>NC_061512.1:211298258-211320346 GCF_022539505.1 Lolium rigidum | reverse complement strand
TTAAAGGAAAAGATAGAGTTGTAATAGGAAGTGTTATTTGTAATCTGGCGGGATGAGTTAGAAACCGTCCCGGACTGCGTAACTTGTACAAAACGAAACCCTCGGCTCCACCTCTTATATAAAGGGGGAGTCGAGGGACGAAGAGATCATCGAATCATTGTACGCAAACCCTAGTTTTCATATTCGTCGAGTACTTTTCGGCTGAAACCTTCGAGATCTACTTGCCCTCTACTTCTAACTAAACCCTAGCCTACAATCCATAGGCATTGACAAGTTAATCCCTTGTCAGTGTGTGTGTCATGAGTCGACGTGGTTGGAGAGGTAAAGAGAAGTTCCTGGTTCCAGCAAAACCGGTAGTACCGGTGCTGAAAGCGGTAGTACCGCTTCCGCTTTCAGCACCGCGTACACGTCAACTTGGAACCTCGCAGTGGTGCTACCGCTCCCTTTTTGGGACTGGTAGTACCGGTCGAGGTACTGCTGGCGATACCGTCTTTTTGGAAAAGCTTGCATAGAACATGCCGGTACCTTGACGGTACCTTGACCGACACAACCGCTTGAGTAGCCAGTGATGGCAAAACGCGGTAGTACCGGTTAGGTATCGGTCTGGTACCGGACATGTTGACACGTGCGGTACTACCGCCTCGAGTACCGCAATGGTACCGGGCAGTAGTCCAGGGCTCCCAAAACAAAAGCCGGTACCTGAGCGGTACCGACTTCGGTAGTACCGGTTGAGTCCCACGTGTCCTTCGCAGAAGGGACAAGCTTGCCAAAGGCGGTAGTACCGGTTGTGCGGAATTAGCACATAACGGTTCGATTTGTGGACCCCTATAAAAGGGGGTCTTCTTCCCCACCTCGTTTTTAGATCTTCTCCTTCTCTCTCCTTCATGGTTGCTGAGCTCAAATCTTGAAGATCTCCCTCCCCATCCAATCAATCTTGCTCAAACTTTGAGAAGTGGTGGAGGAGGTCCTGATCTATACTTCCACCAAGTAGAATTCGCCAATCCCCTATAATCCTCTGTGGATCTTGTAGTTAGGGTTCCTCTTGTGGGACTCCTTGGAGATGAGCTCCTATGGAGGCTAGCTTGGAGTTGTGCTAGCCCCATAGGGTGTTGGCATGTTGGGAGCCTCCGGTGTTGTGGAGCTCACCCTAACCTTGGGTGAAGGACTAGCCGTCTCGACGGGCCTTGTTAGTGGAGAAAAGGGAGCTACTTTGTGGGGTTTCCTTGAGGAAGAAGGTGAATCCTGTGTGACTGTTGGAACTTTGTGGTCTACACCTCCTCAACGCAGACGTACTCCCTCTTGTGGGAGGAACTGCGGTGAAACAAACCCTCGTGTCTTCGCTTCCCCCTCGGTTGTTTCAATCCCTCATACTTGTTCATCTTCTTGCTTTACTTCCCGTATTGCATCACATCATTGTAGGGTCACCTTTACTTATCAAGTTTCCATCTTTACTTCCGCATCGATAAAAACCGAAAAAGAAATAAAAATTGAGTAGCGCCTATTCACCCCCCCCCCCTCTAGTTGCACCGATCCATTCAATTGGTATCAGAGCAATGTTCTCTTGATAGGGCTTTACCGACTAAAATATGGCCGACAAAGTGGGTCATGGGGATGTTTCCCTTCCCATGGAGCATGCACCTCCACCACCATCAATAGCTATCACTACGGCTACGTTGGATGACCTCAAGAATTTGGACTCATCCATACTTAGCCAAATGAAAGCTATGATGGCGGAGTTGCTTGCCCCAAAACCAAACCCCATCATTGATCCTAAGGTGGGTGCCGAGGTCTCCACGCCACAATCTAATCCTTTCCCTCTCTTGAACTTTGTCCCCGAAAAGGACAAGGCTAGAGAAGGGGAGAATCGTGGAGACTCCGGTACCTCATCTTCTAAAGGGAAGGATGAACCAAGAGGTGTGGAACATTTAGGGGTAACCACGCGGTGCCACCGCCAAGTAATTACACCGTAAATGTTCCAATTCCTATGCCACATATAGTCTCACAAGGACCACCACCTTTGCTTGACTCCACAAGTTTCGAGAATGGGCAATTCTTAATGCATTCCCATGTGCGCAACTCTTCTACGGAACTTTGGCGCATTATTGAGTAAGGATTCAACCCACATGATCCACACAATCTCTCAAGGAGGGAGGTGGTTGATGGCCAGCTCAACGCCACCGCCCTTCACATGATCCACATGGCGGTGTCTCCCAAGGACCGAGCTCACATTCGCACCCTAAAGACCGCCAAGGAAGCATGGGATAAACTCGACAAGATCTTCCTCGGGAATGAGATCATCCAAAGCTCTCGTTTCGATGAAGTGAACAACTTGGCTGACAACTTCGTCATGATCGAAGGTGAATCCGCCAAAGAGATGTACCGGTGTCCTGTTGCTCTTTCTGTGCAAATGTGTGACCTTGGGGCCACATTTGTGGATGACAATTGGATAGAGAGGAAATTCTACAATGCTCTCCTCCCTTATGAGGAAAGTCAAGTTGACCGCCATCCGCCAAAATTCCAACTTCCGCTCCATGACATCAAATGAGATCCTTAGCGAGATCATCGCTTTGGATATCTCAAAGAAGAATGCGGATGACCTAGTGGCATGGGCACACAACGCCCGCAAGCCCAATCTCGCCTTGAAGGTTAAGGAATTAAGAAAGTGAAAGTGATGAGGATCCCGTTGAATGGAGTTCGGATGACCTTCAATCCAACTACCACGAGTAAATGGCTCTCGCCGCCAAGAACTTTTGGGACGGAAAAAAGACAAGAAGCTCAAGGCCAAGAGGCAACTCAAAGCTCACTCCTCGTGATTCTCCAAGAAGTTTCTCCAAGATCCCAAGAGAGGGGCTAAAGGCAAGGACTTGCTACAATTGCGATGACAAGAGTCACTTCGTTGCGGAGTGTCCCTTTGAAAGAAGAGAAGACAGTGGTGGGAGGCTTGTCCGCAAGGACAAGTCCAAATCTTTCTCCAAGTTCTCCTCCAAGCCCGGTGACGTCAAGGCCTCCTTCAATAAGAAGCCAAGGGTGTTCATTATCCGTGAAGAATACTCCTCCTCCGACAGTTGTGACAATGATGACAAGAGTTTGAACAAGGAGGATGAGGGAGTGGCCGCCATCGCCATTTCCACTCCCTCCACTCCCTCTTCGACTTGCCAAATGAGAACCTCGTCCCCAACAACTCTCATTGCCTTATGGCAAAGGTATCTTCAGAGGTATCTCCCCCTCCCAAATCTACATCCTCGTCTAGTGCTTCTACTATTGATGATGCTACAAGCCTCTTTATCAAGCAAGAGGTTGTGGGTTTGGATGCTTTTCTCTCTAACATGCAAGGGGACACCAAGATACATGTTGAGGCTTTCATGGCTCAACTAGGAGCAGCTCAAGAGCTTCTTGAGGATAAGGAGAGGCTTGGGAGAGAGGCGGGCGATGATATTACCTCTCTCACTCAAGCACACGAAGAGGAGCAGAACTTATGTATTTCTCTTGAAGCAAGTGTTTTGAACTTAGAAGTGTCTAACAATGCTATTATCTCCCAACTCACTAAGGATCGAGATCATGCTCTCGCCTTAGTGGGTGTTCTTAAAAAGCAGAAGCTTTCTCTTGACGTTGATCGCACCAAGCTACTTGAGGAGTTGGAAACCCTCAACAAGGATTACAAATCCGTGGAGAGTAAGTATGCAACTCTCTCTAAGTCAAGTGATCAACCTCAAGGGTAAGATCCTAAGGAGAAAGAAGTAGAAGTGCCTAACCTTTGTTGTGACCATGTAGACGAGCTTGCCACCTTGAGAAGGCAAAAGACAACGCTCTTGGAGGTTAACTCCCTCCAAGAATAAGCCTTGGATGAGTACTATCGATTAAGCAAGGAGAAGGTACCTTGTTGCAATCATGAGGAAGAGATTGCCGCTCTAGAGAAGACCAAGGCCAAGCTCTTGAAGATAAATGACATGAAAGATGAGCCCTTGATGGAGTACTTCCGTTTGAGCAAGGAGAAGGTCACTTGTTGCGATCATGAGGAAGAGATCGCCACCCTCGAAAGGAACAAGGCCAAGCTTTTGGAGATCAATGACATGCAAGAAGCTTTTGGTAGTATTGGTAGTTTGGCACAAAGTTTGATATAGCTCAGTGCACTAGCATGTCTTGTTGGTATTTTTGCTGTCGTGGAGAAGTCCTAACATTTCAGGATTGATCTCTGAGAAATGAAAACTTTGCAGACTTGGCTTTGCTTGATTATATGATGTTTAGTTGTTTACATGCATGTACCTTGTTACTATACTTCTATTCGGATAAAAGATGTGGCTACAACTAAGTAGCACGGTTAAGGGTGGACAATAAGCTCGAAACTCAAAAGGCATAGGATCGCTTGTTAAATCGGCTCGTTTTGTTAGTGTACAGAGCGATCTTTGTTTTAGTACGTTATTATGCTTAACAAGGAAGCTAACCAACACTTGCGAGTTGCTTGTTAAGCTTGTTAATTAGTAGCAGCCGAGCCAACCTAGCCCATTAGCTGATCTCTATCAATGTTTAATCTCCCTAGCCCTACCAAATTTCCTTTCTTCCTCATATGATTTCGGAAAAAAATTAAGTGCTCACAAGTTAGAAAATTAACGAGATTTTCATTGACAATCGCTAATGAGTTTGTAATGAAATTTTTTTATAGATCTTAACGAGCCAACTTGGCCGTTAGTCCACCTACCTTTAATACTCTCCGGAGTTAGGAGACCTTGGAAGGTGACCATTCCACCATTTGTTTAGTGAGTTGAATGCCTATGTTCCAGACATCAATAGTTGGTCTAGTCTTCGATCCTTGGTAGTTCAATTTGCTAATTGGTTGCACCAAAAGTTCGAAATTGGCCTCTTCTGGCAGTTAGTTTGTCATTCAGATTAGCTCAATTTTGATGCTTAAATTTAAATTTAGAGATCATGTACCTCGATTAAAATTTGGGTTTCTGCCTGTTGTATCATTTGTTTGATGCTTAAATTTAAATTTAGAGATCATGTACCTCGATTAAAATTTGGGTTTCTGCCTGTTGTATCATTTGTTGTGCAAGGGAAATGTACATAAACATAGTCTTTGTAACAAGGAAAAGGTAGTCTACCCATGTCCTAGTGTTGTACTCCCTCCGTTCCTATTTAATCGACGTGGGGGGAGAAGGCTAATGAACAGATTCACGTTAATTAAATCCGGACAGAGGTAGTACATTTTATTTCGTCCATCGGGACATTGGAAATCGTCGTAAGTTTATGCAAGTATTTCAGTGAAGAGTTTAGCTTATCATGTTTTCCTCTAGGTGAATCATATTCTGCCATATGAAATCGATCTTACTTTGTTACCGTGGTTTATCTGTTGATTTTCTCCTGAAGATGTGTCAATTGAGTACAAATTGTACCCATTCAGTATATCACAGCGAGGTAGGAGCATAGATGCCAAACTGTTCTAAAGATCACTGCTGTCTTCTCTCGTCGGTGAAATGTTCTGAACTTTTAGAGCATCTCCAACAGAGGCTCTAAAATTTGGCGCTGTAAAAGTCGTTTGCAGCGCGCTCGATTCGGATATAGCGCGCGGCGCCGACGCGTGCTTCGCCAGAGGCTCTATTTTACAGCGCAACCACGAAGCCGAAAAACAACCCTTCACCGGAGGCTGTAAAATAGAGCTCCACAAACAAGTTTCTTCAACATTCATAGAACAAACAAGATCAAACAGGCTACAAATAAATCTGAAAAATTCAACTAAATTACTCGTGCATTATCCATGTAGCTAGAAATTGATATAGCTAGCAAGCTAGCAATCGAATCTCCATGTGCGGCCGGCCGAAATTAGTTCGTGCGTGCGTGCGCGGCCACATCAATTGAGTCCGCGCGCGGCCGAATCGAGTCTAGCTAGCCACAACAATCGAAATCGAGTCCGTGCTCGCGCGCGCGGCCGGGCGGGAGCTCGCGGCGCGGCGGCCAACGGAGCTCGTAGCGCGGCGGCCGGCGGAGCTCGCAGGGGGCCGACGGAGCTCGCAGGGCGGCGGTCGACGGAGCTCGCAGGCGGCGGCCGGCGGAGCTTGCGGGGAGGCCGGCGGAGCTCGCAACACGGCGGCCGACGGAGCTCGCACGGCGGCCGACGGAGCTCGCAGACACGGCGGCCGGTGGAGCTCGCGAGGGAGGCGGCCGACGGAGCTCGCGGGGCGACGGCCGGCGGAGCTCGGTGGGAGGCGGCCGGCGAAGCTTGCGGCACGGCGGCCGGTGGAACTCGCGATGCGGCGGTCGGCAGAGCGAGGCGGTTCTTTTCGCGCGAGCGGTTCCAGCTTACGGCGCGCGGTAGCCGGCGCACTAGATATGCCGCTTTGGATAGCGCAAACTACCGCGCGCACTAAAATATTTACAGCGCGACCTATTTTACAGCGTCTGCTGGAGGGCGCAAAAACGCGTTTAGCGCTGTATATTGGCAGTTTTTTTAGCGCGCGCCTAGTTTACAGCCTCTGTTGGAGATGCTCTTAGAACGGAAAACGTAACCCTAGGGTCGCAGTACTGTCACATGGCGGCGATGGCGCCACCGCGCCAGCGCGCGCGGCCGAGCGAGCCGCCGCCGGCGGATCTGCTGGGCTCCCTCCCGCCGCCCCTGCTCGACGCCATCCTCGCCCGCCTCGACATCCGGGACGCCGTCCGCACCTCCGCGCTCTCCCGCGAATGGCGCCGCCGCTGGGAGGCCCTCCCCTGCATCTCCCTCTCCTTCCTCGACAAGCGCGGCGCCACGCCCACCTCCACCTCGGTGGCCGTCGACCGCGTCCTCGCTCGCTACCCGGGCCACATCTCCAGCTTCTCCTTCCACTGCGACAAGTACTCCGCCGCCCGCGTCGCCGACTGGCTCGTCGCCCTCTCTACCCGCGGCGTCAGGTCCATCAACCTCCAGTGCTCCTACTACTACTACTCCATCACCCTCCACTCCTCCGTCTTCCTCTGCACCCACCTCGTGCACCTGGAGCTCAACGGCTGCCTTATGCCGCCTCTCCCAGCGGGGTTCACCGGCTTTCCTGTGCTCGAGGAGCTAAAGCTCTACGCCGCCCAGTTCCCCGAGAACGGGGAGAGCCTGCTGGAGGAGATTCTCGGCGCGTCGCCCTCGCTTAACACCCTGAATCTTTCCTACCTGTACATCCGCGACGATGGCCCCCAAAACGAGTGGGTGATTGGGGGACCTAACATACGGAACCTTACCATAAATTCGGATAAATCTTATGGTTGGCGGATCACAGACCTGCCACGCCTCGATGAAGCCACCATCGATTTGGGAAAGTATGTGAGCTCTGGCGATTTCCAAGGATTCATTGCCGGGTTTGCACAAGTTAGGAAGCTCATCCTCCATACGTGCTACCCGCTGCCACCGGTACATTTTTCATCCTTACCTCTTACTCCTATGTTGCTACTTGGTAATTGTGATCAATCAAGAGACATCGCTAATTAAATTGAACTATATCAGTGAACAGGGAGTGTGCTTGTAAATCCATGTTCCATGTCTGTAAACATCCGCAATAGTTTCAATGCTTTCTATTGCTCCCATCATTTTTTTTTTTATTTTGCTTTTTATTGCAGTTAGTGGTCTGATTAGTTGATGCTTCAGATTATTTTTCTAATCAAATATGCTTGAAATATAAACTGGATGCTCTGTATATGCTTCTTTTTTGCTATTACTTGAATTGATCTTCAGTTCCAAGGCATCTCAACATTTCTAGTTGTAACCTGCTCGATTCTTTTTATGAGTGGGTTTCGATGTTCTAAAAATAGGTGTGTATTTGTTCCTTTGTTCTGCTACTCGGTGCCTACACGTGCTCTGAAAAAATGTTCTGATAATTTTGGTATTATGACGGTAACCTTTTTTAGTGGAATGGATAATGCCAATTGTGCAATAGTTCTCCTAGCTCTCCTTTGCATTGGGATTCACGATGTTTGTTTCCATTTTACAGCTAGCAAATGGTCATTTAATGGAAACTCTTCCATGTACATTTTACAACTTAAAGAGTTTAATCCTCTCTACACATTTCTGCGAGAGGCCATCCATTTTGTCAACCTTTTGCTTACTAATGAATGCTCCTAATCTAGAAGTACTTGAAATTACGGTATGAACTAAGAACACCCCTTTTCAACTTGTCATATTTTTTGTGCTTGAAGGTGATCGCTGCTATTTTTGGTGCTTGACACTTTTTTTTTGAAGATTGACCGTAATTTCGTGGATGAAATTGAAGCAAATGCAGAGAATCAAAATATACAATGCACTGATGACTTCTGTGCCAACCTCCAGGTTGTGAAAATAAAGGGTATTGGCTGGTTGCCAAGTGAAATGTGTTTTATCGAGCTTGTTTTATCTAAAGCAATAGTTCTTCGCACAATGTATCTTAGACTTGGTTATGAAAGCTCAAAGTCTAACGAGGATGCACTGTGTGAACTAATGACATACAGAAGGGGTTCACCTCATGCTCAAGTCTTCTTCAATGGTAAATGACCCTTAAATTTTAGCCATTTATCCATGTCATGTATTTCCATTGAACAGTATGGAGTATAATATTCATTTTGCAACTAAAGTTAGTCCTTGGGTTACTACAATTGTGACTACTGTTATCTATACCCGACAGAATAGTATTGATGCTTAGGAGGAAGGGATGGATGGTAATACAAGAATCGTGTGTCATGTCAACAGAAATCACGTGTGAGTGTGGATTGGATCCATCCTAGTTTTCTTTAGAAGATCATGACTTGCTTGTTTCTGTACAAAATAAGTGGAGTTTTTATTATCTTTTCCAAACGACTACTACCTCTGTTCCTATGCATAAGGCACACATGCATTTCAGTGTGAACTTTGACCGAACAAATTAGACAACTATCTCGATTATATAGTACATAAGTGATATTGTTAGAATCGTATTTATCCAACACCCTGCTGAGTGCAGCGGGAACCTGACATTTGAGTTTCATACTTCACTGAATGCATTGTAGATTTGTGAACTACCACATGCTGCTAATTCTTTATTACTCTGATATTTTTATCACCTGCTTAATATCTTGTAACGAGTCACTTAAATTTCATGTATTGACCGCAATCTTTTTGCAGGTGAGATTGAATAGATTGTTAATTGCAGACTGTCTTTTGTGTCTTGCTGGGAATGGTTGCATAATACATTTAGGTGGCTTACTTGCATACGTTGGTGTCAAACCCTCTTTTGATCTTCTCTAACTACATACCCTTGGAGGCTAGATATGCATCCCGAAGAAAATGGCTGCTGGCAGGAGCTACTATAACGCTCTGTTTTGGTCATAAGTAATCCTTGCACAACTTGGGTGCCTTTCCTGTGCTAATGGCCTGCAAAAGTTGCAAATAACTCTTTTATTTGTTGTTTCGAATTTTCAATGAGAATTACATGGTGTAGCTGTTCGATCATTTGATTAAGTTTGTTACTACAAATTTGTTTGCAAGAGCTTCAGGAATGGGATACCAGCTATGGCAAATAGTTAAGTAACCAGAAAATATGGGTTCATTACTATCGTTTTTGAGCAATTCTCGGAATACAGCCTCTGCACATAACTCTCAGGAAATGCAGAAATGTTTCCAGTACCAGTTTAAGTTATGCAATTACCATGTTTTTTTTTACTTCCATTTTACTACTCCAAGCATTCTGCAAGATCAAAATCGTATACCTCTGTTTATATCTGAAATAAAACAGTGTCAAAATTTCAGTTATACATACTAGGGCAGGCAAACCCCATCTGAACATCTGTGTATGTCCAATGTAATACAACTTAGCAGCAAATGTCCTGTCTACCAGTTCCATGTGCAGCCTAGAAGATGGAACAGGGTATCATGCTACTATGACCTGCAGGAAAGCGGGCCTTACGACAACGCATCAGAGATGTCTGTGTACTCTATCCAGGCTTTGTTCAGTGAAGGGCCAGAACGTTGGGAGCATTGGTATATCGATCGTAACCACTGTTCAAAAAATCGTCCGATTCAACTATTAATCGGTCGATTAATCCCTATTCAGTGGTCACCGATTAACCGATAAACTCATTTATCACCCGATTAACTCATTTATCGCCCGGTTAATCGGCCGATTTGCCTATTAATCCCTAATCGTCAGCCGACCGAGTTAACCTCGATAAGCGATTTCCTCAACATTGATCGTAACCTGAATCTGCTTCCAAGCTGTTGGAATTTTTTCAGTCCTGATCTACCTTTGTATTGGAATTGTTTGTGCAGAAGAACTGGGATCCAGGTAGTATGTTGTAATCAGGCTGTGCACCTCTTGCTTTCCCAAGATGCTTTTGCTTGTGGTGGGATCCTTGTTTAACTAAGGCAAACCACTGTATGGTGCAATTGAGTTTTAACAAGTTTGGCTCAGTATGCAAGGCAACCTGTACTGATACACACCAATTCGACCCTGGAGTACTTGTTGGCATCTCTCATTGAGTTGGTACTCTGAAATTCGTCATGGTACGTATTCCTGGAAAGTGCAAAACAATGATTATCTTCTGTTTGGGGATAAGGAATGGATGCAAGATATCCAATCCGTGGAACCTATCAGTGTAGTTTATCATGCTCCTGCATTTTGGCGTGAACAACACAATGCTGGAACTTAGTTTCAATCAAGTCTTGTCAACGCTTCAGTGTTGAAACTTCAGGCAAGAGAGTTGTGTATAGGAGATGTTAGTGCAGATTTCAGTAATTTGAAACATATTCCGGAGATTGTGCTTTGGGTCTGTTCAAGAAATGAACCTCTCTTGGCAAAGTGTTGCATCACATGCATTTGTGGGAATCACTCGGTACATGGGCTTTTGGTGAAATGGGGATTCAGGTTGAGTTCTGCTAAAGGGCGAGGTGAGCAACTTGTTTGTAGTGGCGGAAGGTCAGTGGAGGTACAGTGCCGTATCTTTTATCCTCGCATCATGAGCGAGTTGGTGCAGTTTGCATCAATCAACATCCTGGAACTTTCCCATTGCAACGTTTTAACTGGAACATTGTCGAGCTTGCTTACTACACTCCTTGGCTTCAGATATTTATTGGTATTTCTCTTACAAGGATGATACGGTCTGTAGTGTGGCTGCTCCATTATCATGGTGAAGTTGTACATCAGACGGTCAGAAGATCAAAACATCAAAGTACAAAATTTAAGAGCAGAAGCTTGGTGGTATTGGTCTTCATTTTTTCTTTCCTCACTTCGCGTGGCTCCCAAATAATATACTTGTGGTTGCTTTGGAGAAGGGGAGCTATTCATGGGGGAAGCACAAGGAAATTGCACTGACATAAGCAAGTTTAGTGGAGTCCGTATGAGTAGGAGTATGAAGGTTCACGTGTACATTGTTGGACTGCTGAACGTTTTTTGTGAAATCTAGATACCTTGATGCAGTTTTAACTCATCAATTGGGGGCTCGAGGGTCTCTTTTTATATACCGGATTTGGGAGTTAATGGGCGCTAAGAGCAGGTCTAACAGACCCCGTAAAAGGGGCAAACCCGTATAATAACCGCCGATTTGAGGGTTTCGGCTCTACCTGGCCGTCTAGCACGCCCCGTAAAAACGGCCCCCGCATCGTTTTTTGCTGTTTTCGAGTACGGGGCGGGTCGTCGTCCCCTACTTGTGCGGGGTGGGAGCGGGGATAGTGGGCGAAACCCGTATCCCAATTCCGAGCGCGCGCGGACATTTCAGTTCCCCCCACCCATTTTCCCCCGCGCGCCGCCGCAGCCACCCGCGCGCCGCCGCCGGAATCCGTCAGATCCGCGCCCCTCCGCCGTCCGCCGAGCCGCGCCGAGCTGCGTTGACGCCCGCCGCACCCCCGCCGAAGTTCCGCGTCCCTCTGCGCGCGCCGCCGCCCTCCCGCCGTGATCTTCTCCGCCGTTTGTCGCCGGTGAGTATTCTGCCGCGTTCTTCTTCGTTGCCGCCGGTAAATTGGTCGGATTTGGGGCTGATGTATGGTACACCGTGGTAGATGGCTTCGGAGGATGTGCACATGGCGGATTTGGACGCGACGTCGACCGATTGGTCGTCGTCGGATTCCGACGATTCGGACATCGACGAGTTGCTCAACGACGACGAGACGGAGATGATGCTGCTCCTGTTCGGCTTGAAGCAAACAGAGGACCGCATGAAGCTGCTGGATCAGCGGAAAGGATCCGTGATGGGGCGTATGTGCATTCCGCGGAACCGCGCGCTCGGCCACGAACAGTCGATGCAAGATTATTTCGCCGAGGTACCGACCTATCCTCCCCGCCTTTTCCGTAGACGGTACCGAATGCGTAGGTCTTTGTTCGAGAGAATCGTCAAAGATTGCGAGGCAAATTGCGATTATTTCAAGAAAAGAAGAAATGCTGCCCAAGTCATGGGATTTAGCCCATATCAAAAAAATTCTGCCGCCATGAGGGTTATTGCATACGGTATACCAGCAGATTATACCGATGAGTACCTTCGTATTGGTGTGCAAACAACCACGGATTGCGTGCGTATGTTTGCCAAGATGGTGATCAAGTTGTATGGAGAGAAGTATCTCCGAGCTCCAAATGAGGATGATACAAAAAGCCTCATGGAGATCAATGAAAAGAGGGGTGGCCGGGGATGCTTGGTAGTTTGGATTGCATGCATTGGACATGGAAAAATTGTCCAAAAGCATGGCATGGAATGTATTGTGGCAAAAGCCGTGATGCTACCATTGTTCTTGAAGCCGTGGCCTCTCAAGACTTATGGATTTGGCATGCTTTTTTGGATTGCCGGGGACACTCAACGACATCAACATCTTGAATAGATCCCCTTTGTTTGCAAGACTAGTTAAGGGTGAAGCTCCACCTTGTAACTACAAAGTTATGAACAATGAGTACACCATGGGGTACTATCTCACGAGATGGTATTTACCCTAACTATGCAACCCTTGTCAAGTCCATAAAATAGAAAAAGGACAGGGCTTTGACAAGAAAGGAAGCTTGCTTCACCAAAAATCAAGAGGCATGCCGCAAGGATATTGAGAGAGCTTTTGGTGTCTTGCAAGCAAGGTTTGCAATTGTCCGGGGTCCTGCTAGGTTTTGGGACAAGGAAACTCTTGTTGATGTCATGACATGTTGCGTGATTCTTCACAACATGATCATTGAAGATGAAAGAGGTTTAAACTTGCCATGTTTCTATGACAATGTTGGCACCCGAGTGCAGCCCGAGAGGAACCCTGATCGGATTGAAGCTTTTCTTGCAGCTCATCGAGGCATTGAAAATGCCGAGACTCATCACCAGCTCTGATTGATCACCATTGGCAGTTGCATGGCCAATGATTTATTACATTCATTTCCCATTGTTGTATGTGTGAAACATTCATTTCCTATTTGTTGTATGTGTGAAACATTTGTTATTTGTTTAATTCTTCCATTAGAACATTTGTTGACATTTCCGAAAAACATTATTGTAATAATTATGACGATTATTGTGTGATGTAAAACATTTATTTTATGTGAATGGTGTGTTGGTTCTAATATGCAATTTGTCAAAAAACCCTGTTTTCAGGGGTTGAAAACCCGGACGAGCTAGCAGACCCCGTATCCCCACCCCGTAAAACAGAATATTCTGTTTTACGGGGTGGGGATACAGGGTCTGCTAGCTCGTCCGAGTTTTCGGCCGGCGAAAAGTGAATACAGGACCCTCTACTCGCGTTTTAAGGGGCGAAAAAATACGGAGCCTGTTAGACATGCTCTAAAACATAAGAGCTCAGCACAAGACGCATAGTGGAGAGGACGCTGCACAATTACTGGGCCTTGAGCCCAGAACAGTACTGTGGCGATTCCAGAACTTGTCTTATCACTATAACCACTCAATCTCTTGACTGATGCTGTTGAACCTCATGGTGTGTGCTCGATCTCTTGACTGATGTTGAACCTCCAGGTGTGTGCTGGATAGCTCTCATGCCTTTTGTGACTTGTGTCGAGGTCTTGGATGCACAAGAAAAATGGGATCAAGGCGGGTTGTTGTCGATCATGAGTGCTGAACAGTAGACAAACCATACTGAATGATCATAGAGGCTGCAGAGGATTGGTGCTCAAGGATACATGCTGATGATAGGCATGAATGACTTCTCAGCACCTTGGGATCTAGGTATCGTCTACCAATTCATGCCAAGGTTAGGCGAGTTCAATGCCGAAGTAGGAGCTATAAACTGTTGCAACCGGTGCACACCATTGCTTGGGGACACGCAATGTTTTTACCGGGGCGGTAGTATAACACCCGACGTACTCCCTAGGCTGCACTTGGGTGGCTTTGGAGATGGAAGGATAAAGAGACGAGAGGTCAACACGAAAGGGCATTGAAGAATATTGAATCATGTCCAAGCTTCTCTCCCTATGCTTATGTTCCTCTCCTCCTGCTACTGTACCCCTCCCGATGCTTTGCTGATTCCTCACCTTGATATCTCATGTATCTATGGTTTGATTGTAACCATATACAAGGGAACTATGGTGGATAACCTAGGTGCAGGTGCACCTGATTTCAAAAAAATCAAAAAAAAATATTATTTAAATATTTCAGTAAAATAAAATAATTCACGCAACTACATGTCATCTTGATACTTACTCATGGAAATTTTCAGAACAAAATACATATTTATGAGCAACACAAAAAAGAGAAATTGAACTTTGTTATACCGTGAATAGTATACCTTTACTCATTACATTGTGAACAGTATAATTTATCATTTTTGTGTAGGTTGCATACTTTTATATTTTAGATTCAAATTTGAGATCCACACGACTGCATGCATGATTTATGACATGTATTTATAGTATTTTTCTGATATATGTTTATATGGGTTCACGGGAACCCATGTGCCAAAAATTTACGCCCCCATATACAATCACTATCTTGCCTTTTATGTCCAATTTATGGTGATGATCTGGTTGTTCACCACATCTCTGAGTGGGTTGTGACACTGTCCAAACAAACCATAAAGGTAAAGTTACATGTTCAGCATGGGGAAAATACCAAACTGCAAGTCTGTAGCTCTGGGGGAAGCGTTGGCACATCTTGAGGGTTCAAGATGGCATGTGCAAATTCAGCAAACAGCCAGGTGACTGAATCAGATTACACTTTAGTTGTTCGAGCCTTCAGTCAACCGATAGGTGATAGATCTGAAGTGTGTCTTATTGCTAAAGATTTAGCACAACAAAAACACCATATGACTTTGAACTACTGTAGTACAAAGAGCAACAAGGTTAATCATTAATATCTGTCAATTTGGTCCTGGGAGTTGTGTTTGGGTGTGTTACAAGGTGTTGTTCTGGCCTGCGCGATGAGATCAACCCTGGATGATTGTAACTCAACTAATTCAAACAAGTTAATACACAACACCCTTTCAAAAAAAAAAGAATGCAATTTTACACGGTTACAACATTAAAAATAATTCCAATCCGGCCTCACTTATCCAACAATCCACGTTTATCTTAAAAGAAGACACGAGCGGAGGTGTTGAATATAATTGACTAGCCTCTCTCATCGCATCAGTCTTTTTAATTGAATTGGCTAGCTTGCAACCTACAACGCCAAGTTTCCCACACTTTCTTTTAAGAACGTTGTTGTCCACAAAAAGCAAGTGAGTGATCTTCGAAACTGTGCTAAAGATCACTGTTGTTTTCGAACAAATTGTGGCATGAAGTTATGTGAAATCTGCATATAGTTCTCATTGTTTTTCGCTATTCTCGTACTCACTGATCTTTTTTTAACCGAAGGCAATTATTTTATCTTATCTATTAATTAAGAAGAAAATGCCTATTTGATTAGCAAAAAAGAGGCTAAAACCATACACCAACATCAACACTGTTAGGATTTAATTAATAGGTTAATTAAAGGGGTAATCCTCCCTCGTGTAATTCTCTATGTTGATTGGTTGGTCAAGAGACACAACTCTTCCTCACACCTCTTCCAACGGACGTGACCCATATTCGCGTCCCTTCCCCTTGTATATAAGTTGTGAATCATCAATGAAACAGCAGCAGCAGTTGAATCATTTGTTGTCTCTCTTGTTTGTTTCTCTATTCTACTTTCAATACGTTATCAGCACGCTCAAACTACTGAGTTTGCCAGAGGTTGTAAGGAAAGACTACGTGCGTCCACACAGACATGAGAAGAAAATTGATCGAAACGGATCAATTAGCATGTAGTTTCCGCACCCGTTCGATCTTCCATGTGTAGAGGCGCAGACCTCGTCGGAAGATTGTTGTGCGATGGATCAAGCCATCGACATACATGCAGCCGTTGAAGAAGAATCGATCGGCACTTTGTCTATTTGGATTTTGTCTTCTCGTGTTCAATCAATGATCTAAGAATTGTTTCATTTTATTAATCGCATGTACAGGAACAATCGGAATAGAATACGCGATTTACAGAGTGATTTCATGAACAAATGAAGAACAGTCAGGAAAGAACAGACAAACCGCAAGAGAATTGTAACACATTCTATCGCTGTTTTCTTTACCCCTTCACGAGAACATCAAGAACAAAAGTACATAAGCATACATCTTCTACTACTTGGTAAGAGACAGAGAATTGAGGACCTCAACCAACAAAGGTAACCACAGAAGTGCTCTTCGATTTGAGATGTTCTTACCAACTCTTGATGATACCGGACGATGGACAATCTCCTCGGCTTCCACGCGTGCAGTGTCGGAGCCACGTTCTGGCTGTGTAGTCAAGCGACTACACAGGTTTTTGCCAAGTCCAAGAGTCCTGGCTATGCATACCCACTGCTAAACGCTAAAACCTCTAGCAATGACCATGCACGCATGCCCACTTATCATGTGCCATGAGTATTATTCAGCCGAGCTAGCAAAACGAACATAAGAGGCACTAGTAATTACCCTGATTCAATGGAGCGTATATCTCTCTTCCGTATCAGCAGCTTCCTGCAACCCCGTGTAGCCTGTAAATCCTCAATCTATTGGCTCCTAAAGTTCTAATCCGTCCGACCTTAAATCCCCAAATCAATCTGCAAGCCTAATTGATCGTGACACCATGGGAATGAGCAGGCCTCTGGTTCTACTAGCTCCGTTTCGATGAATACGGCGCACGCGTATTTTAAGATAAACTTTAACCGAAAAATTAAGTACTGTAATAAAATTTTGATTACATTATGCGTAATTAGTATCGTTGGATTCGTATTGAAAACACAGTCTCACGATGCTACTTATTAATTGTGAGAAAAATCATTATATATATTTGGAGTAATTCTTGATCAAAGAAAAAACATGAAAAAGAGAGTGCCTTATTAATTGTACGAATCAAAGATTCTCTTTCTTTTGTGCTCTTGTTTAGTTTGTCTACATAAGTGTGTTATGTTTTAATCGGAAAAAATAAAAAATAAGTGTGTTATAAAAAAAAACTTCACACGTACTCTTAAAGCTTGACATCACAGCTTTTGGATTCTGGCTCCGCCACTGCACGCGTGTCCCTTCGACCACCTACGCGCGCGTCCATGGCGGCGGCGGTTCGCTCGATCTTCACGATTGGCTCTCGCGGCGCTCACGCCCGTGCGGAGCAACCGGCGCGAAGCCCCCGCGGCGCGTGGTCTTCGCGACCGTTGGTTGGCCGACGCGCGCAGCCCAGGAACCGCCCTCAACGGCGGCGGCCGGCCACCTCCAGCGTGGATTGCGGCAGCGCCCTCCGGCGTGACCCCCTGCAGCATGACGGCATCGCCCGTTCCCGCACCCACCCGACGCGGCCGCGCCCGTGCCCGCGGCCTCCCGACGCCCCTGCTGCGGCGCCCGCATGAGCGCTCCGGCGAGGCTCCCAACGCCCCGATGGCAGCGGCGGCGAGAGCGCTCCCGGCGAGGCTCCCAACGCCCCGTGGCGGCCAGCCCACGGGAGCCTCCTCGCCTCGGCTCCACCTGTGCCGAGCCTCCATGGCGGCGGCGGCGATAGGCGAGTCCGGCGCCCGGCCTTGACTCCACGGCGGCGCGGACTTTTTACTCCCTCGACGGCGGCATCTTCGGGCGTGGCGGCCGTGACCACCAGCGCGTTCCGACGAGGCGGCGCGGCCCTCCCGCGGCGGTGGCGTCCGGCGACCGCTCGTGGCCGACTTGAGCCGAACCAATTGCTCGATTGGTTAACGTCCAGTGGATGGAAATCTTATCCCTTCACCAGTTTTGCATCAAGTTCCTTGCACTTCGTAGGATTTGGCAAAGCAACCTGAAACGGTGGTTCATGTCAATGTTGCATTACAACCGAATATTTTTGGGAATTTGCGGATTGTCTAACAATACTATTTCTGTTGAGTACTAAATATTCCAGAATATATATGACGTAATATATCTCCATGACCCAACATGTTGAGATTTACTATGTCCATTATTTGCAATAGAGAATTTTAATTTCTTGTAAATATAAATAAGAATCAATTCATCGTCTTAATTGAGCCGTCGGCTTAATACGAGCACGAATTGACAAATGCAAAATTCTAAGTGACCTCTTCAAAATTGATATTTTGGGATCATATTGTAGTGTGTGGATCTACTGCATCGCAGATTATCTTCACTACTAGGATTGCTTTGCAAAGTAATCTCCCATACATTTTATTAAATTATGACATAAGGCACTAGAACTAGGAGTATCTACTGATTTCATCAGATTATACTCTCTAGTGCTGAGAGACGGACTCCAAAATTTCTTTTGGAGATTATCTACAAAGTGTCATACTTAACAATTTGAGGCTCACACTAATGATTTCAAGCCAACGCCTTGAATCTTTATTAATTTTGCAAAGTTCATTACAACATAACCATGATGGTTTTTGATTTACCAATTGTAAATTAATAATCTCTGGTTCACCCATGTAAATAAATGCTGGCCGAAAAAGGATTTGAGACATTTGCCCTCAATGGCCACAACTACACTACATGGAACATGACCATCAAGATCACTCTTGCGTTTCATGGGATAATGCGTGCGATCCAAGCCCCACGGGATTCACCTCCGACTGGAGCCACGCCGCTGACAGAAGAGTAAAAGTATGTTGTCATGTACATCACAAGGCAACATACATCCAGATCGAGTGTGAATGCTATACGCATATGACAGAGGAATGCCACACCAACAACATCTGGTTATTCTGTATTAACAATCCCTAGCATGCAAAGGACATCAGGAAAAAAGGTTTGAAGCTTACTTCAACCTTCATCCAGATTGCACTAATAGAGATGGTTGTTCGCGAGATGTTTCTCTTCAAAATTGCAACACCATGACTCTCTAGCGGTCACATGACCCTATGGGCACGGAGAACATGATCATTGAGTATGCCTCAACCGACATGTTTGGAGACGTTAACTAGTCTCATTATCTCCTTAGTGATCGATTTATTCATGTCCATTTTGTTGTTGTAATAGAACATATATACTGTATTTCACAATATGTTGTATCAACACTCTGGTATGAATATGATTGAATGCCTTCTATATATTTGATAAAGGTTTCTGCAATAGAAACTCTCCAATTCGATATATAGATTTCTACGGGATTCAATCTAATGGATGAGGTACAAGTATTTCAATAGCTACCCTCTCTATTGTTTGGATTGTACTACACGTACATCCAACCCGTAGCACATGTTGCCCATAAATCAGTTTCATTGGTCATGATTTGCATGAAGCTAAGTTTCCTTAATAATTTAATATTATGTAGCTCATTTTGAGGTTCTCATATACCTCAATATCAAAGCTGGATCACTGAAGTCCCTCAATCAAATGCATTCGAGGTGATATTTGTGGCCTCTTCCAACCATAGTGTGAACTGAAAATGAATTATAATCAATTCGAATGGACAATGATGCAAAATTCTCTTTATGTGCCTCCAATAATTATTGCATGGCTTTCAAAGATTGGAGTTCATCACTTTGTCACATATGTCCATACACAAACGATTTGGTTGAATATCTGAGCAAGAGGATCGGGCTCGTTGCACGACCTTTGCTAATGAGTTGAAATTTTACCAACTTAACGTTGGAGTCATGCGGCTTTACACACCCTTGACTAACTAAGCGCATATCGCGAGAACTTCCCCTACGCAATTGATACGTGGAAATCCTCCGAGCATTTCCCATCTGCGTAAGTTCGGAATCGCTTCACGCGTACCGATCTCACCACCGCATGCGTACATCATAGGCCCACAAATTAGGGATCTATGTGGGGTACAGATCTCCGTCGATCACTAAGTACCTTGAACTCCTCATAAGGGATCCGTTCATAGCCTCGTACGCTGATTGCAAATATTGAAGGATGGATATTAACAGGCATTAGGGGGAGATTTCAAGTACCAAATAGAATGCCAGGAAATTATTTGGAACTCCACGTTCCTCCTCATGTCCACGTACTCAAGAATATAGACTATACGTCTAGGATTCCCAAATTTGCAACAGTTCGCAAATAACCTGCCATATTCATTTACTGATCTCAAAGGTGATATATAATCCTTTAATCTGGCTAGAAATGTGCCCGAAAGAGTGGAGATACCAATAAAAACCACTCAACTCCCTATTTCTTAAAAGAGGGGGAGTATTACGGCCTCTAACCAGGATCTAGCTTCCTGCAAGCAACAAGGAAAGACGAGGAGAAATCCTCTGAATTAGTAAATGCATATCAACCTAGCGTTGATAAACACCTGATGGGTAGTATACACCCAGTGGAAGGGAAACCTCCACAACCCGGCTTCGACTTGCACACACCTGGTTGGGACATCGGAACACCCGGACTCACGCGTATTGGGAAATCACGAAGAGTCATCATGGGTGCTTGGGAGATTTCCTCCAACTATATTGATTCTGGAGAATCATATGATTAAAGACTACAAATGTCGACAATATTTCTCTTGTACGATTGCAAACATCTTTCATAATGATTCAGATCCAAAGACCATGGCCATGGCAGAGTGTAAACCACTTGCTTGGACTGAAACAATCGAAGGATGCAATCCAAGAAGAATTAGCCTCGCTCCTCAAATGAATTCCCTATGCGATTCAATACGTTCTCTTCCAGCAACGGAATGACATAAGAAGGTGGTGAGAAAGCAAGGCTTGTAGCACAAGGTCGGATTTACGCAGAGATCTGAGACCTAATCTCCATATGCGAGTGAAATCCTATTTCCGATACATTATATCATTGGCAGTACAAAATCATCTATCTATGCAGTTGATAGATGTAGCGACCACACATCGATGTGGATCACTAGATTTGGACATGTATGGTTCTCGATGGAACCACAATCCGAATCGAAAGAGACATGCAACATGTATTGTGTAAAATCTTTAAGTCGGAATATGACTTATTGTTGTCGGTATATTTTGGTACAACCAGAGCGTAGTGAGTTCCTTATACACAAGGATTACTCCTACAATGATGATTACTCATGCGTTTTTGTCATACACAAGTATTTCTCTTGCAATGATGAAGCACGTGATCATCCTAATGACGGAATTTGAGATGAAGAATTTAGTTTAACCCAAACAGTGCTTGATACTACAAGTCGAGCTACTTCACTCAAGTATTATGGTACACCAAGTTTCCTATATTATAAATATTGGCGAAACTTAAAATGGACAAGTCATATCCATCTCCCATGCCGGTTGTTCGATCTCTAGACGTAGAGAAAGATTCACTCAAACCACGGGATGATGTAGAAGGGATATTGGAACTTGAAGTTCTATATCTGAGTGCCATTGGACCCACCAACGCAATTGGTTGGGAATCAAGAATATCTTTCAATATCTCCAAGGCACCACACATTACTTGACATATTCTTGTAATTTCAGAGAAATCTGAACTCCAATATCATCAGGATACACTGATGTTGGCTACTTGAATGATCCCCACAATGTGTATCAACATGGTAGAATTGTCGCTCCATTGATGTCTTCGAGACAGACTCTGGTGACTGCACCTACCAATCATTCTAAAATACAAAGCCGTGTTAACACGTGTAGCTTTACGGAATGATAAACCACATATATGAGTCATGTGATATTGGTTCTCTTGAACCATCAATCATTATCTACAAAGATAATGTTGCTTGTGTTGCATGGATGCAAACATGATACATCAAGAGCAATATCACTA
>NC_061512.1:211230858-211298158 GCF_022539505.1 Lolium rigidum | reverse complement strand
TGTCATGTCCCGTTGCCGTCGACGATCGTCGAGACGTGAGATCGATACACTGGTCGCTTGTGGTAGCCACCGGACCTTGGATGCTTGTGGAGAGCAGCCGGACCTGAAGAAGAAGAAGGTTGAGAGGAGACGAGCCGAGGAAGAAGAAGACCAAACTGATTCTGTATTTCTCTTCGATGCCTCCACGGTGTTGTTCCTGCTTGCTTTGTAAATGATGACCAATGCCACCAGTCCATGTCGACTTGGCCCACAGCCCATGACCCCTCTGCCCCATATGTTGCCATGTGCGGTTATGACATTACCGCCCCCAAGAAACATTGCTTGTCCCCAAGCAATGGATGGAATGCCATCATCATCAGTGCCACCAGGATCCCATGGAACAGTCAAGAATACAATGCGGCTAACACTATGCTCCTGGTTGTATTCTTGCCCACGGCAGTGGTCCTGTGATTGGAATGGACACCAAGTTGAAACTCCCGAATGCCGAGAACTGGAAACCAAGCTCCAGTGTTGAACTACATAATGCTTGCTTTGGCATAGTGAAGGATACCACACAATTTTTTCTGGTTGAATCATCTCAAGTAGATCAGTGAGCTTCAGGGACACATAAAAACCAACACTAAGAAGCTCTATGACAATCCTAATCAGGGAGATCTGGGCAAACCAACCATCATAGTAACAACCGAGAGCAGAGAAATTCTTCTTGCAGTTGGGATGCCACTGTTGTGATTCCGGTAACCTGGTGACTATGGTATTTAGCTTTTGAATGGAAAGAACATGGAACAGAACACTTGCATCAAGGAGCTCCAACATCTGTATGTCAACAAGAATAATAGCCTGATTCTCCAATGCAAGCAGACATAAGAATTCCACCTTTGACTGGGCAGAACTACTTGTTATAAGCTGCAAGATCTGGCAGTATAGTGTTTGTTGTTGATTGCATTCCAGTCGCCAGATATACCACCTCGGAAACAAACTGAAACAGGTAAGCTGCCCAAAAGCATATAATGGCATACATAACAATGCCCATGTGGCGCTCCAGTAAATACAAAAGTGTGCACTCCAACTAAACAGTGGTATATTATGGAGATCCAATTGTATGTATGTGTTGGTATGGGCACCACTTCCCTTGAATTCATCCAAACGTAGGAATGAATTGGTTGTGAGAAACTGAGAGGACCGTAGTGGATCCCAGTTGGGAGAAATCCCTCCACTGTTATGTGCAGAAGAACTAGCTAGTTGCATAGGGACCCTGTAATTGTCAATCAAGTTCAGAATTCTCCATAAAGGCCATCTGGGGTTTCCAAGACTGAAGCCATTTTGACACCATGACAACATTTCATATTCCGGAATTCCAGGAGCTAAAATCACTAGACTTGCAAGGCAGGTTAGCATCCAAGATATCAATACGAGAATATAAAGGCATGTCTAGGAAAAAAGACGAGCCATCAACATGACTCAGAGCAGGGTCAGCTATCTCCATGGCACACACTACATCCTGGAAGAATGGTGCAGCCAACACCAGGATTGAGTTATCCATGTCTGATTCTAGAAAAATGGAGCAGTCTCCAACACAAGTGAAGATCTCATCATCAAACTCCATGAGATGCATTTCAGAGAATGTCTGGAGAGAATCCATACAATGCATGATGAAAAGGGACACGCCTCCAATGCAAGTGAGCACCTCATCATTGTAATCCATATCTAACTCCAGGAAACGTGACGAGCCCCCAACACAAGTGAATACATCATCAGCAACCTCTGTAATTGGCTCTGGCATCTGATTTACACTCTGCAAGTGTGACTTCTTTCGTTCCTCGTACTCACTGTCCAGTGCCAACTTCAATTGTGCAATTTTCAACTGGATGCTCTCTACACATTGAACAAGCGTCGGCTCCGTCGGGTCGGCAGCTGTGACCATCACCTCTTTGGAACTCACAGGAAAACAACTATTCGGTGATTTGGGCGAGATGTCCTTGCTAGCATGAACAGGATAGCTCAGTTGAGCAGCACCCATGATTTGCACCAATGGTGGAAGATCGGCAACACCAAAGTGTGATTCAACATTATCCATGAACTCAGACCAGTCACCAACAGCTTGACGCAACTTGTAAGCCTCGTACCAAACTTTGGCCTTGTCCTCCATATGTGCATTGTAGCAGCGATAACCCACATACACTTATTTATATTGAACCGATTGAAGTACTCAAGACATTGAGCTCGCCAGAGGCGCGGATTCCAGCCATCAAAGCAAGGGAATGAGGTTCTGCGCAGTGGGGCGGCGTTGACAACCCGAGCACCTGTGGTAGAACCTTGCAGTGGGCTAGGGAGGACATGGGCCGAACAGCCTATATGTGTGTCCACGCTAGTCTCGACAGCACCTTGCAGCATATCATTCCTAGTGCTGCTTGTGGTTGTAGCAGGGAGAAGCACCTTTCCCATGTTCGTAGCTGAGAGATCCGATGTCGAACACCTAACGGGCATGGCAGAAGTGATTGCGCCCACATGAACAGCGCCTTGCACCACCGCCACCGTCGCATAAGGGGCGTGCACCATCGAATCCTTCTGTGGTAGCACGGGCCCAACCATCCACTCCATGCGTGCGAGCAAGGGGTCGAGAGGCTCCAGATTGAGGTAACCGAGATCAGTAGAAGGAGAGTAGAATCAATTGGGGAAAATTCTGTGGCGATTTTTGGAAGGTTTTCGACGGGCTCACAGATCAGCTCGAGTTTTCGACGAGCTGCTAGTCCTGGCTCCCGCGCTTGCTTTTCCGATTGCCGCCCTCGCCTGCCGGAGCCGGCGCCGCCCGCCATCTCTCCATGGGGGCGTGATCCGTGCCACCGCCGCCTGTCGGTGCTCCCATTACGCTCCGCGCTGCGCCGCTCGGTTGCTGGAAGGTCGAAGCTAGGGTAGTAGGGTTGAGCCGGCGTCGCGTCTCGTGCGCCGTCACCGTTGCATGAGGTCCCCGAGCGGCCTGTGAGGCTCTTTTTTTTGAACTGGGCCTGTGAGGCTCTGACCCACGCTATAGGGTGGGCTGTGGCGGGAGCGCCACTACAGGCCTGCTTCAGCCCAACATGAACGGCTAGTTTGCCTCGCTGGATTATTTACGTTGTGGGGAGCGCCAAAAAAAGGGATTACACATTTTCCGGATATCCTAAACAAAAATACTCTCGGCTTCAATAAAAAAAGATAGTATAAGACATGACAGAAAAAAAAAGATAATTTATGCATTTTTTTCTAAATCAAACTTTTATAAACTTAGACCTGAGTTTTTAAAGAAAAAGACAGGCCTAAGCCTCGGGTGACCAAGGACCAACCTAGGTCTCGGTCCACGCTCTCATGGCGTTCTTCCTCTCTTCCGGAGAGCCTCCACAACCACCCGCAGTTCTAACCATCGCCCTTTCCTTCCCATGGTCAGCGCGCTGCTGCGACGCCTTGCTGCCCTGTCCCAAGGTCCTCCTCCGCCGGTTCACCACCGCCCTCGGCCATCCCTAAGTCCGGCGAGAGGCCACAACCTCTTTGCTACTGGACATCACCCCCAACCCTAAGTTTTCTTGCTCCCTCCACCACCTCTGCTACCTCCAGCCGTGTCGTTGGTGGCTCCGGGTGGCTGTCCCTCTCCTGATTCGTTCAGTCACAAGGAAGAAAGAATGAGGGAGCACGAATCTTGGGACATGATCTTACAGGGCAGTGGATTGACCGAGCTAAACTATTTCTCAAGAGCTAGCAGAAAGGTAAAGAAACATATCGATATCCACAGTGTAAAATTAATATAACTTAAAATTTCTATTTCAAGATATATGTAATGACGTGGTTGGGGAGGTAATGAATAGAAGAATACGATCTGAAAAGTGCCTTGACCTGAGCACCAGTGATCTGTCCATTTTTCCTAATCGAAAATCACATTTATGAGATTTAAAAATATGAAGAAAAAAATCCATACATAGTCAATGATGTAACGTGCCTTATTTTACATCATTTTGTGTGGCACCGGTGCTCTATTTTACATCAATAAGAAAACAAAAAACTGACTTCTAAAATTAAAACCCACTTTTTGGTGATGTATAATATTTACATCACCTGTTTTTTGGTGGCATATAATACATCACCTGTTAGAGATGTTCTTATGTTTGACCTGATCTAAAATACTCAATCTGTCTATTTATGGTACTCATAGTGGAGTTCATGAGAAGACAAGTCACAACTACTCAGTTGCTCAGTTGACCATTACCACTTGATATTCCATACATAAGTCAACACCACAAATCTGGTAGAAGAGATAACTTAACCATACAAATCTATTACGTTCCATCACATAAGATTCATGTCCTGCCATATGCTAATGTTATCAGGATCTTGGGAACATGTTAAACATCATGATATTCTAAAACTTCCATCTACAGAACAAGTCAACACCACAAATCTGGTACTCCCTCCAGTTCATATTAATTGACTCTAATATGAATGTATCTAGACACATTTTAGTTCTAGATATATTCATATTGAAGTCAATTAATATGAATAGGAGGGAGTAGAAGAGATAATTTAACCATACAAATTGATTACGTTCCATAACATAAGATGCATGTCCTGCCATTGCCATGTGCTAATGTTATCAGGATCATGGGAACAGGTTAAACATCATCATACTCTAAAACTTCCATCTACAGAACTTAGCCCCTCACTGCCTCACAGATGCCATAAGCTGTTGCAGGCAGATCGCGTACTGAACTGCAGTGTGCTGGTAAGAATACTGATCTGAAAGACCAAACTCTGAAAAATTAGACTCTACATGGATGAAACGGCCAGGCAGCGACTTCTTTGCAAGTGTTTCCTGCCATATGTCAAAGAAGTCTAGCATGATTGCCCTCGACTTTTCGATGGAAGATAGGGGACAATACTCTACCTGCATCCAAAGCAACCACCACAAAAAATTCAAGTCAGCCCCCCGCAAGCAAAGGAATGATCTCGGAGAAATACAACTATAAACAGGATTTCCTGGTTGCTTCTAAAAATTGTGTCAACCACGAGAACGTTTGAAAATAAAATTGTAAGTGTAATATTAGAAGTATCCACATTATCCATGTCACAGAAAGGCTCATCTGCTTTGCTGGGTCTGCACGGTTTTGTGCAGGGCCCCAGACCTAAAAGGCAAGCATTTTTTTTCCTGGTCAAAATATACTCAATAACTTCGAATATGCCAAAATTTCTTGTTCAAAGAAATATTGTTTATACCAGGAAATTTTATTACCGAGATTTGTTTTCCTGCTAACTTGAGTTGACAAAAAAGGAAAGCATTGATGGTTCACAAATGGAACAGTTTCAGGCAGGTTAATATAATATATATACTAGAATGCATCTAGTTTTTTCTTCTTGCAATTAAGAATTTGAGTTAATTACACAGACAACGGTGTAGACTATAACATATATTTACAAGTTAGCGTATATGCCCAAATAATGGGATGGCCTTTGAACTATTGCCAGAAGGGATATCAAGAGCCTGATAATTTTCAAGCTCAGAAGGTGTAATTCAAAAATGAAATCATGCAGTTGCGCGAATATCACTGTCTGAATCTGCTAAAGTTCATCAACTTCAACATAGTTAAATTTTGTTCGACTTGGAATAAAGTATTAAAATGAAGCAGGTCGTAGATTTGTACTTATCAATAGATGGAATTCCAGGCTGCTTGGACCTATATAAATCTAGGAATCAGGAATTAGGTTGAAAATGTAGGTACTCCCTCCGATCCATATTAACTGTCACTAATATCGATGTATCTAGACACATTTTACCTCTAGATACATCCATAGTAGAGACAAGTAATATGGATAGGAGGAATACTAAAACTCTCACTGCTCCACTAACAGTAATTACTCAAAGTCTCAAACCAAAATTATACAATAGTTTAACTGCATTTTGTTTGACTCTCGTCTTTTACTAAGAGAAGTCAGATAAACAAGTAGTCAATCATATGATTAAGGACAACCAGGTATGGTTAGAAAAGGAAGCCAGAAAAAAAAAGTTAATAACAGTACCTCCATCATGATTCCTCTCAGTGTTTCAGAATTGTTAGGAACACATTTTGCTATCCTCAAGTAAAAATCACCCAATTGATACTGAAATCCCTATAAATGGGAACAGATATATAATTAATGTGTGAATCAACTGAAGTTTCATATGAGATGATGCAACAAGTACAGTGTAATAACATAAGCACAATAAATAAAATAGAAGACAGAACTTATGACTAAATATCTAGGATAAAATGATCAGGGGGTCTCAACGACTCAACCTCTATTCTGAAAAACAAAATCTAGGATAAAATGAAGGGTTAACAGAGCACAGAAGATAGATACAAGCAATATCCAAGTAGCTTCACCGTGAAACTCAATGATCAATTCTACGCCAATTTTCACACATCACTACGTACTCAAGGAGACCCACTTCCTGAAATTACAAAACCCAAACTGGAAACTGGTAGAATCGATTGTTTTGTCACTATTGTTCACTAGAAAGACGTATGAGAATGATGTACTTTCCAACAGAGTTCACGTCTTCAGGACAATTGATCCAAATAAGTCCACATATTTTGCGACGTAATTGCATTTCCTTTTGCAGAAAAAGATGCATGAATTCTGCCAATTAATTTTGAAAGAATAGAGTTACATGTGCAAGATCACAAAGGGTAAAGCACCCATTTTTGTACCTTTTTCCCTTTTATGACCTAATATTTGAAAGAACTTGGGTAGGTGTCGTTGTTTATTTAATTTTATCCTGGACTGTAGCGACATTCCTCGCGGTAGTTGTCCACTTCACAAATCCCCCAAAAGAAGTTGAAGTTATATAACAAGAATTAAGTTCATTTCCAATTTCAAAAAAAGAGGAAACATATCTGTGGCAGCGTTCCTCGTAGTGGTAAGTTCACTTAGCAAGTTTTGCAAAGAAGTTCAAATTTATTTAAAGCAAATGTAGCCACATCACGAAAACACAACCGAACTACTTGGACACCTAGTCACGTTCATTTGTGTACAACTATATGATCAACGGAAGTGATAAAAATATATGATGTTCAAGGGAATCACTACTTATTTTTGTCTCGCCACTTCACATAATGTTAGTTTTGTTCTACGTATCACAAGACCTGGTCTTTTATTCCTCTAAGTGCCAAAGCGATTGTGGCAAATGAAGGCCTCCTCGAGGAATCCGTGTCCCACGTTTGGTAGATCGGATCAACGAGCCAACACTACAATGTGTGCCATTTTCTTGCAATAGGTTTTCTATCTGCTACTTCCAACACAGTCTGTACATATGAAGCAACAATATAGATCGATAACAACTAAGATCAACAAAGAACCTGATTTATTCAAAAAAGGTAAGGTAATGTAACCTAACCCTTTCTACCCCGTAGCTCATGTAACTAAGCTTGCCAGCAGCGAGCAAACAAGAGGTGAGAAACATGAAGCAAATGCCCTAGCAGGTATGTCCTCGATGTGCCTGTCTTTAGACACCAATGCGCTTTGTGGTATGCAATTAACTAGAATTCCTACAACAACAAGGCTATCGAATCCAGATGCCTCCTCTTCCTATTCAATCATAACCTACCGCTTTACACTCAACTTCCTTTCAGCCACATTTTGGACATTGTTAGAGGACGAATATGATCAATTTTGCTTGCTACATGAAGATAGCTATATAGTGAGGTGGCAACCACTATTATTAAGATCATAATGATGCTGAGTTTGTACCATATCATAACTAGGGGCACCAACCATTTGTGGGCTAAAGACCTAAAGTAATTTTTCAATTATGGAAAGATGTACGAGCTTACCTCAGTTTGACCTTGTTAATGTCTCTTGATTACAGTGGATGAATGAATTTAAAATATAATGTGTAACCCAATTCATTCTCCACTACGTGTTACTACTACAGGCTCCCACAAGAACATTAACAAGCAAACATGTGCACGGCTCAGTCACCCACAGACGTGTGACGATTTTCCTTAAATACACGCTAGATCTATAACAAAAACTCGCTCGAATAAATCTCCTGATTTATCCTACATATATCTGACAGGCCGCGAAACATATGGTTTACCACTCGACGTGCATGTGTGTGAATGTGCAACAGACCACTGCCCAATCCAAAAAAAAATGAACTCAGGTGGACATGTAGCACCACCGCAAGCTATACTTTCAGTCTGATCTGAATAAACATTCCATTGTATCTGCCAATTGGAGAAATATCTCAAGCACCCACCAGTATCACCAAACATAAGTAGACTCTGCGTCAACTACCCATGACCATTTGTAAGCAACTTCGCAAGTAATATAATGGAAGGGGAAAAGTTGAAGTTCAGGAGTGTGAACTGCATTGCATTTCTCCCTCTTGCGACCTTCAAAATTTGGTTACACTACAATTATAATTAGGGCGTGTTCGGCAATTCTCTGACAATTATAATTAGGGAGTGTTAACTGCATTGCATTTCCTTTTGCAGAAAAAAATGCACGAATTCTGCCAGTTAATTTCAAAAGAATAGAGTTACATGTGCAAGATCACAAAGGGTAAACCACCCATTTTTGTGCCTTTTCCCTATTATGACCTAATATTTGAAAGAACTTGGGTGGGTGTCGTTGTTTATTTAATTTTATCCTGGACTGTAGCGACATTCCTTGCGGTAGTTGTCCACTTCACAAATCCCCCAAAAGAAGTTGAAGTTATATAACAAGAATTAAGTTCATTTCCAATTTCAAAATAAAGTGGAAACATATCTGTGGCAGCGTTCCTCGTAGTGGTAAGTTCACTTAGCAAGTTTTGCAAAGAAGTTCAAATTTATTTAAAGAAAATGTAGCCACATCACGAAAACACAACCGAACTACTTGGACACCTAGTCACGTTCATTTGTGTACAACTATATGATCAACGGAAGTGATAAAAATATATGATGTTCAAGGGAATCACTACTTATTTTTGTCTCGCCACTTCACATAATGTTAGTTTTGTTCTACGTATCACAAGACCTGATCTTTTATTCCTCTAAGTGCCAAAGCGATAGTGTAGTGGCAAATGAAGGCCTCCTCCAGGGATCTGTGTCCCATGTTTGGTAGATCGGATCAACGAGACCACACTACAATGTGTGTCATTTTCTTGCCCTAGGTTTTCTATCTGCTACTTCCAACGCAGTCTGTACAAGTGTACATATGATGCAACAATCAAGATCGACAACTAAGATCAACAAAGAACCTTGTTTATTCAAAAAGGTAAGGTAATGTAACCTAACCTTTCTACCCCCGTAGCTCGTGTAACTAAGCTTGCGAGCAGCGAAACAAACAAGAGGTGAGAAACATGAAGCACATTCCCTAGCAGGTATGTTCTCCATGTGCCCGCCTTTAGACACCATTTTGCTTTTGTAGTATGCAATTAACTGGTGCTTCAACAGTAACGAGACTATCCATTCCAGATGCCTCCTCTTCCTATTCGATCATCATGTGGCTTATCACGGAACCTACTGCTTTACACTCAGCTTCCTTTCGGCCACATTTTGGACATAGTTAGAGGACAAATATGATCATGTTTGCTTGCTACATGAAGATAGCTATATAGTGAGGTGGCAACCACTATTATTAAGATCATAATGATGCTGAGATGTACCATATCATAACTAGGGGCACCAACCATTTGTGGGCTAAAGTAATTTTGCAATTATGGAAAGATGTACGACCTTACCTCAGTTTGACCTTGTTAATGTCTCTTGATCTTAGTTGTTCTGCCAGTTAATTTCGAAAGAATAGAGTTACATATGCAAGATCACAAAGGGTAAACCACCCATTTTTGTGCCTTTTCCCTTTTCTGATCTAATATTTGAAAGAACTTGGGTAGGTGTCTTTGTTTATTTAATTTTATCCTGGACGGATTCATCACTGTAGCGGGCATTCCTCGCGGTGGTTGTCCACTTCACAAATCCCCCAAAAGAAGTTGAAGTTATATAACAAGAATTAAGCTCATTTCCAAATTCAACAAAAGAGGAAACATATCTGTGGCAGCTTTCCTCATCGTGGTAAGTTCACTTAGCAGATCTTGCAAAGAACTTCAAATTCATTTACAGCAAATGTAGATTCACTTCCAATTTCAGCAGAAAAACACACATATTCACCGTTGAGCTTGCTATGGGAATTGGGAAGATCAACAATTTAATCCTACTGGTTCAATTAAATAAATAAAAAGTACTAACCCCCTAAATCCATTAGTGTGACATCAAGGAAGAAACTGACCTCGAAGTTGAGGGTGACGCGGGCCTTGTAGGACTGGAGCTTCTCCATGACCTGTGGGAAGGCGGCGTCGGTCTGTAGGACGATGCGCTGGTTCCGGAGGATGGAGAAGTAAAGGCCGGGGCGCTCGTGGAGGGCAACACCGAAGAGCTCGCGGGGCACGTCGGGGGCCTGCTGCTGCTGCTGCGCCCCGCTCGCGGCCGTCTCCCGCGCTATCGGGCGGTAGAAGAAGATGGAGGTCTTCCAGCGGCCGTCCTTGGTGCCGCCGAGGGACTCCGCGCAGCCGCAAGCCTCCGCCAGGATCTGGCTGTTGAGCGTCGCTCCAGGGTTCGGGTGCCAGTGCATCAGCCTGCGCAGCGGGAAGACGGGGTGAGATGGCGGCGGGACGCCGTGGGGGGAGAGGGCAAGGGAGAGGCGAGAGAGTACGGTACCACTTTGCGGGGGGCATGGCGGCGAGTCGGTCGAACGCCGGCGAGGTTGGGGGGAAGGCGGCGTGTCAGGGAATGGTATTGGTAGGTAATATGGGTTACTAGTGGTTATTAGTGTGTGAGGGCAGTATTGGTATTTCAACTAGTCCATCATCTTGTACCTAGCCGCACTCCATATAAGGCTATCTGTGTATCCTGTGAAACCAATCAAGAAATCAAAAACCTAAATTTATCTTGTTCTTATTTCCAGTTCTTCAATTACTGCATTTTATCCTTTAATTTCTATCCAGCAATTACCTAGTTTATCTCTCAATTTCTCTCAAATTCCAGTTTTAGTTGATCCTATCTCGTCGAGATCCCATCGGGCCCGACAAATGATACTGCAGGCAGGTGATCCTCGGCTAAATTTTTCTCCCCGGCGGCTTTCTTCCCTCGCAATTCGATTCTATGGCGATCTACACCTCGCCCTCCCACTTCTTCCTCCCCACCACCGCGCCGGCGTACACGCCCACCTCCGTATTTCCCCTTTTGGCTTGACAGCACCCGCCTCCAGCTCCTACCCCGCTCCAGCATACAGCCACTACACCTCCCCGGCCGCCGCCATCTACCCACCAACTCTTTTCCCCGGCGCCTACCCGTCCTTCAATTCCCCAAATTGGCCACCGCCTGCTCCAGATCCGACTGCCTCCACCGCCCCATACACCTTCCCCTCCACCACCACCTCCATGATGCAGTCCGTCCCTGCACTGCAGCTCCAACTCCATGACTCAGTTTCGCCTACTTCGCCAAGGAGGTGGACAAGCTCCCTGCTTGAGCTCCCTGGCCTAGCGCCGCTGCTGGAGCTCCCAAACGCCAATAGTCGCCTCCTCACGGAGATGGAGCCCGGCAACACCGCCGCCTCGTCTGCAGCTACCCCTGCTCCTACAACCATGCTATCAGCCGAAGCACAAGCTCACACTGAAGCTGGCGTCAGCGAGCATATGCCTAGTGTGGTCCTTGACATCAAGCGACGATTGGAGGCGCATCAATATGAATCACAACGCTCGTTTGATTCTCTGCGAGGCGAGCTCTGCACACTACGGGACAGGTTATCTTCTCTCACCAATTCCATGGTACCCTCGTCAGCGTCAAGCACCTCCACTGCCCCTACATCATCTGTGGGTTTTACACCTTCTGTCGCCCCAGAGGTGTTCGTTGAAATGCCCCAATCTTCTGGTTTCCAAAATCTGGATGGAAGGCCACAACCATATGGTTTCCATAATCTTAATCGTCAAAGCGTATTCCTAGCAGATGGAACTGAGCACAGCTACTTTACTCTGCCGGCAGATTATCCCTTGGAACAGGCTACTCCAACAATGTCACCTTCTGCAGCGGAACACATTAGTGTCACGCCTCAGCCATCTGTGGCAGCACAAGCAGCATATACCTCCAATGTGTGCAAGGAAATGCCTGTATATGATATTTATGAAGAAGACAAGTCTTATCTGAATGGCATGGATGAACATCTTGCCAAACCTTTCCACAAGGCATCCGATAATGCGTCCAGTGAAGATGTTACAGATGTTACATGTACACATGCTCCTTATGTATTTGTCAACCTATCAATCAAGTGCAGCGTGAGGAACAACAGAACAGAACTTCCTTCATTGCCTGACTCAGAACTGTGTGGTGAACAGAGGAAGCCCCAACATGGAAACAACCAACAGAGGAACTTGCTCTTGGCTGAAATGAGAAGAGAAGTCTGGGATCCAGGAGATACAAACCTCCATGTCTTGTTTATGACTGCTGATGGTGCTACCGAATTGCAGTGCACAGATGCTGACCAGTCTGCAGTGGTACCGATACTAGCTATGCATTTCGGTGAAAAAAGGGCAACAATTTCTGAAGCTACCATGGCGAGCCAAGACAGTCCAGCTTCTTCGACACCGCTACTCATGCATGTTGATGACATGCAACTGTCAACTAGTGTGCAAGTTGCTCCTGGCATGTTTGAAGAAATACCAGTATATGATGACTATGAGGAAGATGGAAATGGTTCCCTGAATTTTTTTGTCGAGTTGTGTGATATTGGTGGTCAGCAAAAGCAATATAACAGTGAGAAGCCCATATATGATCATGAGGAACCCCATTGTGCTGCAAAATTGGAATCTGATAATGCACTGCTTGCTGTGTGTTTCAATAACACTTCAGATAATGCATTCAGTAAAGAGGGTACTACATATTTCAGATTTCCATATGGTCCTCTTATACATGATGTAAGATCCATCGAGCTTACAAAAGAAAAGAGCACCCATGCTATCTCTATACTGTATGTTCAAGCAACTGTGCGCTGTGATGATTGGAGATCTGAGATAAATATCAAGAAGTGGGAAGTGCTTATCAACAAGCATGATATGGTATATCCCTGTGATCTGAACACTGACAAGGTACCATTGAGCAGTGGACCTTGTATATGGGATCCTGGCATAGACTTGTTCTCATATAAAAAGCTGTACCATTTTATTTGGATTCCACTTTCTCCTATACCTCTTATCCATCAATTACACCCAAAGAACTTTTGTTCTTGGTGGGATTTCTCACTTAAGAAAGGAAGACAAGTTCAGTGGGATCCAGGTATCAAACTCCTCTTATATGAGTTCTGGCGGTTGAAGACCTTGAGTAAAGGGACTGAATATGCAATGAGGCATTTATTTTCTGTGAAATTTGGCACACACAGTTTCACTTACTTCAGTGATACTGCTGACATTATGTGTTGTCCTCTTCCAATTCTACTTCAGCATGGAAGAAACGTTGCAGAGGTGCTTCGTTTTTGCAGATCAATATTCAATTCTATGCACCATTGCCAGATTTGTCACATATGCACTACAATGAGTTCACTGTTTCATTGTCATGGAATTCCTCTTTGGCTGATCAATTTTCAAGTCCTTAACAAATGAAGAAAGTTTCTGTAGAAACTTGTTTATCCATTACTGAGCAATGGTCTGAAGAAGGGAGGAATGTCAGGGAATGGTATTGGTAGGTAATATGGGGTTACTAGTGGTTATTAGTGTGTGAGGGCAGTATTGGTATTTCAACTAGTCCATCATCTTGTACCTAGCCGCACTCCATATAAGGCTATCTCGTGTATCCTGTGAAACCAATCAAGAAATCAAAAACCTAAATTTATCTTGTTCTTATTTCCAGTTCTTCAATTACTGCATTTTATCCTTTAATTTCTATCCAGCAATTACCTAGTTTATCTCTCAATTTCTCTCAAATTCCAGTTTTAGTTGATCCTATCTCGTCAGATCCCATCGGGGGCCTGACACGGCGGTGTCTTGTTGGGCGGTGGTGCGGGCCGCCGGTCTTGGCATCGGCCCAGCTTGGTTTTCCGGTATTCGATATTTAGGGCGTGTTTTCAGGAGTATTCATTTTAACAGTAATAAATATAAATTAAGCAAACAGAATAAAATAAAGTAAAAACAAGTAACTAATTTTTTTGTGTTTTCGATATAAAGTAAGCAAAGTAGACAGAAAATAAAATAAAGTAAAGCAAGACAATAAACAAAGTAAACAGATTGGATGTGAGAGACTCCCCTTGCAGCGTGTCTTGATCTCATCGGCAACGGCGCCAGAAAAAAAGTTGTTGTGCGTGGAGGCAACAACTTCCTTGTGACGGTAAAGCACACGTCCGTTGGGAACCCCAAGAGGAAGGTATGATGAGCACAGCAGCAAGTTTTCCCTCAGAAAGAAACCAAAGTTTATCGAACCAGTAGGAGATGAAGGCCACGTGAAGGTTGTTGGTGGAGGAGTGTAGTGCGGCGCAACACCGGTGATTCCGGCGCCAACGTGGAACCTGCACAACACAATCAAAATACTTTGCCCCAACTTAACAGTGAGGTTGTCAATCTCACCGGCTTGCTGAAAACAAAGGATTAAACGTATGGTGTGGAGAATGATGTTTGTTTGCGAAGAACAACAGAGAACAGTGTTTGCAGTAGATTGTATTTCAGATCTAAAAGAAAGGACCGGGGTCCACAGTTCACTAGTGGTGTCTCTCCCATAAGATAAATAGCATGCTGGGTGAACAAATTACAGGTGGGCAATTGACAGAATAGAGATTCATACACATATCATGATGACTACTATGAGATTTAATCAGGGCATTACGACAAAGAACATAGACCGCCATCCAGCATGCATCTATGCCTAAAAAGTCCACCTTCGGGTTAGCATCCGCACCCCCTCCAGTATTAAGTTGCAAACAACAGACAATTGCATTAAGTATGGTGCGTAATGTAATCAACACAAATATCCTTAGACAAAGCATTGATGTTTTATCCCTAGTGGCAACAGCACATCCACAACCTTAGAACTTTCTGTCACTGTCCCAGATTCAATGGAGGCATGAACCCACTATCGAGCATAAATACTCCCTCTTGGAGTCACAAGTATCAACTTGGTCAGAGCCTCTACTAGCAACGGAGAGCATGCAAGAACATAAACACACATATATGATAGATCAATAATCAACTTGACATAGTATTCAATATTCATCGGATCCCACCAAACACAACATGTAGCATTACAAATAGATGATCTTGATCATGATAGGCAGCTCACAAGATCTAAACATTATAGCACAAGAGGAGAAGACAACCATCTAGCTACTGCTATGGACCCATAGTCCAAGGATGAACTACTCACGCATCATTCTGGAGGCTGGCATGGTGATGTAGAGCCCTCCGGTGATGATTCCCCTCTCCGGCAGGGTGCCGGAGGCGATCTCCTGAATCCTCCGAGATGGGATTGACGACGGCGGCGTCACAGTAACTTTTCTCGTATCGTGGCTCTCGGTACTAGGGTTTTCGCGACGGAGGGATTAAGTAGGCGAAGGGGCGGCGCAGGGGGGTGCCCGAGGGGCCCACACCATATGGCGGCGCGGCCAGGGGTGGGGCCGCGCCGCCCTATGGGGTGGCCGCCTCGTCACCCCTCTTCGTCTCCTCTTCGGACTTCTGGAAGGCTCCGTGGAAAATAAGTCTGTGGGCTTTTGTTTCGTCCAATTCCGAGAATATTTCCTGTGTAGGATTTCTGAAACCAAAAACAGCAGAAAACAGGAACCGGCGCTTCGGCATCTTGTTAATAGGTTAGTGCCGGAAAATGCATCAAAACATCATAAAGTGTGAACAAAACATGTAGGTATTGTCATAAAACTAGCATGGAACATAAGAAATTATAGATACGTTGGAGACGTATCAAGCATCCCCAAGCTTAGTTCCTACTCGCCCTCGAGTAGGTAAACGATAAAAACAATAATTTCTGAAGTGACATGCTACCAACACAATCTTGATCAACATTATTGTAAAGCGTATGAGATGAATGAAGTGATTCGAAGCAATAGTTGCTAACAAAAATATAATGACTAAACAACTGAATCATATAGCAAAAACTTTTCATGAATAGTACTTTCAAGACAAGTATCAAAAAGACTTGCATAAGAGCTAACTCATAAAGCAATAGATTCAAAGTAAGAGGTTTCGAACCAACACAGAGGATGATTAAGTTTCAGCAATTGCTTTCAACTTGTAACATGTATATCTCATGGATAATTGTCAACATAAAGTAATATAACAAGTGCAATAAGTAAACATGTAAGAATCAATGCACACAGTTAACACAAGTGTTTGCTTTTAAGATAGAAAGAAGTAGGTAAACTGACTCAACATAAAGTAAAAGAAAGGCCCTTCGCAGAGGGAAGCATGGATTACTCATGTGCTAGAGCTTTTTATTTTGAAAACATGGAAACAATTTTGTCAACGGTAGTAATAATTCATATGTGTTATGCATAAAACCTCTTATAAGTTGCAAGCCTCATGCATCGAATACCAATAGTGCTTGCACCTTGTCCTAATTAGCTCGGATTTCCATGGATTATCATTGCATTACATATGTTTCAACCAAGTGTCACAAAGGGGTACCTCTATGCCACCTGTACAAAGGTCCAAGGAGATAGATCACATTTGATTTCTCAGTTTTGATAGATTTCAACTTGAGGACATCCATACCGGGACAACATAGAAAACAGATAATGGACTCCTCTTTAATGCTTAAGCATTCAACAACAGATAATATTCTCATAAGAGATTGAGGATTAATGTCCAAACTGAAAACTTCCACCATGATACATGGCTTTGGTTGGCGGCCCAATGTTCTTCTCTAACAATATGCATACTCAAACCATTTAATCATGATAAATCACCCTTACTTCAGACAAGATGAACATGCATAGCAACTCACATGATATTCAACAAAGGTGTAAAAAGTTGATGGCGTCCCCAGAAACATGGTTACCGCTCAACAAGCAACTTATAAGAATTAAGATACATAGCAACATATTCATCACCACAATAGTTTTTAAGCTATTTTCCCATGAGCTATGTATTGTAAAGACAAAGGAATGAAATTTTAAAGGTAGCACGCAAGCAATTTACTTTGGAATGGCAGAAAAATACCACATATAGGTAGTTATGGTGGACACAAATGGCATGGGTTTTGGCTCAAGGTGTTTGGATGCACGAGAAGCATTTCCTCTCAGTACAAGGCTTTGGCTAGCAAGGTTGTTTGAAGCAAACACAAGTATGAACAGGTACAGCAAAACTTACACAAGAACATATTGCAAGCATTATAAGACTCTACACTGTCTTCCTTGTTGTTCAAACACTTTTACCAGAAAATATCTAGACCTTAGAGAGACCAATCATGCAAACCAAATTTCAACAAGATCTACGGTAGTTCTCCATTAATAGATTTAAACTACATGATGCAAGAGCTTAAACATGATCTATGAGAGCTCAAAACAATTGCCAAGTATCAACTTATTCAAGATAATATACCATTTACCACATGAAGCATTTTCTGTTTCCAACCAAATAGCAATCAACGAAGCAGTTTTCAGCCTTCGTCATGAACATTAAAGCAAAATTAAGAACACCAGTGTTCAAATGAAAAAGTGGAGCGTGTCTCTCTCCAATACAAGGATTGTTGGGATCCAAATTTATTCAAACCAAAACAAAAATAAAAACAAACAGACGCTCCAAGTAAAGAACATAAGATGTGACGGAATAAAAATATAGTTTCACTAGAAGTGACCTGATAAGTTGTCGATGAAGAAGGGGATGCCTTGGGCATCCTCAAGCTTAGATGCTTGAGTCTTCTTGAAATATGCAGGGATGAACCACGGGGGCATCCCCAAGCTTAGACTTTTCACTCTTCTTGATCATATTATATCATCCTCTTCTCTTGACCCTTGAAAACTTCCTCCACACCAAACTTAAAGCAAACTCATTAGAGGGTTAGTGCATGATAAAAATTCACATGTTCAGAGAGGACACAATCATTCTTAACACTTCTGGAAATTACCCAAGGCTACTGAAAGTTAATGGAACAAAGAAATCCACTCAACACAGTAAAAGAGGCAATGCGAAATAAAAGGCAGAATCGGTCAAAACAGAACAGTCCGTAAAGACGAATTTTTCTGAGCCACTTAACTTGCTCAGATGGAAAAACTCAAAACTAATGAAAGTTGCGTACATATCTGAGGATCATGCATGATTTTTCGCTGATTTTTTTTGATTCTTCTACAGAGAGAAAAACGCGAATTCATGACAGACAACAAATCTGTTTCTGCGCAGAAATCCAAATCTAGTATCAACCTTCTATTAGAGACTTTACTTAGCACAATAACATGATAAGGAGAGGTTGCTACAGTAGTAACAACTTCCAAGACTCAACAAAACAGTAGTAAAAATAAAAACAACATGGATTATCTCCCAAGAAGTGCTTTTCTTTAACGCCTTTCAGCTAGGCGCAGAAAGTGCAAATCAAGTATTATCAAGAGAAGAAGCATCAACATCATAATTTGTTCTAATAATAGAATCAAAAGGCAACTTCATTCTCTTTCTAGGGAAGTGTTCCATACCTTTCTTGAGAGGGAATTGATACTTAATATTTCCTTCTTTCATATCAATAATAGCACCAACAGTTCGAAGAAAGGGTCTTCCCAAGACAATAGGACAAGATGCATTGCATTCAATATCCAAGACAACAAAATCAACGGGGACAAGGTTATTGTTAACCGTAATGTGAACATTATCAATTCTCCCCAAAGGTTTCTTCATAGAATTATCAGCAAGATTAACATTCAAATAACAATTTTTCAATGGTGGCAAGTCAAGCATATCATGAAGTTTCTTAGGCATAACAGAAATACTTGCACCAAGATCACATAAAGCATTACAATCAAAATCATTGACTTTCGTCTTAATGATGGGCTCCCAACCATCTTCCAACTTCCTAGGAATAGAAGATTCAAGTTTTAATTTCTCTTCCCTAGCTTTAATGAGAGCATTTGTAATATGTTTTGTAAAGGCTAAATTTATAGCACTAGCATTAGGACTTCTAGCAAGTTTTTGTAAGAACTTAATAACTTCAGAAATATGACAACTATCAAAATCTAAACCATTATGATCTACAACATTCTGAAAAATTTCAGCACTTTTATCACAAACAGTTTCAGTAGTTTCAGACAATTTTGCACGCTTTGTACTAGAGTTAGAAACATTGCCAACACCAATTATTTTACCATTGATAGTAGGAGGTTTAGCAACATGTGAAGCATCAACATTACTAGTGGTGGTAATAGTCCAAACTTTAGCTACATTATTCTCTTTAGCAAGTTTTTCTTTTTCTTCTCTTTCCCACCTAGCATGCAATTCAACCATCATTCTAATATTGTCATTAATTCGAACTTGGATAGCATTTGTTTTAGCAAGAATTTTGTTATCATTATCCTCAGGTTTAGCAGCCATTTTATTAATTAAGGAAGCTTGTGACTCAGACATGTATGAAATTCGGTTTTCAGCATTTGAAAGCTTAGTTTGCAAACTAGAAATTTCCATATTCAAATTCTCAAGTTGATTTCCTATATTTTTCAACAAGGCAGATTGTTCATTCATAGTTTTAGTAAACAATTGATTTTTCTCATATTGTGATTGCATATAGCTCTTAGTAGTTCTTTCGATTTCCAGTATCTTTTCCTCACTAGGCAAAACAGATCTACCATAAGAATTACCATAACCACTACCATTATTAGAAGGATATGGCCTATAGTTGTTGTTACCATAATCATTCCTATAAGCATTGTTGTTGAAATTATTATTCTTAATGAAATTCACATCAACATGCTCTTCTTGAGCAACCAATGAAGCTCAAGGAACATTATTAGGATCAACATGAGATCAACCATTAACAAGCATAGACATAATAACATCAATTTTATCACTCAAAGAAGAGGTTTCTTCAACAGAATTTACCTTCTTACCTTGAGGAGTTCTTTCAGTATGCCATTCAGAGTAATTGATCATCATATCATCAAGAAGCTTTGTTGCAGCACCCAAAGTAATGGACATAAAAGTACCTCCAGTAACTGAATCCAATAGGTTTCTCGAAGAAAAATTCAATCCTGCATAAAAGGTTTGGATGATCATCCAAGTAGTTAGTCCATGGGTAGGGCAATTCTTTACCAAAGATTTCATTCTCTCCCATGCTTGAGCAACATGTTCATTATCTAATTGCTTAAAATTCATAATGCTACTTCTCAAAGATATAATCTTAGCAGGAGGATAATATTTACCAATAAAAGCATCTTTACATTTAGTCCATGAATCAATACTATTTTTAGGCAAAGACAGCAACCAATCTTTAGCTCTTCCTCTTAAGGAGAAAGGAAACAGTTTCAGTTTTATAATATCACCATCTATATCCTTATACTTTTGCATTTCACAAAGTTCAACAAAATTATTAAGATGGGCAGCAGCATCATCAGTACTAACACCAGAAAATTGCTCTCTCATAACAAGATTTAGTAAAGCAGGTTTAATTTCATAAAATTCTGTAGTAGTAGCAGGTGGAGCAATAGGAGTACATATAAAATCATTATTATTTGTGCTAGTGAAATCACACAACTTAGTGTTTTCAGGAGTATTCATTTTAACAATAATAAAAATAAACTAAGCAAACAGAATAAAATAAAGTAAAAACAAGTAACTATTTTTTTTGTGTTTTTGATATAAAGTAAGCAAAGTAGACAAAAAATAAAATAAAATAAAGCAAGACAATAAACAAAGTAAAGAGATTGGATGTGAGAGACTCCCCTTGCAGCGTGTCTTGATCTCCCCGGCAACGGCGGCAGAAAAAGAGTTGATGTGCGTGGAGGCAACAACTTCCTTGTGACGGTAAAGCACACGTCCGTTGGGAACCCCAAGAGGAAGGTATGATGAGCACAGCAGCAAGTTTTCCCTCAGAATGAAACCAAGGTTTATCGAACCAGTAGGATATGAAGGCCACGTGAAGGTTGTTGGTGGAGGAGTGTAGTGCGGCGCAACACCAGTGATTCCGGCGCCAACGTGGAACCTGCACAACACAATCAAAATACTTTGCCCCAACTTAACAGTGAGGTTGTCAATCTCACCGGCTTGCTGAAAACAAAGGATTAAACGTATGGTGTGGAGAATGATGTTTGTTTGCGAAGAACAACAGAGAACAGTGTTTGCAGTAGATTGTATTTCAGATGTAAAAGAAAGGACCGGGGTCCCCAGTTCACTAGTGGTGTCTCTTCCATAAGATAAATAGCATGCTGGGTGAACAAATTACAGGTGGGCAATTGACAGAATAGAGATTCATACACATATCATGATGACTACTATGAGATTTAATCAGGGCATTACGACAAAGAACATAGACCGCCACCCAAGCATGCATCTATGCCTAAAAAGTCCACCTTCGAGGTTAGCATCCGCACCCCCTCCGGTATTAAGTTGCAAACAACGAGACAATTGCATTAAGTATGGTGCATAATGTAATCAACACAAATATCCTTAGACAAAGCATTGATGTTTTATCCCTAGTGGCAACAACACATCCACAACCTTAGAACTTTACATCACCGTCCCGCGATTCAATGGAGGCATGAACCCACTATCGAGCATAAATACTCCCTCTTGGAGTCACAAGTATCAACTTGGCCAGAGCCTCTACTAGCAACGGAGAGCATGCAAGAACATAAACACACATATATGATAGATCAATAATCAACTTGACATAGTATTCAATATTCATCGGATCCCACCAAACACAACATGTAGCATTACAAATAGATGATCTTGATCATGATAGGCAGCTCACAAGATCTAAACATTATAGCACAAGAGGAGAAGACAACCATCTAGCTACTGCTATGGACCCATAGTCCAAGGATGAACTACTCACGCATCATTCCGGAGGCGGGCATGGTGATGTAGAGCCCTCCGGTGATGATTCCCCTCTCCCGGCGAGGTGCCGGAGGCGATCTCCTGAATCCCCCGAGATGGGATTGACGGCGGCGGCGTCACAGTAACTTTTCTCGTATCGTGGCTCTCGGTACTAGGGTTTTCGCGACGGAGGGATTAAGTAGGCGAAGGGGCAGCACGGGGGGGTGCCCGAGGGGCCCACACCATATGGCGGCGCGGCCAGGGGTGGGGCCGCGCCGCCCTATGGGGTGGCCGCCTCGTCGCCCCTCTTCATCTCCTCTTCGGACTTCTGGAAGGATCCGTGGAAAATAAGTCTGTGGGCTTTTGTTTCGTCCAATTCCGAGAATATTTCCTGTGTAGTATTTCTGAAACCAAAAACAGCAGAAAACAGGAACTGGCGCTTCGGCATCTTGTTAATAGGTTAGTGCCGGAAAATGCATCAAAACATCATAAAGTGTGAACAAAACATGTAGGTATTGTCATAAAACTAGCATGGAACATAAGAAATTATAGATACGTTGGAGACGTATCAGTAAGCTGCAGCCACCGGAGAGGAGGAGCTGGCTTAGGACCTGGCTACGCAACCAGTTTCCTGCTTAGTGCTTCTGCTTCCTTCGTCATGATCCGCTGATTTTGGGAGGTGATCTTGTATCCCTCTATTAGCTAGGACTTGCTACAAGCTAATCCCCGTTTTGTAATGATGAACTTGTTCAAGGTGGTATATACTAACCCCTCGTGACGAACATGTGATGCATCACGAAGTAGTTGCTTTGTTCGTGATGCATCGCCAACTAAGTAGTAGTTGTTGTTTATTACCAGCATCTTTTCTGATGAACTGAATCTCATGTGTGCTGTTATTCAGTACTGGGTAACCTCACCACTCAAAGTGAAGGGGTTACCATAGCACTGAGCTATCTGCAACCAAACATGTTGTGGGCTGCACGACCTGGGAAGAATGGGCTGGAAACATACAACCAAACGATGGGGCCTGGGTTCCTTCTCCGGCGCGCAAAAGGGTTCACAGGCTACCAAGCGACCGGCCGAAAGTGGCCCATGGCCCGTTCGCAACGCGCAATGCCCCCCATCTCGCTGGCGCAGTGATACGTCTCAAACGTATCTATAATTTCTTATGTTCCATGCTACTTTTATGACAATACTCACATGTTTTATACATACTTTACATCATTATTATGCATTTTCCGGCACTAACCTATTAACAAGATGCCGAAGAGCCAGTTGTTGTTTTCTGCTGTTTTTGGTTTCAGAAATCCTACAAAGGAAATATTCTCGGAATTGGACGAAATCAACGTCCAGGGTCTTATATTTCGCGGAAGCTTCCAGAGAGCCAGAGAGGGGCCAGAGGGGGGCCCTGGGGGCCCCACCCCACATGGCGGCGCGGCCTGGCCCCTGGGCGCGCCGGCCTATGGGGGGCCACCCCCTGGCCCCTCCGAGGCTGCCCTTTCGCCTACTTAAGGCCTCCGTTGCGAATACCCTATTACCGAGAGCCACGATACGGAAAACCTTACTGTGACGCCGCCGTCGCCAATCCCATCTCGGGGGATTCAGGAGATCGCCTCCGGCACCCTGCCGGAGAGAGGAATCATCACCGGAGGGCTCTACATAATCATGCCCGCCTCCGGATTGATGCGTGAGTATTTCATCCTTGGACTATGGGTCCATATCAGTACCTAGATGGTTGTCTTCTCCTCATTGTGCTATCATGTTAGATCTTGTGAGCTGCCTATCATGATCAAGATCGTCTATTTGTAATGCTACATGTTGCGTTTGTTGGGATCCGATGAATATTGAATACTATGTCAAGTTGATTATCAATCTATCATATATGTGTTGTTTATGTTCTTGCATGCTCTCCGTTGCTAGTAGAGGCTCCGGCCAAGTTGATACTTGTAACTCCAAGAGGGAGTATTTATGCTCGATAGTGGGTTCATGCCTCCATTGAATCTGGGACGAGTGATGAGAAAGTTCTAAGGTTGTGGATGTGTTGTTGCCACTAGGGATAAAACATCAATGCTTTGTCTAAGGATATTTGTGTTGATTACATTACGCACCATACTTAATGCAATTGTCTATTGTTTGCAACTTAATACTGGAGGGGGTGCGGATGCTAACCCGAAGGTGGACTATTTAGGCATAGATGCATGCTGGATAGCGGTCTATGTACTTTGTCGTAATGCCCTGATTAAATCTCATAGTAGTCATCATGATATATGTATGTGCATCTCTATTTGTCAATTGCCCAACTGTAATTTGTTCACCCAACATGCTAGTTATCTTATCGGAGAGACACCACTAGTGAACTGTGGACCCCGGTCCATTCTTTTACATCTGAAATACAATCTACTGCAATACTTGTTCTCTACTGTTCTTCGCAAACAAACATCATCTTCCACACTATACGGTTAATCCTTTGTTTTCAGCAAGCCGGTGAGATTGACAACCTCACTGTTACGTTGGGGCAAAGTACTTTGATTGTGTTCTGCAGGTTCCATGTTGGCGCCGGAATCCCTGGTGTTGCGCCGCACTACACTCCTTCACCAACAACCTTCACATGCTCCTTGACTCCTACTGGTTCGATAACCTTGGTTTCATACTGAGGGAAAACTTGCTTCTATATGCATCACACCTTCCTCTTGGGGTTCCCAACGGACGTGTGTAATTGCACGCATCAAGCTCTTTTTCTGGCGCCGTTGCCGGGGAGATCAAGACACGCTGCAAAGGGAGTCTCTCACATCCAATCTCTTTACTTTGTTTTTGTCTTGCTTTACTTTCTTTTATTTACTGATTTATTTGTTCTCTATATCAAAAACACAAAAAAAATTAGTTACTTTACTTACTTGTCTTGTTCGCTATCTCTAAAACACAAAAAAATTAGTTACTTGTTTTACTTTACTGTATTTAGTTTGCTTTATTTACTATTGTTAAAATGAATACTCCTGAAAACACTAAGTTGTGTGACTTCACTAGCACAAATAATAATGATTTCCTATGCACACCTATTGCGCCACCTGCTACTACAGCAGAATTTTTTGAAATCAAACCTGCTTTATTAAATCTTGTTATGAGAGAGCAATTTTCTGGTGTTAGTTCCGATGATGCTGCTGCCCATCTTAATAATTTTGTTGAACTTTGTGAAATGCAAAAGTATAAGGATGTAGATGGAGACATTATAAAACTGAAATTGTTTCCTTTCTCATTAAGAGGAAGAGCTAAAGATTGCTTGCTATCTTTGCCTAAGAATAGTATTGATTCATGGACTAAATGTAAAGATGCTTTCATTGGTAGATATTATCCTCCTGCTAAAATTATATCTTTGAGAAGTAGCATAATGAATTTTAAGCAATTGGATAATGAACATGTTGCTCAAGCATGGGAAAGAATGAAATCTTTGGTAAAGAATTGCCATACCCATGGACTAACTACTTGGATGATCATCCAAACCTTTTATGCAGGACTGAATTTTTCTTCGCGGAACTTATTGGATTCAGCTGCTGGAGGTACTTTTATGTCCATCACCTTGGGGGCGGCTACAAAGCTTCTTGATGATATGATGATAAATTACTCTGAATGACACACGGAAAGGACTCCACAAGGTAAGAAGAAACCTTTGGGGAGGATTGATAATGTTCGCATTATGGTTAACAATAACCTTGTCCCCGTTGATTTTGTTGTCTTGGATATTGAATGCAATGCATCTTGTCCCATTATTTTGGGAAGACCTTTTCTTCGAACTGTTGGTGCTATTATTGATATGAAGGAAGGTAATATTAAGTATCAATTTCCTTTCAAGAAAGGTATGGAACACTTCCCTAGAAAGAGAATTAAGTTGCCTTTTGATTCTATTATTAGAACAAATTATGATGTTGATGCTTCATCTCTTGATAATACTTGATTCACACTTTCTGCGCCTAGCTGAAAGGCGTTAAAGAAAAGCGCTTATGGGAGACAACCCATCATTTTACTACAGCACTTTTGTTTTATATTTGAGTCTTCGAAGTTGTTACTACTGTAGCAACCTCTCCATATCTTTATTTTATTGCATTGTTGTGCCAAGTAAAGTCTTTGATAGTAGGGTTGATACTAGATTTGGATTACTGCGCAGAAACAGATTTCTTACTGTCACGAAATTGAGCAGCCCCATCTGTAGGTAATTCAGAAAATTCTGCCAATTTACGTGCGTGATCCTCAGATATGTACGCAACTTTCATTCAATTTGAGCTTTTTCATCTGAGCAAGTTAAGTGCCTCTGGAAAATTCGTCTTTACGGACTGTTCTGTTTTGATAGATTCTGCCTTTTATTTCGCATTGCCTCTTTTGCTATGTTTGATGGATTTCTTTGTTCCATTAACTTTCAGTAGCTTTGTGCAATGTCCAGAAGTGTTAAGAATGATTATGTCACCTCTGAATATGTGAATTTTTGATTATGCACTAACCCTCTAATGAGTTTGTTTTGAGTTTGGTGTGGAGGAAGTTTTCAAGGATCAAGAGAGGAGGATGATACAATATGATCAAGAAGAGTGAAAAGTCTAAGCTTGGGGATGCCCCCGTGGTTCATCCCTGCATATTTCAAGAAGACTCAAGCATCTAAGTTTGGGGATGCCCAAGGCATCCCCTTCTTCATCGATAACTTATCAGGTCACCTCTAGTGAAACTATATTTTTATTCAGTCACATCTTATGTGCTTTACTTGGAGCGTCTGTTTGTTTTTATTTTTGTTTTTATTTGAATAAAGTTGGATCCCACATCCTTTATATTGGAGATATTACGCTCAACTTTTTCATATGGAACACTTGTGTTCTTAGTTATGCTTTAATGTTCATGGCGAAGGTTGAAACTGCTTCGTTCATTGTTATATGGTTGGAAACAGAAAATGCTTCATATGGTAATTGGTATATTGTCTTGAATAATTTGATACTTGGCCATTGTTGTGCTCAATTAGATCATGTTTAAGCTCTTACATCATGTACTTTTCACCTATTAATGAAGAACTACATAGAGCTTGTTGAAATTTGGTTTGCATGATTGGTCTCTCTAAGGTCTAGATATTTTCTGGTGAAGTGTTTGAACAACAAGGAAGACAGTGTAGAGTCTTATAATGCTTGCAATATGTTCTTATGTAAGTTTTGCTGTACCTGTTCATACTTGTGTTTGCTTCAAACAACCTTGGTAGCCAAAGCCTTGTACTGAGAGGGAATACTTCTCGTGCATCCAAAACCTTGAGCCAAAACCTATGCCATTTGTGTCCACCATACCTACCTACTACATGGTATTTTTATGCCATTCCAAGTAAATACTTCATGTGCTACCTTTAAACAATTTAAAAGTTATTTACCTCTTATTTGTGCCAATGTTTTATAGCTCATGAGGAAGTATGTGGTGTTTTATCTTTCGATCTTGTCATTTACTTCGGACAGACTTTCACCAATGGACTAGTGGCTCATCCGCTTATCCAATAATTTTGCAAAAAGAGCTGGCAATGGGGTTCCCAGCCCCAACTAATTAACTTGCATTAATAATTCTCTTCACATGCTTTGCCCTGATCAATCAGTGAGCAACTTAATTTTGCAAAAAGAAAAAGAAAAAAGAAAAAAAAGACACTCCTCCATGGTATGAGATTGTTGGAAGGCACCCGAGGATTCGGTTAGCCATGGCTTGAGAAAGAAAAGGTGGGGAGGAGTGCCATCCATAAATAATAAAATGCATGTGTAAACAAAAGAGAAGAGGGATGATCTACCTTGGTGGTAGAAATAACGTCCTTCATGGGAGCCGCTCTTGAAAGTCTGGTTGATAAGGTAGTTAGAGTACCCACTACCATTCGTTGACAACAACAAACACCTCTCAAAACTTTACTTTTATGCTCTCTATATGATTTCAAAACATGAAAAGTTCTAGCACATGATTTAATCCCTGCTTCCCTCTGCGAAGGGCCTTTCGTTTACTTTATGTTGAGTCAGTTTACCTACTTCTTTCTATCTTAGAAGCAAACACGTGTGTCAACTGTGTGCATTGATTCCTACATACTTGCTTATTTGCATTCATCATATTACTTTGTGTTGACAATTATCCATGAGATATACATGTTGAAGTTGAAAGCAACTGCTGAAACTTATATCTTCCTTTGTGTTGCTTCAAAACTCTCTACTAAGAATTTATTGCCTTATGAGTTAACTCCTATGCAAGTCTTATTGATGCTTGTCTTGAAAGTACTATTCATGAAAAGTCTTTGCTATACGATTTAGTTGTTTAATCATTGTCTTTACCATTGCCTCGAATCATTGCATTCATCGCATATGCTTTACAATAGTATTGATCAAGATTATGATAGCATGTCACTTCAGAAATTATCATTGTTATCGTTTACCTACTCGAGGGCGAGTAGGAACTAAGCTTGGGGATGCTTGATACGTCTCAAACGTATCTATAATTTCTTATGTTCCATGCTACTTTTATGACAATACTCACATGTTTTATACATACTTTACATCATTATTATGCATTTTCCGGCAGTAACCTATTAACAAGATGCCGAAGAGCCAGTTGCTGTTTTCTGCTGTTTTTGGTTTCAGAAATCCTACAAAGGAAATATTCTCGGAATTGGACGAAATCAACGTCCAGAGTCTTATATTTCGCGGAAGCTTCCAGAGAGCCAGAGAGGGACCAGAGGGGGGCCCTGGGGGCCCCACCCCACAAGGCGGCGCGGCCTGGCCCCTGGGCGCGCCGGCCTATGGGGGGCCACCCTCTGGCCCCTCCGAGGCTGCCCTTTCACCTACTTAAAGCCTCCATCGCGAAAACCCTATTACCGAGAGCCACGATACGGAAAACCTTACTGTGACGCCGCCGCCGTCAATCCCATCTCGGGGGATTCAGGAGATCGCCTCCGGCACCCTGCCGGAGAGGGGAATCATCACCGGAGGGCTCTACATCATCACGTCCGCCTCCGGATTGATGCGTGAGTAGTTCATCCTTGGACTATGGGTCCATAGAAGTAGCTAGATGGTTGTCTTCTCCTCATTGTGCTATCATGTTAGATCTTGTGAGCTGCCTATCATGATCAAGATCGTCTATTTGTAATGCTACATGTTGCGTTTGTTGGGATCCGATGAATATTGAATACTATGTCAAGTTGATTATCAATTTATCATATATGTGTTGTTTATGTTCTTGCATGCTCTCCGTTGCTAGTAGAGGCTCTGGCCAAGTTGATACTTGTTACTCCAAGAGGGAGTATTTATGCTCGATAGTGGGTTCATGCCTCCATTGAATGCGGGACGAGTGACGAAAGTTCTAAGGTTGTGGATGTGCTGTTGCCACTAGGGATAAAACATCAATGCTTTGTCTAAGGATATTTGTGTTGACTACATTACGCACCATACTTAATGTAATTGTCTGTTGTTTGCAACTTAATACTGGAGGGGGTGCGGATGCTAACCCGAAGGTGGACTATTTAGGCATAGATGCATGCTGGATAGCGGTCTATGTACTTTGTCGTAATGCCCTGATTAAATCTCATAGTAGTCATCATGATATATGTATGTGCATCTCTATTTGTCAATTGCCCAACTGTAATTTGTTCACCCAACATGCTAGTTATCTTATCGGAGAGACACCACTAGTGAACTGTGGACCCCGGTCCATTCTTTTACATCTGAAATACAATCTACTGCAATACTTGTTCTCTACTGTTCTTCGCAAACAAACATCATCTTCCACACTATACGATTAATCCTTTGTTTTCAGCAAGCCGGTGAGATTGACAACCTCACTGTTACGTTGGGGCAAAGTACTTTGATTGTGTTGTGCAGGTTCCACGTTGGCGCCGGAATCCCTGGTGTTGCGCCGCACTACACTCCTTCACCAACAACCTTCACGTGCTCCTTGACTCCTACTGGTTTGATAACCTTGGTTTCATACTGAGGGAAAACTTGCTTCTATACGCATCACACCTTCCTCTTGGGGTTCCCAACGGACGTGTGTAATTGCACGCATCACGCAGGCATGCACGAAATCGGTCCAGGCAACCAAACGCGCCCTTAATTGATGTGGGCCGGAACTCTTGAAACAGGTCTACTCGGTGGGATCCAAGTAGGACGATCTGTAAATTTATCGGCAATTCCTATTTAACGCTCGTTGCGCCCGTTAACGCATACCATCTCTGCCTTCTACCGCTTCATCTATTCTAGGTCGGCCCACAATAGCGGTTGGAGAGGAAGAGGACGACTTCCAACCTCGAAGAACACACTCCCAACCTCACCGGAGACGGGAAGACTCGGCTGGCCGCGGCACCTCGGCGGAGGCGAGGCCAGGACCTCACGGAGACGGGGACGACATGGCTGGCTGCGGCGTCTGCGGTGGAGGTGAGGCCTGGAACTTAGGGTAGGGGTTGGGTGGGGACTTAGGGTTCCAGGGGTGAGGGAGCTCACCGGTGACGAACCTTAGGGTTCTGGGGTGCGGGGGTTTGTTGGAGCCGAAGATGGGGACGTGGTTTAGAGTGTGGCTGTGGGAGGTGGCGGACCGGCGGTGGGGTGCGGTGGAGGAGGGTGGGGCGGCGAGGCACCGCGGGAGCATATTGGGAGATTAACTCCACGGAAAACCCTAGGTGCAAACTTTCAATATGCTCCTCCAGTTTAAGTTATATTTTAATCTCAGGGAAAACCCTAGGTGCAAACTTTCAATATGATCCTCCAGTTCGCAACGGTGCTCCAGCGGCCCCTCATGGGGAAGGCCAACTCACACATGGGGAAGGCCAATATGCTCCTGTTGTTTTAAGTTATATTTTAATCTCCCAACATGCTCCCGCGCGGCCAATAATTAGTTCCTCCAGCTGTTCGTCCATCTATGTCATCAGGCAGATTCATTGGCAGGTCTACTAGCTCAGAGGTGAGGGGCTGGGGCACAACTTCTGTCTGTTATGTCCTGTCCCGAAGGAACCTTGCTAATGACTTTACTTTCTTAGGTCCATCACGCACCGGCGGTGGTGAAGGGAGAAGAGATGTCGCTGAGGTTTATAGTCCGGAGAAGCGCCACAGGGCATCGGACGGTGGGAATACCAGAGACAAGCCACCTCAAACCCCAGCAAATGCCAGGGCTAAGGTGGAACCTTCATGAGACGGCCGAGGAAGAGCAGTAATACACCTGACTTTGAATTACAAAGTGATGGGATTCGTAGCATAGAAAACAAAACATTTTCTACCGCAAGAACGAATAACAAGCCAAGATATAATCTAGTAGATGGTAGCAACGAGAAGATCATGAGACTAACCCTTGAAGATTTCCAAAGCCTACGAGATTAGATCTCGTGGTGGATGTAGTCGATCACTTGCCGCTTGCAAAAGCGCGTAGAAGATCCTGACGGTGCCACAGTCGGGCAGCACCTCCGTACTCGGTCACACGTTCGGTGTTGATGACGACGTCCTCCTCCCCGTTCCAGCGGGCAGCGGAAGTAGTAGATCCTCCTCGGAATCCCGGCAGCACGACGGCGTGGTGGCGGTGGTGGTGGAGAACTCCGGCAGGGCTTCGCCTATGCGCTGCGGGAATTGTATGTGGAGGAGGGGCGGCTAGGGTTTGGGAGAGAGAGGGGGTAGAGCGCCGGCCATGGGATCCCTAGGTGGTGCGGCTAAGTCTTGGGCAGCCCCCTCCCGTTCCTCCTCATTATATAGGTGGAATCCCTAGGGTTTGCCCAAAAAGTTTGAATTAGACCCCAATTCAAAACCTTCCATATGGACGAAACCTAGGGGGACAAGGACTTCTCCATTTCCCCCTTTAGTGGCCGACCAAGGAGGTGGAGTCCACCATGGACTCCACCCTCCCACTTGGTTGGCAAGTTCGGGTTTGGTGGAGTCCAACCGGGACTCCACCTTCCATAGTGATTTATTCCGGATGATTCTAAAAACAACCTTCCATAAATACACCGGATCATTTCCAAACTTGGAAAGTGACTTCCTATATATGAATCTTATTCTCCGGACCATTCTAGACCTCCTCGTGATGTCCTGGATCCCATCCGAGACTCCGAATAAAATTCAAACTCCATTCCATATTCCATATCTACTTAAAACGGCATCAAACCTTAAGTGTGTCACCCTACGGTTCGTGAACTATGCAGACATGGTTGAGACTTCTCTCCGACCAATAACCAATAGCGGGATCTGGAGATCCATAATGGCTCCCGCATATTCAACGATAACTTAGTGATCGATTGAACCATTTACATACGATACCGATTCCCTTTGTCACGCGATATTTTACTTGTCCGAGGTTTGATCATCGGTATCTCCATACCTTGTTCAACCTCGTCTCCGACAAGTACTCTTTACTCGTACCGTGGTATGTCAACTCTTATGAACCATTCATATGCTTGCAAGCTAATCAGACGACATTCCACCGAGAGGGCCCAGAGTATATCTATCCGTCATCGGGATGGACAAATCCCACTCTTGATCCATATGCCTCAACCCACACTTTCCGAATACTTAATCCCATCTTTATAACCACCCATTTACGCAGTGGCGTTTGATGTAATCAAAGTACCCTTCCGGTATAAGTGATTTACATGATCTCATGGTCGAAGGACTTGGTAACTATGTATCGAAAGCTTATAGCAAACTGAACTTAATGACGTGATCTTATGCTACGCTTATTTGGGTGTGTGTCCATTATATCATTCACTTAATGACATAACCTTGCTATTAATAACATCCAATGTTCATGATCACGAAACCATGATCATCTATTAATCAACAAGCTAGTTATACAAGAGGCTTACTAGGGACTCCTTGTTGTTTACACTAGATGATGCCCCGCGCATTGCTGCGGCAACACTTGTTCAAAACTGTTGTTGTACTCAATAGCTCTTCTTAAATGATTTGCAAAATAAGAATATTAGTAAAGACCAATTTGATTGGTAGGGGGAGGGGGATTTAGTACATGCTAATAGGGGGGAACTACAAATTTCTGCCAACCAGAATTAAATGAAAACATTGGAAAGGGATTAGACGCACACGAAGTACAATGAAGGGTTCCTGGGCGAAATTGTCATCCTAAAAAGTACTTAATGAAATTATCAATCAAATGCTATTCAGAACACTCTGAGTGCACAATAATCTGATGGAAGTGACAAAATAACGATTAAGTTTTAGGAAAATGGGAAATATTAACATTGAGTAAGAAAAAAATAGAAGGTACAATGCCAATTCATGATGGTGGGAAAAAGAACACACAGATTCAGTATGCACCATAATATGTACATAATTATTGAAACATTTCTTCCCACACGGGAGTCAATGGAAGTACAGTTGGAGAGACAAATGTACTAACTTAGGCAAGAACAAACCCAGAGGAAAATACCGAGGGATCACCATGGCCTGATAGGATTTAATCGGGCCTTCGATTCCCTTTAAAACAATCCATAAGCATATCATGCTGTTTTGTTTTGCTGCTGTTAGTGGTCGGTATAAGTACTGGATTATGAGTTCCGTTCTGTTATATTGATAACCTTAATACTGAAGATAGATAAGTGTAAATGAAAAGAGAATGTTACCTTATGAAAAAAAAATTAAATACACAAAATATGTTGAACAGAAGTGGTTCCATTTCAACCAGAGGTCGACACTCGACAACCTGAAACGATTGTACAAAGTAACCAAGGGAGAATGACGTGTTTGCTTGCATCCCTGGACTTGAAATTTGGATAGTAAAGGTTAAGTCTAAAAATTGCATGCCATTGTAGATCTTTCAAAGAGATTTGGGAGCAGATAATATGTCTGTGGTTGAAGAGTGAAATCAAACCATCGCTAGGAGATCGAAGGCAAAGAACAAAACTTACATCTGTTGCTGGCAATAGCTTGAAAGCATAAATACCATGGGCGGCGCTGGGGGTATTCCCCTGTCTTCCATGGAATACCCATGATTTTGATGGGAAAAAAAATTTGATCGTATTTGGCCCAGCCCAACCAGCAGGAAGCCAGGAACAGCCGAACAGGCCATCGCACATTCGCTCGCAGACCTTCTCGCAACAGGCACGCGACGCACGCGACCCCACGACCGCTGCCGGCGATGCATCAGGGAGCAGCAGGCGATGGCCGCGCGCCCGCCGCGGCGGCGGCGGCGCCCCGGCCCCTTCCCCCGCCGACCCGCGCCCTATCCCCTCCTCCCGTGACTCCCATCCGCGCCGCCCCATCCGGCCCGGCGATGCGTCCCGGAGCAGCGGGCGACATGGCGGGCGACGGCCCCGCGCCTGCCGCGGCGACGGCGGCGCCCCGGCCCCGTCCCCCGCCGCCCCGCGCCCTAGCCCCTCTGCCCGTCCGCGCCGCCCCATCCCCATCCCAGCGCCGAGCAGCGGTACTGCGTACTGCCCCCAATTTTATTTGTTGCTATTACTTCATTGTTTGCTTTCTAGACAAATCAATCACTCCTATTAGCTTCATAGAATCAATGAATCATAGATGCAAGATTTTAATTTTCTGTTTCTTGTTTTTTATTGTAGAAGAAGAAGAGTGGTATTGTTGGTAGTAGCATACATACAATGTGGGAAAAGGCTGCAAAAACAAGGAAAATGAATGAATCATCCACACCGAATCGGACAACAATCGCATCTAGTGTTGTTCATGTTGAGAGCAATTTGCAAATGGTGTTATGGCAAGCACCGGAGAGTAGAGAAGAAACCTCAACACCTCATGTAGAAGTAGAAGATGATGAATCTATAGATGAAGATGATGAAATGATGCAAGCAGATTTACAGGCACTCGAACATGATCCAGGGAAGCGGATTCCCATCTCTATGTATGATGTCAATGATCAAGATAGAGTAAGAAGGAGATTTATTGAGATGGGGCCATGTCAACCAAAGAATCATAAATTTGAGTTGACAAATAAAGGTGGAAGAGAGCGTCGCTTTTGCGCTGTTTGGTATAAAGACTTTCCATGGATTGAGTATAGTGTGGAAAAAGAAAGAGCTTTTTGCTTTGTTTGCTATTTATTCAAGGATAAAACAAGATGTCCCGGTGGAGATGCTTTTGTGAAGAAGGGATTTAATAACTGGAACATGAAGAAGAGATTGAAGAAACATGAAGGTGAGGTTAGTAGTGCTCATGCTGAAGCTCAAGAGAAGTATGATAGGTTCAATTCACCACAAACATCAATTCGGGAGTCTATTGCTTCAAACACCACACAATACAAGGCTTTGTATAAACAGCGTTTGACATGGACACTCAAGTGTGTGAGATATCTGTTGCACCAAGGCTTGGCATTTAGAGGACATGATGAAAGTGAAGACTCACTAAACAAAGGAAATTTTCTTGAGCTTCTAAATTGGCTAGCAGGAAATTTTGAAGAGGTTAACAGAGTTGTTCTCAAGAATGCTCCACGGAACTGCAGGATGATTCACCATGATATACAACAAGAGGTGATAGAATGTTGTGCAAAAGAGACTACTAAACTACTCATTGAAGAACTTGATGGTGGTCATTTTTCAATACTTGCGAGATGAGTCTAGTGATGTGTATCGGAATGAGCGAGTTGGCTGTTTGCTTGCGTTACATTGATAAGAAAGGAAGGGCGGTTGAAAGATTCCTTGGTCTTGCTCATGTTGAAGATACTACCTCTTTGACACTGAAAACCGCAATTCAGAAAATGCTTATGAATTACAATTTGACCTTTGCAATGGTGCGTGGGCAAGGATATGATGGAGCTAGTAACATGAAAGGTAATGCTAATGGCCTGAAAAAACTGATTATGGATGAGTCCCCTTCTCCTATTATGTTCATTGTTTTGCCCATCAACTACAGTTAACTCTTGTTGCTGTTGCAAAGGAGAGTGGTGATTGTACTTGGTTCTTTCAGCAGCTTGCACACTTGTTAAATGCTCTTAGCATGTCTTGTAAAAAGATGAGATTGCTTCGGATAGCTCGAGTCGAAGAACTCATTGCTTCATTGGAATTGGAAGAAGTAGAAACAGGGAGTGGGCTGAATCAGGAAATGGGTTTGGGAAGGCCATGTGATACACGTTGGGGCTCTCACTTCAAAACTGTGAACCATGTCATCTCTATGTATGGTGCACTACGACGAGTCCTTCGCAAGATTGGAGACGAGTACAATAGTGCGGAGGCACAAGCGGCTCTAACCATAGAGACAACATTTCTATCATTTGAGTTTGTTTTCATGGCACACTTGATGCAAGAAATATTTGGATACACAGATGATTTGAGTAGAGCTTTGCAAAAGCAAGATGAAGATATTGTTCATGCTATTCAGGTTCTCGATGACACAAAGTTCTACTTGGGGGCTTTGCGGTCTGATGCCGGATGGGATGATTTTCTCACAAAGGTCACATCTTTTTGTACAAAGCATAAGATCAAAGTTGTTGATATGGAGGGTCCTTACTTCCCCGTTGGCCGGCCTAGAAGGGGTGTATGCAATGGTGTGACCAATTACCACCGCTTCAAGGTAGATATGTTTGTGTCTGTCATTGATAGGCAAATTGGTGAGCTAAATGGCAGATTTGATGAGGTAAACACAGAGCTACTTATTTGCATGGCATCATTTAGTCCACTTCATCTATTTGCTGCTTATGATCGAGAGAAGTTGGTTAAGCTTGCTACAAAGTTTTATGCTTCTGATTTTACAAGAGATGAACTAGCAAGGCTTCCATGGCAACTAAACATGTATGTTGCTAATTTGCGTAGAGATGAAAGATTTCAAAACTTGAAAAATCTGTCTGAGCTATCAGTTATGCTTGTCAAGACAAAGAAGCATGAACAATATCATATTGTTTACAAGCTTCTTAAGTTGGTATTGATTCTACCAGTAGCCACTGCTAGTGTTGAAAGGATGTTCTCTTCAATGAGCTATTTGAAGAATAAGCTAAGGAACAAAATGGGTGATGACTATTTGAACTATTGTATGGTTACATTTGTTGAGAGAGATTTCTTCAGGCAAGTAAAGGATGAGGATATCATCAATCTCTTCCAAAAAGGCAAGCGCAAAGTTATAATGTAAGATGGAACATCATCACTTTATCAATCAAAAGGTACCTATGTATTCATGTCGTTATGGGCTTATAAATTGAAATATTGCTATTGTTGTCATGCTACTGTTGTTTTATTCATATATTGTTAGTATTGTGGTGTTTGATTCATATACTACATTTAGTGCAAAAAAAATTTTTTTGGCGGAATACCCAGGCGCCATTTCCTGGCGCCGCCACTGATAAATACCCGTCTCTTCCTGCCCAGCTCACCGATGTAGCACACACGCTGAGCCCTTTGAAACGTTAAGTCTTCAAAATAGAAACAACATGACATGAAAGGAGAAGGCGGATTCATCTGACTGCTTTCGGTTGGGGAAAGGTCAGGTCATGGCGGAAGCTCGCGGCAAGCATCGACTTTCTTAAGAACCATCTTATCAATCTCATAAGCTTGTGAAAACGACGGTGAGAACGACAGAGCCTGGGAGGGTGTCGCTGTCGCTGAAGGAGGCGATGTGATCCAGTGAAAAGGAGGCGAGGCAGATCAGTAAAACCTATAAACGGGAAGGAGAGCAGCTGGAGCGGCATAACCACTTTAAATATGCATGGATATCTCTGAAATGGGGAGAGCAAGAGAATACACCCGTCGTTTGATTACTTGGACGTTTATTTCTGGCGTTGAAGAGGAAGCGTCAATTCGTTGGTTGTAGAGTTCATAGCCAAGAAAAATAAAAATGTCCTATCGTAGCGTTCATTGCCTCACTTTGTCTGCATGTAATGGGGGTGTAGATGAGTTGGGCTGATATGGTGGGCCTGCTGAGGTGGCATAGCTGCATGTTTAGAGAAATAGGTTAGTGGGGATGAACTATTTAGTTATATAGGATAACACACATGTATCAATGTTTTGGTTAATACAAGTATAGCATGGTATGTAAACATTTATCATAAACACAAAGATATACTCCCTCCGTTCCTTTCTATAGTGCCTATAGATTTTTGGCACAGAAATTAGCGCAAGAGTATTTTTTACACAAGACCCCCTGGCTAAACGATTTGAGATCAGACTAAAATTAGGGAAATCGATAACTTTCTAACTTACCGTAACAAATCCCACAAATCTGGCTGGTTGACTCTCCATATATGTGCAGCCAGGTTTAATTAAGGAAAGAAAAACATTACTTCCTAAATCTAAGCAATCCTTGGGGCCATGCATTAGGAATCTCAATTAACCGTTTCCTATTTTGTATGGATTTTTTTCATGCATGTCGTGTGGGAGTTGATCGGTGGAGGGGGTAATTGAAAAAAGCCAAGCTACAACCTTATATTGTGAAACAAATGCCAAAAATCTATAAGCACTATAGAAAGGAACAGAGGGAGTATTATAATAACCATTTTATTATTGCCTCTTGGGCATATCTCCAACAGTCTCCCACTTGCACTAGAGTCAATAATCTAGTTTACATTTGTAAAGATATAACACCTTGGCCTTCCGGTGCTTTATCATGTTTTGCTCACGGGAGAGGTTTTAGTCAACGGTTCTGACACGCTCAAAAACGTATGTATTTTGCAATTCATTTGCGTCTCAACGCATCACCCATTTTCCTAATTAGTCGGCATTTATCGTATATGTTCGGTCTTCTGGTGGAACCTTAATTCCGCGGTCTGAAATATGTCACTAATATTGTCACACACAATATAGTTTCAAAGTTCTGACACTATCGGAACTACACCAAGTTCTCAAAGAACTCCTCGACTTAAACATCCTAAGTCATTGTCAAAACAATGACATACTTTGCCTTTGTTTGTAGAATCCGTCACAATATTTAGAACTTTTCTAAATCTAGCATTGTGCTACCTTTTAAATAACACTTAGCCTAATTGAGATTTGAAATATATTTTTATATGTGACCAAACTAATATCGGTGCAACACCTTACAGCGATTTGTTTGTCATTACCCCATACAAAACTATATATATCCTTGGTTCTTCTAAAGTATCCAAGGATATTCTTACTGTCTTCCAATGATCATCACATGAATCATTCTGGTACATGCTCATAACAGTTTAGAGCACATGATATCTGATTGTGTACATATTAATCGTGATCTAAAGTCACTCATGTGTTTTTACTCATTGAGTGTCAGATATACTCAAGTCTTGTTAAACCTTCACATGAAAAGAACACCTTCTTAATATTTCTATATTGAACTAGTTCAATATCCATTCTATGTACTTTGACTTAAACTTATTATGTGTTTCAATCTATCTTCATAGATCTTGACACTAAACATGTTTCAGTCCATATCCTTTCATTGAAGTTAATTCTCAATGAAACCTTTTAATCAAGTATATAATTACATCATTTATAACCAACTATATGTCATCTACATAAAGTATTATAAATATGTCTCAGCGCTCCCACTTAATTTCTTGCAAATACAAGCATCTTCATCGTTTCTGATGAAATCAAAAACTCTTTGACTATTTCATCCGATGAAGATTCCAACTCCGTGATACTTACTTCATCCAGTGAAGTTTGTATACCTATCTAGTATTCCACGGACTAGCAAAACTCTTTGGTTTGTATCTAGTATACATCCTTCATACATACTTCTGGTAAGGAGTGTATTTTTGCCATCCTACTATCATATCTCATAAAAGAAATATGTAGTGATTACTAGAATAATCCACATAGACTATAAGCATTGCTACAGAAGATCTAATATTATCGTAGTCAACTCTTTGAACTTTGTCGTAAACTAATTTTCGAAAAGTCGTGCTTCTTCAAGGATATTCCATCCAAGTCCATCAATTTTATAGATCTATTTACTTTCAAAAAGTATTCATCTATCTTTGATTTCATGGCGCATAGCCATTTTAACGGAGTCAGGGCCCATCATAACTTCTTTGTATGTAGTTGGTTTATCATTGTTCAAAATCAATCCTTTGTTCACAAATCATTTATTTGATCACAAAGTAAACCATATATACAAAGTTCAATAGGTATTTTGATCTCCATGACGATAACATTTTGTAGATATGGGAGCCATGATCATCGTGGCCGCTTCCAGAACCTATTTCTGATGCTGCGCTACTCTGATCATCATGCTCAAGTTCATCAACCTTATCAAGTTCTATTGTCCTCCCACTCAAATACTTCGCTAGAAACAATTTCTTGGAAAATAAGAAACATTGACAAATACTTTTGTCTTTGTCTCCATAGTGGGAAGAATTCCCAATCAAATCTCTGGGATAACCAACAAAGATATTCATCCGTTTTTGGTTGTAAACTTATTTACTTATACCAAAATTTAAGAAAGGATTATTAGGGTTTATACCCATGCCATAACTCATACGGTGTCATTTAAACGGATCATGATGATGCTCTATTCAATGTAAAAGCGGTAGTCACTAAAGCATAATCCACAAAAATATAATGGCATCAATATAGTATCTCATCATTGATCCAACAAGGTTTGGATACATCTCTCGGATACTCTATCATCACTATGATACTCCAAGAAACGTGAGTTGTAGAACAATTTCATAACTCTCTTAGATGTTCGCTAAAAACTCGTAATTCAAATATTTCCACCACGATCCAATCATACATATTTGACTTTTGATGATTTCCACTTCATGCTGAAATTTATTTGAATCCATTCAAATGTTTCAAACTTCTTCCTTATCGAATAAATATATCCACATATATATACTCAATTCATTGTTGGAAGTTTTCATGAAGTAGAAGAATCTCCCGCACACAACTATGCCCAGTGTACCACATACATCATCATGCATGTTTCCACTAAGTTAGTTGCCCATTCAACTTTTGGCCTATGAACGGTATTTCAGTCATTCTCTTTAGAAAAGATTTGCAAGTGCCAAACGATTCAGAAATCAAATGACTCCAAAAATCCATCTGCATGGAGTTTCTTCATGCGTTCCTTTCTAACATGACCTAAATGGCGGTTCCACAAATAAGTGGAATTCAAATCATTTGCCTTATGGCATTTTAGCGTCAGTGTTATGCATGTGTGTTTCACCATAAAGACTTATAATAACTTGTCCATCGTATATGGAATACTGTCAAAATTTGAACAACTCATTGTTTTCATTTGACCAGAACAAAAACAAAAATTATAAAGTTCTTTATTATAAATCTGAAGGGCTAGGTAGAATGCCAACGACAAACACAATAACACTTTATTTTGTTCCAGACGTGCATTCCTACCATATTCCTTGTCAGTCACTTAGGCCATTGTATTCTTGTATTGCGTTGTTTTGTATGACATCTCATACCAACCAATCTGGTATAAATACCCAAGAATTTTATTATGTGACCGAACTAGGAATACATTCATAACATGTATATCATCTATATACTCCTGAGCTAGACTTTCTAGTCTTTTCTTTCTTGCTGCCAATAATCTTTTGTAGTTTCTCTTTTAGCTTTCCTCATTCCCAGAAAACACTTCACCTTCAATAACTTCTAGGTCCATTGGTCAAATACCAATAACCTTGAGGTTCTTACTTTGAAGTTGATCATCATATGACAAGTGTTCCAGATTTCACTATAAGTAACTTTGTAATATGATGAACAATTTCACTCATAATTTTATCCATTATATCATGACGACTTTCCGAGACCATGTCTATACATGCTAGGCTCGTAAAGTTTAACCTCAGTATTCGCATGTGCAAATCTGGCTTGCACCCGTTGTATGCACACGTAGAATCTATAACACCCAATCATCACGTGATGCTTCGAAACGACGAACTGTAGCAACGGTGCATACGAGGGGAGAACACTTTATTATCTTGATATTAATGTGAGGGATCATCTTATAATGCTACCGTCGCGATCTAAGCAAAATAAGATGCATAAAGGATTAACATCACATGCAATTCATAATGTGATATGATATGGCCCTTTAGTCTTTGCGCCTTTGATCTTCATCTTCAAAGCATGGACATAATCTCCATCATCAACGGGCATGATCTCCATCATCGTCGGCGTAGCGTCAAGGTCCATGGCGCCGTCTTCATGGTTGTTCACCGTGTGTAGCAACTATTACAACTACTTTGAAATAATACTACAACATGAAATATAAAGACAACCATAAGGCTCCTACCGGTTGCCACAATACAATAATGATCATCTCATACATATTCATTATCACATCATGGCCATATCACATCACCAAACCCTGCAAAAACAAGTTAGACGCCTCTAATTTGGTTTGCATATTTTACGTGGTTTAGGGTTTTCGAGTAAGATCCAATCTACTTACGAACATGAACCACAACGGTGATACTAGTGTTGTCAATAGAAAGAGTAAATTGAATCTTCACTATGGTGGGAGAGACAGACACCCGCAAAGCCACTTATACAATACAAGTTGCATGTCGAGCGTGGAGCAAATCTCATGAACGCGGTCATGTAAAGTTAGCCCGAGCCGCTTCATCCCACCATGCCGCAAGATGCAAAGTACACGAACTAAAGACAACAAAGCATCAACACCCACAAAACAATTGTGTTCTACCCGTGCAACCTCTGATACCACTGAGTGGATTCGTAACATAGAAAACAAAACATTTCCTACCGCAAGAACGAATAACAAGCCAAGATCTAATCTAGTAGATGGTAGCAACGAGAAGATCATGAGACTAACCCTTGAAGATTTCCAAAGCCTACGAGATTAGATCTCGTGGTGGATGTAGTCGATCACTTGCCGCTTGCAAAAGCGCGTAGAAGATCTTGACGGTGCCACAGTCGGGCAGCACCTCCGTACTCGGTCACACGTTCGGTGTTGATGACGATGTCCTCCTCCCCGTTCCAGCGGGCAGCGGAAGTAGTAGATCCTCCTCGGAATCCCGGCAGCACGACGGCGTGGTGGCGGTGGTGGTGGAGAACTCTGGCAGGGCTTCGCCTATGCGCTGCGGGGGTTGTATGTGGAGGAGGGGCGACTAGGGTTTGGGAGAGAGAGGGGGGTAGGGCGCCGGCCATGGGAGCCCTAGGTGGTGCGGCCAAGTCTGGGGCAGCCCCCTCCCTCTCCTCCTCATTATATAGGTGGAATCCCTAGGGTTTGCCCAAAAAGTTCGAATTAGACCCCAATTCAAAACCTTCCATATGGACGAAACCTAGGGGGACAAGGACTTCTCCCTTTCCCTCTTTAGTGGCCAGCCAAGGAGGTGGAGTCCACCATGGACTCCACCCTCCCACTTGGTTGGAAAGTTAGGGTTGGTGGAGTCCAACCGGGACTCCACCTTCCATAGTGATTTATTCCGGATGATTCTAAAAACAACCTTCCATAAATACACCGGATCATTTCCAAACTTGGAAAGTGACTTCCTATATATGAATCTTATTCTCCGGACCATTCCGGACCTCCTCGTGATGTCCTGGATCCCATCCGAGACTCCGAATAAAATTCGAACTCCATTCCATATTCCATATCTACTTAAAACGACATCAAACCTTAAGTGTGTCACCCTATGGTTCGTGAACTATGCAGACATGGTTGAGACTTCTCTCCGACCAATAAGCAATAGCGGGATCTGGAGATCCATAATGGCTCCCACATATTCAACGATAACTTAGTGATCGATTGAACCATTTACATACGATACCGATTCCCTTTGTCACGCGATATTTTACTTGTCCGAGGTTTGATCATCGGTATCTCCATACCTTGTTCAACCTCGTCTCCGACAAGTACTCTTTACTCGTACCATGGTATGTCATCTCTTATGAACCATTCATATGCTTGCAAGCTAATCAGACGACATTCCACCGAGAGGGCCTAGAGTACATTAATTGTCTAAGGATATTTGTGTTGACTACATTACGCACCATTCTTAATGCAATTGTCTGTTGTTTGCAACTTAATACTGGAGGGGGTGCGGATGCTAACCCAAAGGTGGACTATTTAGGCATAGATGCATGCTGGATAGCGGTCTATGTACTTTGTCGTAATGCCCTGATTAAATCTCATAGTAGTCATCATGATATATGTATGTGCATCTCTATTTGTCAATTGCCCAACTGTAATTTGTTCACCCAACATGCTAGTTATCTTATCGGAGAGACACCACTAGTGAACTGTGGACCCCGGTCCATTCTTTTACATCTGAAATACAATCTACTGCAATACTTGTTCTCTACTGTTCTTCGCAAACAAACATCATCTTCCACACTATACGGTTAATCCTTTGTTTTCAGCAAGCCGGTGAGATTGACAACCTCACTGTTACGTTGGGGCAAAGTACTTTGATTGTGTTGTGCAGGTTCCACGTTGGCGCCGGAATCCCCGGTGTTGCGCCGCACTACACTCCTTCACCAACAACCTTCACGTGCTCCTTGACTCCTACTGGTTCGATAACCTTGGTTTCATACTGAGGGAAAACTTGCTTCTATACGCATCACACCTTCCTCTTGGGGTTCCCAACGGACGTGTGTAATTGCACGCATCACGCAGGCATGCACGAAATCGGTCCAGGCAACCAAACGCGCCCTTAATTGATGTGGGCCGGAACTCTTGAAACAGGTCTACTCGGTGGGATCCAAGTAGGACGATCTGTAAATTTATCGGCAATTCCTATTTAACGCTCGTTGCGCCCGTTAACGCATACCATCTCTGCCTTCTACTGCTTCATCTATTCTAGGTCGGCCCACAACAGCGGTTGGAGAGGAAGAGGACGACGTCCAACCTCGAAGAACACACTCCCAACCTCACCGGAGACGGGAAGACTCGGCTGGCCGCGGCGCCTCGGCGGAGGCGAGGCCAGGACCTCACGGAGACGGGGACGACGTGGCTGGCTGCGGCGTCTGCGGTGGAGGTGAGGCCTGGAACTTAGGGTAGGGGTTGGGTGGGGACTTAGGGTTCCAGGGGTGAGGGAGCTCACCGGTGACGAACCTTAGGGTTCTGGGGTGCGGGGGTTTGTTGGAGCCGAAGATGGGGACGTGGTTTAGAGTGTGGTTGTGGGAGGTGGCGGACCGGCGGTGGGGTGCGGTGGAGGAGGGTGGGGCGGCGAGGCACCGCGGGAGCATATTGGGAGATTAACTCCACGGAAAACCCTAGGTGCAAACTTTCAATATGCTCCTCCCAGTTTAAGTTATATTTTAATCTCAGGGAAAACCCTAGGTGCAAACTTTCAATATGCTCCTCCAGTTCGCAACGGTGCTCCAGCGGCCCCTCATGGGGAAGGCCAACTCACACATGGGGAAGGCCAATATGCTCCTGTTGTTTTAAGTTATATTTTAATCTCCCAACATGCTCCCGCGCGGCCAATAATTAGTTCATCCAGCTGTTCGTCCATCTGTGTCATCAGGCAGATTTAGTGGCAGGTCTGCTAGCTCAGAGGTGAGGGGCTGGGGCACAGCTTCTATCCGTTATGTCCTGACCTTGCCAATGACTTTAATTTCTCTGGTTCATCACACAGGTTCATCACGCACCAGCGGTGGTGAAGGGAGAAGATATGCCGCTGAGGTTTATAGTCCGGAGAAGCGCCACAGGGCATCGGACGGTGGGAATACCAGAGACAAGCCACCTCAAGTCCCAGCAAATGCCAGGGCTAAGGTGGAACCTTCATGAGACGGCCGAGGAAGAGCAGTAATACACCTGACTTTGAATTACAAAGTGATGGGATTTGTAGCATAGAAAACAAAACATTTTCTACCGCAAGAACGAATAACAAGCCAAGATATAATCTAGTAGATGGTAGCAACGAGAAGATTATGAGACTAACCCTTGAAGATTTCCAAAGCCTACGAGATTAGATCTCGTGGTGGATGTAGTCGATCACTTGCCGCTTGCAAAAGCGCGTAGAAGATCTTGACGGTGCCACAGTCGGGCAGCACCTCCGTACTCGGTCACACGTTCGGTGTTGATGACGACGTCCTCCTCCCCGATCCAGCGGGCAGCGGAAGTAGTAGATCCTCCTCGGAATCCCGGCAGCACGACGGCGTGGTGGCGGTGGTGGTGGAGAACTCCGGCAGGGCTTCGCCTATGCGCTGTGGGAGTTGTATGTGGAGGAGGGGCGGCTAGGGTTTGGGAGAGAGAGGGGGGTAGAGCGCCGGCCATGGGATCCCTAGGTGGTGCGGCTAAGTCTTGGGCAGCCCCCTCCCGCTCCTCCTCATTATATAGGTGGAATCCCTAGGGTTTGCCCAAAAAGTTTGAATTAGACCCCAATTCAAAACCTTCCATATGGACGAAACCTAGGGGGACAAGGACTTCTCCCTTTCCCCCTTTAGTGGCCGGCCAAGGAGGTGGAGTCCACCATGGACTCCACCCTCCCACTTGGTTGGCAAGTTAGGGTTTGGTGGAGTCCAACCGGGACTCCACCTTCCATAGTGATTTATTCCGGATGATTCTAAAAACAACCTTCCATAAATACACCGGATCATTTCCAAACTTGGAAAGTGACTTCCTATATATGAATCTTATTCTCCGGACCATTCTGGACCTCCTCGTGATGTCCTGGATCCCATCCGAGACTCCGAATAAAATTCAAACTCCATTCCATATTCCATATCTACTTAAAACGGCATCAAACCTTAAGTGTGTCACCCTACGGTTCGTGAACTATGCAGACATGGTTGAGACTTCTCTCCGACCAATAACCAATAGCGGGATCCGGAGATCCATAATGGCTCCCGCATATTCAACGATAACTTAGTGATCGATTGAACCATTTACATACGATACCGATTCCCTTTGTCACGCGATATTTTACTTGTCCGAGGTTTGATCATCGGTATCTCCATACCTTGTTCAACCTCGTCTCCGACAAGTACTCTTTACTCGTACCGTGGTATGTCAACTCTTATGAACCATTCATATGCTTGCAAGCTAATCAGACGACATTCCACCGAGAGGGCCCAGAGTATATCTATCCGTCATCGGGATGGACAAATCCCACTCTTGATCCATATGCCTCAACTCACACTTTCCGAATACTTAATCCCATCTTTATAACCACCCATTTATGCGAGTGGCGTTTGATGTAATCAAAGTACCCTTCCGGTATAAGTGATTTACATGATCTCATGGTCGAAGGACTTGGTAACTATGTATCGAAAGCTTATAGCAAACTGAACTTAATGACGTGATCTTATGCTACGCTTATTTGGGTGTGTGTCCATTATATCATTCACTTAATGACATAACCTTGTTATTAATAACATCCAATGTTCATGATCACGAAACCATGATCATCTATTAATCAACAAGCTAGTTATACAAGAGGCTTACTAGGGACTCCTTGTTGTTTACATAACACACATGTATCAATGATTCGGTTAATACAATTATAGCATGGTATGTAAACATTTATCATAAACACAAAGATATATTATAATAAATAACCATTTTATTATTGCCTCTTGGGCATATCTCCAACACAAAGAGCACCACATGGTGTTGGAAATAGAAAGAGGGGTCCAAAGCAAGTTTGGATGCCAATAAGTGTTCAGGTGGTGGGGGAGGGTTCAGGTGAATCGGGCAGGGAAGAGGCAACGTATCAGCGTTTTTGACAGAATTGCTGACCCTAAGTCCACTCCGGAGGGGCAAACTTCAAGCTCCGTTTTCGACAGACTAGAAGATCCTTCGGCGGACCTTGCGAGGCGGGGCCGCCGGGAGCAATGAATTTGCTAGGCCTGAACTGCCGCAGACTGGGGTTGGACGCGCGCGGCGGTAGGCGAACTCCAGGATCTAATAGGTCTTAGAGCATCTCTAACAGAGCCCGTAAACACACGAACTGAAAACACCGAGTTCAGTTCACCGAACTCATGTTTACGGGTTGGAAAATTGCTGGCGCAAAAGAGAATCCGTAATCCAAAACGTAAAACATCATATTCAGAAATATGCCATTAAAGGTCCACATGTCAGCTTTTTTTCTTCTTTTGTTTCCTATTTTTTGCTTTTTCCATGGCTTCTTCTTCCCTGAGGTCGCACCAACGCGCCGGCCACCCACCAACGCGCCCGCCCGCGCCGGCCCCGCCCCACGCCGCGCCGGCCCCGCCCCACACCGCGCCGGCAAGCTCGCCCCGCCCCGCCCCACCACGCCACTGCGAGCTCGCCGCCCCGCGCCGCCCCACACCGCCCACGAGCTTGTGCTGCCCCACGCCGCCCACGAATTTGGCTGGATTCAGGCAATTATACCGGCAGAAGCAGTTGGTCTCACCTGAAATTTCAGCGCGCCACTAGTAGAGTTTGGTGTTCTGTTTGCCCTTTTAGCCCCTAGTTTTATAGGTCGAGTTGGGTTTTCGGGTGCGACCTTTAATTTTTTTTTTCGGGCCGGACGTGTTTACGGTTACTGATCTACGCCATTTTCTGAACTGAACCCGTAAATCTGCAGTTATTATTCGGTTTTGCCCAGTTTACGGGCTCTGCTAGAGATGCTCTTACAACCCAGCGGTGGTATTCTTAAGTGAAACAAAGAAAAGGAAGGGAGCCATGGACCGTTTGAAATGGAGCTTGGGCTTTAGACATGGTTTCTCTGTTGACCGTAAGGGGAAGAGTGGTGGTTTGGCCTTGCTTTGGAGGGATGGGATCGAGGTTTCTGTTAGACCGTGGTGTCAGTATTACATTGATGCGAAGATCAAGATGGGAGACACCGAGTTCAGATTCACTGGAATATATGGTGAATTGCGGACCGAGTTGAGACAGAAGATGCGGGATGCGCTGCAGTACCTTCGCTGACAAGACAATCTCCCTTGGCTCTGCGCAGGTGATTTCAATGAAATTGTGAGACAGGAGGAACAGCTGGGGGAAACTGGAGGCTGCCGCATAGATGGCGCAGTTCAGAGATTGTCTATCCGATGGTGGGTTGGCTCATCTAGGGTTTTCTGGGTATGCATATACTTGGAGCAACCGACAGGAGGGTTTAGAGAATATGCAAGCAAGACTGGATAGGGCCACATGCTCAGATAGCTTTACTCAGCTTTTCCCTGCCACCACGGTAGAGCATGTCCTAACTGAAGAATCTGATCACCTTGCGCTGCTGATTAAAGTGATGGACATGCCATCAGTTCACCAGTTACCAAACTCACGGGGTTTAGGTTTGAAGAAATGTGGACAAGGCATGCGGGATGTACACCAATGGTGGAGCAGGCGTGGGAAGAGTAGGACTAGGGTGACAAAGGTTTGGAGCTCTTTGGAACTAGTTGAAACGGGTTTCGGGTAGCATGCAATTTGGAGCAGAAGTGTCTTTGGTTCGGTTCAAAAAGAGATCAAGAGGCTAAAGGAGCGGCTGGCTGTGGTTAAAGAGCGATCACTGCAGTCTGGAGACTCACATGAGGTCCGGGCGATTGAGCGTGACCTGCATGAGTACTTTGAAAGAGACGAGATCGTATTCCGACAACAGTCTCGGGTAAATTTGCTACAGGCAGGTTACAAAAATACCCGATACTTTCAAAACCGAGCCTCTCACAGGAGAAGGAGAAATCTAATTAGAGGGACGAGTAAATACGAGCACGGGCACACACTTTCTACTCCAATCTATATCGATCGGAGGGCGCTAACAATATGCATGTCATGCTTGATCATGTACAGGCGTTGGTCAGTGACGAGATGAATCTGAAACTCTTGACACCTTTTTTGAATGAGGAGATTGAAAGGGCGTTGTTCCAAACGGGCCCAACTAAGGCGCCGGGGCATGATGGGCTGCCGACTTTGTTCTACCAGCGGCACTGGCCGGTTAAGGAGGAGGTCTGTGGGACAATTCATGAGTTTCTTAACGGAGCCGCCATTCTAGATGATTTGAACGACACGATGATTATTCTAATCCCCAAGATTAACTCCCCGAAGTTGCTCTCTCAGTTTCGCCTCATCAACCTTTGCAATGTGTTGTACAAGATCGCTTCAAAGGTCATGACTAGCAAGCTAAAGCTTATTCTTCCTATTCTAATCTCGGAAGAACAAAGTGCGTACGTGCCTGGGAGGCTCATTATGGACAATGTTTTTATTGCTTACGCAGTGTGTTCATTCCATAAGATCTAGGAAGAAGAAGAAGCCTTTGTGTGCGGTGAAATTAGATAGGATGAAGGCGTATGACAGAGTTGAATGGATTTTTTTTGGAACAAATCATGATCAAGATGGGTTTCTCAAGAGTCTAGGTGGACATGGTGATGTGATGCTTACCCAGTCCGGTTGAATGGGGGTTTGCCAGATCCTTTTATTCCCTCGAGGGGGTTACACCCGGATAATTCCCTCTCCCCATATCTCTTTCTTTTCTACGGGGAAGGCTTCTCCACTTTGCTCAAGAAGGCACGTGATGAAAATATGTTGAAGGGTGTTCAATTTGGTACATATGTGCCTCATATCACCCATCTACTCTTCGCTGATGACATCATTGTGTTTCTTGAAGCTTCTATGGAGAGCATGCTCGTGGTAAAAGGAGTTCTCTAGGACTATGAGGCTGCTTTCGACCAGAAGGTAATTTACGATTTTTAGTGCTTTCTAGCTAGTTTCGCACATTTAAATGACTTTATGCTGATTTATTGAAACTAATTCCAATTTGAAATGTAGATGTGTTATAACTTCGTCCTAGAAATTGCCAAAAATAATTTCTAGATACGTATTACTTACTATGTACATAAAGCAGTGATAGTACTGAAATATTTGACCCCTTTGCATGGATAATCATGTCGACCATTTTGACATGATTTTGAAATAAATAAATAAAAATGAAGAAAACCTCAAAAATTGAATCCCTTCCGCATTGAGTGCTTATAGGTGTACTAGTTGACAGGAAAAATAAGAAACCTGTGATAGGGTAGTAAAAAACAAAATGTCTTCATCAGAAGACGGACTATCGTGTATGAAGATTCATGGTTTTGAAGCCAACAAATGAAATAGTTATGGCCATATTTGTGGCATAGTTTGTTATAATGTGCCCAAATTGGGCATGGTGGTGCATCTTTCCATGTTTGAAACCAAAAACCACTTCTCTTCATGCTTGACTTCATAAGACAGAGTTTAGGGTTAGGGGGTAGATACATGATTTGTCTGGTTTGATTATGTCTAGACCTTGTTTATCAACTTGAATGCTTACTATATATATAATGTAAGAAGCCTATGTGCTTTGGTTTTTCAGTTTTTTGATTTTTTCTAAATTTTTATGCCCATTTGAATCTTGGTCAAATCCTAGGTTTGACCAAGATGTAAACAAGCTTAAAACATGAAAATGAAAAGGTAAGCTTGGATCCTTCTTAGTCACTTTAAAATGAATCTTTTGAGAAGCTTTTTAAATGTCCATGTTTGAAACCCAAAACCACTTCTCTTCATGCTTGACTTCATAAGACAGAGTTTAGGGTAAGGGGTAGATACATGCTTTTTCTGGTTTGAATATGTCTAGACCTTTTTTATCAACTTGAATGCTTACTATATATGACATAGGCTATGTGCTTTGGTCATTTTTTGATTTTTTTTGAATTTTATGCCCATTTGAATCTTGGCCAAATCCTAGGTTTGAGCAAGATTTAAACAAGTTTAAAACATGAAAATGAAAAGGTAAGCATGGATCCTTCTTAGTCACTCTAAAATGAAGCTTTTGGGGGGGTTCTTGAAATTTCCATGTTTTAAACCTAAAACCACTTATCTTCATGCTTGACTTCATAAGACAGAGTTTAGGGTTAGGAGGTAGATACATGATTTGTCTGGTTTGAATATGTCTAGACCTGCTTGTTTATCAACTTGAATGCTTACTATGTGACATAAGAAGACTATGTGCGTTGGTTTTTTCATTTTTTGATTTTTCTGAATGTTTATGCCCATTTGAATCTTGGTCAAATCCTAGATTTGACCAAGATTTAAACAAGCTTAAAACATGAAAATGAAAAGTTAAGCTTGGATCCTTCTTAGTCACTCTAAAATGAAGCTTTTGTGAAGTTTTTGAAATTTTCATGTTTGAAACCCAAAACCACTTCTCTTCATGCTTGCCTTCATAAGACAGAGTTTAGGGTTAGGGGGTAGATACATGCTTTTTCTAGTTTGAATATGTCTAGACCTTTTTATCAACTTGAATGCTTACTATATATGACATAAGAAGGCTATGTGCTTTGGTTTTTCATTTTTTGATTTTCTTTGAATTTTTTATGCCCATTTGAATCTTGGTCAAATCCTAGGTTTGAACAAGATTTAAACAAGTTTAAAACATGAAAATGAAATGGTAAGCCTGGATCCTTCTTAGTCACTCTAAAATGAAGCTTTTGGGGGGTTCTTGAAATTTCCATGTTTGAAACCTAGGTCAAATCCTAGGTTTGACCAAGATTTAAACAAGTTGAGACATGAAAATGAAAAGGTAAGCCTGGATCCTTCTTAGTCACTCTAAAATAAAACTTTTGGGGGGGGGGGGGTTCTTGAAATTTCCATGTTTGAAACCGAAAACCACTTCTCTTCATGTTTGACTACATAAGACAGAGTTTAGGATTAGGGGTAGATACATGATTTGTCTGGTTTGAATATGTTTAGACTTGCTTGTTTATCAACTTGACTGCTTACTATATGACATAAGAAGACTATGTGCGTTGGTTTTCATTTTTTTGATTTTTTCTGAATGTTTATGCCCATTTGAATCTTGGTCAAATCCTAGGTTTGACCAAGATTTAAATAAGTTAATTTAAAACATGAAAATGAAAAGGTAAGCTTGGATCCTTCTTAGTCACTCTAAGATGAAACTTTTTGGGGGTTTTTGAAATTTCCATGTTTGAAATCCAAAATCACTTCTCTTCATGCTTGACTTCATAAGACAGAGTTTAGGGTTAGGGTAGATACATGATTTTTCTGGTTTGAATATGTGTAGACCATGTTTATCAACTTGAATGCTTACTATATGACATAAAAGGCTATGTGCTTTGGTTTTTTTTTTGATTTTTTCTGAATTTTTATGTCCATTTGAATCTTGGTCAAATCCTAGGTTTGAAAAAGATTTAAACAAGTTTAAAACATGAAAATGAAAAAGTAAGCCTGGATCTTTCTTAGTCACTCTAAAATGAAGCTTTTGGGAGGTTTTTGAAATTTCCATGTTTGAAACCCAAAACCACTTCTGTTCATGCTTGACTTCATAAGACAAATTTTAGGGTTAGGGGTAGATACATGATTTTTCTGGTTTGAATACGTCTAGACCTTGTTTATCAACTTGAATTCTTACTATATGACATAAGAAGACTATGCACAATGAGTTATATATACTCCAACATAGTCAACAAAGTCTGCTGGAGCTGGCCGACGTGGGGGCATGTGTGCCGGCTCGCCGGCTGAGTACTCCGGCTGCTCCCTGCTGGGTGCAGGCTGGCTTCGGCTGGTCCGGCTGCTCGGGGAAGGTGAATCTCTCTGCCGGCTTCGACGACTGGTGCCGACTCGGGTCTGGTGATGACGACTCCGCCGTGGGACCATCTTTGGAGCGGCCGGCTGCATCAGGAGCCAGAGAGTTACTAGGGGCGGTGTCAGCGTACCTTGCGCTTTTCTGCTACGCGTTGGTGATGTGGAGCAGCTCGGCCACCGGCCTGGTTTGGCGGCGTAGCTCTTCACCTTCAAAGTTGCTCAGCTCTTCTGCGATGGCTTGCGCCGCGCGCATGTTCTTTTCGGGGATGTTGTAGACCGGAAGCTCTATGGAAGCAGCCGGCGATTCCGCGCCATCGCGGTCGATTTCCGCGCCGAGGCCGCCTCCACGGCGACGAATCTGGCCGGTTCGGCTGGGGTTGTTGCCGACTGGCGTAAAGCCGTGGGCGCGGTCGTACTCGCGCAGGGTGATCTCCAGCTGGCGCTTGGCCGCGGCCACCTCGTCCGCCTGCTTTAGGAGGAGCAAGCGATGTGTCTCCAAGTCCGCCTCGACGGTGGTGGGGTCCGCGCCGGCTGTGAGCGGGGTGCTCAACCTTGCCCTGACTTCGTCTAGTCGGGACGGTGGTGGTAGTGCTTTTAGGCCAGAGCCTGAGGTGCCGCCCTCGGTGTCGACGTTGCGCTCGAGCGCCAGGCGATGGCTCGCCTCGCGTGTGTTCTTGGTGACGTTCTCGTCAGCGGTGGCCATGACCTCCTGCATGACGCATGGACTGGTGGAGTTGCTGCGGGTGCCGGCTCCACGAGGAGGGCTGACATAGCGATGTACCTGCCGCGGGTAGCGTGGCGGCGCGACGGTGGCGACGTAGACGTCGTGCTCACTGGAGGAGATGACGCTGCCGCCGACAGAGAAGGGCCTGTCGGCGAAGCAGCCAATGTTGTCGCTGACGCAGTCGAAGGAGTCGAATCTCTAAACAAGGCCTGAAGCGACTCGCTCGCCGGTGGTGATGATGAGGCCCGTCTAGAAGAAGACACCGGCCGCAGACGCTGAAGGCCCCACGGTGGGCGTCAAACGTCATGGTATCATCACGGCATATGCCATGGTTCCGGCTTTTGGCCTACGACGGTCTCCGGATGCGGGTATGAGCACGAGCGACACAGCGACGTACCCAGGTTCGGGGCCCTCGTAGGGAGGTAACACCCCTACTCCTGCTCTAGAGTGTATAAGATGTGTGAGATAGTACAATGGTGCTCCTTGAGCTCTATCCGGCTTGAGAGAGGGCTGGAAGTAGAAGAAGGCCTCTCTCCCTAGCTGTTCTGAGTATGAATCAAGGTTGGATCGATCCTCCCCGCACATGAGGGTTAGAGTGGCTTATATAATGCCAAGAATATTACAAAAAAGTCCCTATAGCCTACTAGCCGGGCCCGCCGGCTCCGGCTTCTCCGCTCCTTCCCGAGGCGCTTGCGTCACCCGACCGTTAGGGCCTATCCGTCCTGGGACTGGGAGATGGTCGCCCGCCGGCCTCAATGTCACATTTTCTCTCGCAGCACGCGTCTCAACACACACTATTTTCACAACTTACCATCTCAATGCACTATTCATTCGCGCAAATTTTACGAAACACCACTTCAGTAGTAACTCGCAGCCTGGTGGAGTGATAAAGCCTCGTTTTGTTGGTCTCGCTGTCCCAAATCGACGGCATGGAGATGAAGCTCATTGACGAGGATCCCGGCCGCCGGTGGAGCTTGGCCGGCACGGACACCAGGTTGTTTGGGCACCCCGCCCGCCCCCAATCAGTCCCGAACACGACTCGAGTACTCGACGCCGAGACCGGGGGCGACCCGAACTCGCAGTCGCAGAGCGCCAGAGCCGAAGAAAAGGCAGCCCCCACCACCAGTGAGACCCCGCCCTCCCGGCCTCTCACCTCGCCGCCGCTCCACGCGACCCCGCTCGCGGCCGCCCCAATGCCCGCCCAGAAGCGCCCGCCCCCTCCCGCTTCCCCGTCGCAGCTGCCCGCGGCCGAGTCCCCCGAGAAGAAGTCCAAGCTAGAGGAGAACGGCGCCGTGGCCAACGGCAACTCCAACGCCACCGGTGATATGGAGATCTTGCCTCTCTTGAGCAACATGTTTCAGCTCACTTTGTAGTGCCTCTTCTTTTATTGCTACAGCAAAGCCTAGAGTGTAGCACCATTAATTTACTGCTTAATTTAACTGCATACAGCTACTAATTGAAACATATACCATGAACTTGGAACCTAATCAGAATTGGTAGCTTGAAGTTTTTGCCATTGTGGTAGAACCCAACACTCCTAATTTCTATAATTAATTAGATAGAGCTTTGAACTCACCAGTTCACCATACCAGGATGGGGTACTGCTAGCTTAATATGAAACATCTGCATTGTGGTGCTAAATCCATGCATTAGAGCAATTCTAATATTGTAGCCAGCTGCTGGCTATAAGACAAGTGTCATGTCATCTATAGCCAATTTAGAGCCAACATATACAATAGTGAGCTACAAAAATATAGTACTTTATCAATGTATGTCCCACCTTTCACTCTCACAAAGTGCCTAGGAGCACGTGCTAGAGCTGGCTCTTGCATAAGAGCCCACTCTCCTTCTCTCTCCTCCTCTCTCTCCTCCAACTAAACAATAATATACTATTTTGATTCTTATAGCCAGCTGACTAGGACTTATTGTACTTGCTCTTAGGAACTTGGAAGCCTCTAGCCATGCCTAATGTCTAGCAAATGTGAAATGGCACTGACCACAATATTACCAATTAAAAAATCAAAACATTTAAGTATCTTTTTATTAATCGTCATGACATATATCTAAAGGTATAATAGAGGCAACCTCACGGAGCAACCCGGTAAATCGAATTTAACTAGCCATCGATTTTACGTCCAGCAAATCAGAGCCATCCATTTTTTTTACCGTGATGATATAAAAGGCGAATCCCACGCTAGGAAACCCTAGCCGCCGGCCCCAATCCGCTCGCGAGTCGCGAGCTTCTTTCTCCCCAATCGCCCCGCTCCTGCCCACTCCCCTTCCTTGCACGTTCTTCTCCTCCCATGGCTCCTCAATCACCATCTTTTCGCCGCTGCCGCCCTCTCTCCTCTGTCCTACATCCTCCCTGGTGCTCAGCAGGAGGAGCACGAGGCGCCGTCGTATGTCATCGTCCTCCAGATCTCAGCAACATTCTCCTCACCCAATTGCTAGTGTCTCTCACCTGGGAGCTTGTCGTCCGACGAGCACGAGAAGAGGAGGCCGCTGCCGCTCGCCCGGAGATCGGTCTTCGACGAGCGCGAGAGGAGGAGGCCACCGTTGCCTTGTACACGGTGGGCTGTTGTCTCGCCCAGCCACGCTCCTTTTCCTCTGAATCATGGCCGCCTCAGCTGCAGCTGGAGCCGGCGGACGGCGCGGGGACGGCGGATCCCGCCGCCTTGAGGTCTGCAGCCATGGATGAAGGCACTTCGGCCATGGACTGCCTCCTCGTTGCACCGTTTTCCTCATGCACGGCGGCAACAGCAGGGGACCGAACTCCAATGACTGCTATGACATGACACAGGAGACGAGGTGATGCTCTATTTTTTTCCTTATTTGCCTCCTCATTTCTTCTCTAACTGTGTTTCAATTTTTCCCCACTAATCATCATGTAGATGCTATTTTATCTCTGCCTAGAAGGTGTTAGACAATAATCATATGATGGTGCAGGAGAGATTGATCCATGTGATATTGTGCTATGTTGTTTATTTAGTAACTTTGCTTTATCCTGCAATTTATAATCCAACGAGAGGCTATTGCTAGGGATGAACTTCTTTGTGAGACTGAGATGGCCTTTTAAGTTGGATATACCACTCTGTAGAATACATGTACGTATATGACAGTTGTTAAGCATAACACTAGAGCAGGGTCTTCTAAATATTTTTGCGATTTGGCTTGGTTGTAGGTGGAGTGTGAAACAGTTATGAACCAGCTACTAGGCAGGTAGTGACTTGGATTGTGATACAGTTACATGAAAGGAGTACAAATCCATGACGTTCGCATCAAGGTAGCCGACACCATGGCATCCATTTTTCTCCCAGCCGTGAATAAAAATGTATTTCTGCTACATAATCACACTCAAATTCATTACTCTTGATTTTTGCCTCCAACATTGTGCCTGGCATTATGAGAAAGACCCTAAATGATGTTCAGTTCAAAGGTAAGACCCCCCTCATACAATTGCAGAAAACACAATTCCGACAGGCTACAACGGACTTCTGAAATTTTTAACATTGGCGACAGGATACACAATTCCGACAGGATGGGGGGGTGATGGTACGCCCTCTAGCGGTGCACTTGAATCCAAATATTTACATGCATCCTCTCATCTTCAGCCCTTCATAGTTTACGGTCTGTAGACTTTAATGCTCACTGGGTCTGGTTTTTTATAACACATCATTACCTAGCACCATAACGTTACTTGTCATTGTAATTTCTATGTGAAACACTTACACTTTTTACGCTAGGATTAGAAATATAAGCTAGGTTTGGACGAATTTGTTTTTACATTTTGAACAACCTGCATCTTAACACTGTCATGCTTTATGGTTTTAACAACCTGCAACGTAATTCATCCGATCTGTGTTCAGGAGGTTGGGGGCCATGGTATACTCAGGTATGGTCTGTTCACATATGGATGCTACTTTATTTTGCATCTGAACCGGTGAAGTGCAATTTTCTTGAATATGACATGCCTTAGTGCAGAAAAGAAGAATATAAAAAAGAAAGGGGAGGAAAAAAGCATGCACCAACGTAGCTCCTCACCGACAGGCATCTTTCAGTTTCCTAGTCACAGTTGCATTTTGCATATCGCGGAGAATTCAGTTTCTTAGTCATTGTTGCAGTCAAGGCAATATCAAAAATACTCCTGTCAAAATTAGTTTATATTTTGAGCCTACCGTCCATTTTCATCAAATCAAAAACTTTAAGAGTGATACAATTTTTATAGGGTATATGGGAATATTAGCTTACGTATCATGTCTTTTTTATCTCTGTCAGATTAATGCATGCATAGAGTAATATTTTTTTCATCCTTTAGGTGTATTTGGTGTTAGTTTAAAAGCAAATCTGTATGATCAGTACAGTAATGGTTTTCTTGCAATTTACTTTTCCCGTTTTGCTCTGCTTGCGAGGGTTGATTATTTAGTTCATCTAACTTCTATAAAGTGTGAATTTAGATTCTGTTCAACAGCAATATTTGAGTCATGTTCGGTCGTATCAGTTGGCTCTGGTTGTTATCCTTTTCAGAGTGTTCATCTTCAGGTGCTATGTCAGGTAATCTGTCTTCACATGATCTTTCTTTTCTGATTCTCCATCCTACCCACTGCTTTGGATCAATATGAGCTTTTTTAATTTGTAGGTCATTACATACATCCTATGTCGAATGTTAGTTCATCAATTAAGTTTATGGTGGATCAGTAATCTGATTTGTTCTATGGGTATTCCAGTTCTGAGCCCCAGCCATCACGTTTGCATATAACATATATCAAAATATTTCCTATGTTCGTCGAACAATGCACGACCATTTGGAATTCCAAGGATGCGTATAAATAATATCCAGGTAACCATTCTAGAGTCTTCGCAAAATTTATTACTTATTTTGTAGGCACTTTTAATTATTTATACTATTATGCCCCATATTTTGAAGTTAATATATCCCTATGAAATAAGATGAAGGATTGGTAACAGCATTACCAAATGTGTTTCCAATAAAAACCAATCAGGCGGCAGAAGGCATATTGATATTACTGAAGCGAGATGAGTTCCCTAGAAAAAGCTAAAATCCCATGGGACTCATGACACTAATATGGTTTCTTTTTTCACTTATTGAGCTATATTTAATAATCTTCTTTCTCACTAGATGAACAGCGCGCTTCGCTGCGCCGCCTGGCTCGCGTTGTTGCACGGCGTTGATTGATCATGGTTGCAGTTGGGTGAAACACCGTCTTTTTCTATTGCACCATGACTTTAATGGCATGGGCCAACATCAGCGATGTAATCGTCACATTGATGAATGATGAGAAAGATAAAATTGTCCACAGGTGTACCAGATTTGACTTGTTAAGTCTATAATCTTAGTAAAAACAGACGATACACACATGAAACATCAATAAAGAGCTCAATCTTTTATTTCTGGTAAAAGCCGGAGGAGGATCAAATTTTTATATTTACGCCCAAACTAAACTAAGAGAATGACAATTATGAAATTACTTGCTTACTCGTTATTGCGTAAAAAATATCTTCGACACTTTGTTGGCTTCATGTTATCAAATCATCGTCATCAAATTTTGTTGGCATAAAGGGTTATGGCTCAAATGGATATGAATCTACATCCTGCCAAAAGGAAAAGTAGTAAGTTGGGATGGACCGCGTCAAGACATTTCCAACTCGTGAATCAATATAAAGTAGCAATGTCACTTAGTTCATCAATGTTCACTAAGAAAACAAATGACCACATTTCAAATTTCGTTGGCATAAAGGGTTATGGCTCAAATGGTTCTGAATCTACATCCTGTCAAAAGGAAAAGTAGTAAGTTGGGATGGACTGGATGAAGACATTTCCAACCCGTGAATCAATATAAAGTAGCAATGCCAATTAGTTCATGAATGTTGAATAAGAAAACAAATGACCACAGTTGAGATGAGGTTTAGAGACATACACCAGAAAGGAGTCCAATGTAATCCATATCATGTAGATCCTGCAGACCAATCCAAGTTCAGGTGAGTACTGCTCAGCAAAATTCCCACTGCCAAAATTCTAAACGGTGGATGTGTAGGGCTAGGAAGCGATACGTACCATAAATCTGAACCCCAAGGCACTGCATGGTTGGCATTGGTGAGAAGTCATACAGAACAAATACTCATACTTGTAGTTGCAACAATGATAAGATGCAGCAGTGCCTTCGTTGTCTGAGAAATCTCATAAATAAGATCGTTAGTTGCAATGTTTTTGATAGATGTTACCCACTCAATAATTGTCACTTAGGCTTTTCTCAGCATCTTCCTGAGAAAAATGACCATGCAAAGATTACAACAATTAGCACATTCTTACTTTTCTTATAAAGATGCCCGACACTGAAGCTGTGTCCACACCCAAAAATTATTTCATTATACACGGGTTAAATAGTCAGGAATGGAGAATAGCTAACTTGAGAAAGTCAACACACATGATCTTTATTAAGTTAGATACAACAACAAACAAACACCATGTAACGGCCCAAGACTGCATCTACAAACTTTGTAGACTGTATCATACAAATCTTTGGGAGGAAAAGACAAAACTCACTTATATCAAGAATGGGGTAGAGAAATTCCTGGCAAGTGCTCACTTGTTGTTAGCACCACATACATACTTCAAATACTGGACATATCCCACAAAGTGTCGCTGCACAGGTTCAAATCGTGGTCCTCTTCAACCTTCCACACCTCCGTCCTCACCATCGCTCCCATCATTGCTTGTATCCCTAGGCGGCATAATCATAATTTTATTTTATTCAAACAAAAGAATTTCTAAATTTGGGTATGGTATCCTTCAATCTTCATGGTATTGCATAGTAGTGGAAGATAAGTCCTTAAAAAGCCTCAAGTTGGCTATCGACGGTGTTCATGTTATGTCCATCTCCTTTGCACAACCATGTTAGGTACCACCTCAATCAAATATGAGACGCATATAATTAGTTATCTCTGCATAAAAACTAATTAGTTCTATTTTTTTGGGACAGCCAATGATTTTCAAGCTTTTTGACTAAATACTAAGAATCTGAATCACCTTTTTTCTTTGACTAAACAGTAAGCATATGAATCATCAACCAGAGCAAAAAAATTATCCCGAGATTTTCAAGCTTTTTGACTAAATACTAAGCATCTAAATCACCTTTTTTCTTTGACTAAACAGTATGCATATGAATCACCATTCAAGCTCACATTAGGTGGAAATTCCAGATCGGAAATAAAAATCACTTTCCCAGATTGAACAGTATCCTAAACAGGCTAAGAATTTAAGAATCGAAACACGACAGAGAAATGAAGAAGGCCTAACACTTGTCCTACATCACTACATAATGCATCCAATTCGCTCTGAAATACCTAACAAACACAACACTACTACAGCATACCATATGTCCAGTCTTTCTGACAAATTCTCTTCCTTCCCAATGGAGCGACCAAACTGACACCGTCCCCTGAAACCTGATCCACCACCACCGAAATTTCTGAATTCCATAACCTCCTCCATCTTAAACGACAATCAATTGCGAAAAAATATACACAGAATAAACCACTCCCAGCGACGCAAAGGAGATACCTCTGGAGAATGACCTCTTGACGGTTGGCCGCTTGATCTCGACGACCTCCAAGTCGGAGTCCCCGGAGTCCACCTGGAACTCCTCGAAGTCGGCCTCGGAGTCCTCGTCATCCTCCTCCAACACCGCCGGGAACTTCGCGAAGCGGCAGCCCCCGCCGCCGCCCGTCCTGGGCTCCTTCTTCTCGCCCCATAGCGCCGCCTCCGTGCATCACCACATCGGGCTTCTTCAGGTTCGCGAGGATCACGCCGCCGGTGGTCAAGGTCTCGGGTCATCCGCCTCCAACACCGCCGGGAACTTCGCGACGCGGCAGCCCCCGCCGCCGCCCGTCCTGGGCTTCTTCTTCTCGCCCCATAGCGCCGCCTCCGTCAGCCTCCGAATCACCGCATCGGATTTCTTCAGGTTCGCGAGGATCGAGCCGCTGTAGGTCGGGTTATCGGGGAGCGACTCGGGTGATGCGTATACAGAAAGCAGAAAGGTCCACCATGTTCAAATTTACCCACGTCTGCTGGGTAGACTGATTCATGGGCCAAATTAACCGGGGCCACTGACATACACGTGAGAATCGCAACATATAGAGTGAAAAAAAGGATTGACCGACCAGCTGAACGTACGTCTTAGATCAACTTCAATTCAGATCTAACGGTCCTAAACACATCTTTCGGGAGTAGCCTCACCAGCGTGGGTACTCAACAGGCTTAAATGCTTTAGAGAATTTCTAGAGTTATATGCCTGGCAGTAGTGAACAATTTGCAACTGTGAGCATAACCCCTTTAGATGTACCAACGAGTGGAAAGATTCACGGAAAGACAAAATCAAGATTCACTACTAGGAAAAGGGCAATCAGTGGCGCACCGCTTTTACCCATCAGTGGCGCACTAGTGGTGCACCACTGCTATCACGCCACTGCTAACTTTTAGTAGTGGCGCACTAGTGGTGCGCCATTGCTATTTGGCTTAGCAGTGGCGCACCAGGTAGTGCGTCACTACTAGCTTCATGGTGCGCCACTCCTAAACGTCTGAGGTGCGCCACTGGATAGAAAAAAGGTGCGCCACTACTAAAATTTGAAATTTCTAGATCTGGATCTGGATCTGGATCTGGCACATTTTGTTTCGATTTTTTGGCTCGTTATTTTTTCTCGTTCTTGTTGCTAGAATTATTTGTGTAATGTTCATTCTCATTTTTCTTAGCCTAGCCGCCGGTGATGATGGATGAGGGACGTAGGAGAGGTGAAGAGAGGTGAGGAGATGTAGGAGAGGATGAACAAGAGGACGAAGGCCAGAGGTAATGGAGGCTAGAGGGTCGCCGGAGGGTCGTCGGAGAGTAAGGTCACCATAGTGGAGGATCTCGCCGGAAAGTAAGGTCACCGGAGCTCGACATAGTGGAGGAGGTCGCCGGAGTGAAAGGAGGAGAGGAGAGGAGGAGGTCGCCGGAGTGAAAGGAGGAGAGGAGAGGAGGAGGTCGCCGGAGTGAAAGGAGGAGAGGAGAGGAGGAGGTCGCCGGAGTGAAAGGAGGAGAGGAGAGGAGGAGAGCAGGAGGAGGAGAGGAGAATGAAAGGAGGGAGGAGGGAGGAGGGGGTTAAGTGGCCGGCTCCTCCCATTTTGAAAATCGTGGGCGGGAAGCTTAGCAGTGGCGCACCAAGGCATGGGTGCGCCACCGCTATTTTTTTTCTATTTTTTGCCCAAAATCTAAAACCTCAAAAAAGTCCTGTTTCTGTTTTCCAATTGAGGAATCCATTTTTTGTCCAAACGGCCGTAGGCCGTTGAATTCGAATAGGAAATTTCGCGTAGATATATTTTGATATAAAAAAGTTTTTCATCGGAGGTCGTATGCAACCGTGAAAACCCGTTTTACCGAAAGATGACGCCATTTTGCATAATATATCAAAATTCATTTTTTTAAATTTCACTAAACCTAGATGACATATTACATGGGCATCTCGAAGGATTTTATTTTTTGAAATTTCTATCTATTTATTTTATTTTTTCCAAACCCGAAAAGGCGATTGCGATCCACGGTGGGGGTGGGGGTGGAAATGTTTAGGCACCACTTAGCAGATGGCGCACCAAGCATGGTGCGCCACTACTAAGTGATGCCCAAACATGTCCATCATCCCCTTTACATAGCAATGGCGCACCATGTAGAGGTGCGCCTGACATAGGCATCCCAAATGGGCCTGCCGAAGATAGTACCCGGGGTTTACTGAAGGCCCACTATCCGAAGAATAAGAAGATTCGGGAACCCAAGATATATTAAGGAAAGCTAGAATTGTAATAGGAAGTTGTTGTTGCTGTAATCTGGCGAGATACAGGTTAAAGAAGTGGTGACTGTAACAACCGCAATGAACGACCTCGAAACCATCACTGAAGGGGAGTGGGGATTTAAGGATCTGATCTCGCATCAACAACAACACAAAGTTCATAATAGTAGTGCTTTCGCTAAAACTGCCAGAGATCACCGCGCTATAAGCTGGTGAGCCTAGTCACAATCTGGGCGATGACAATGTCGCGTCAATTGGCGTAAAATGCGTGAATAGAGTTGCAAGGAGGCGATCTCGATAAGGCGTGGGTCTTCAGCGATTCGCGGAAAACACCGCAGTGATTCTCAAAACAGCGGAAAGAGCCAGTCTGTTGATTCTCACGTCTCGTATGGATGCGTGGTGGCCCTGTCGGAAGGCGATATCGTCGCAGCGTTAGTTCCGGTTCGAACGTCAGCGGAAGGCGTCTTCAACGATCTTCCGAGATCTGATCGACGGTGCTGTGGCGAGCGATCACCACGAAATCAGTAATGAAGGTTTTCACCGCTCCCAACTGTAGTTTAAGCGGTAAGACCACTGACGTCGCTTCGCCAAGATCTTTAATGTTATTATCAACCGGGATGCTGGTTTCTTGCAGCGCTCAAAGCGACGTGGCTGAAGCTCGGCGCATTAATCCGGCATTCCTGCGGGCGATCATTGTGTGCGTCGATGTAACCTTGACAAGTGGAACACAAGTACCATCAGTGTGAACCGGTGCGTGGTTGCCACGTGAAGCTTCGTGATTTGATATTCATTCCGGATCGCTGATCTGAAGTGGTATGTTTCATCATCTTTGGATCTTCATTAACAATTGCTCGCAGCTGCGTGGGTTGGGCTGGAAGGGCCATGGATCAGATCCAGAACCAATGAATACTGCTGCTACGGATGCAAGAGTTGAAGCATTCGTATAGACGCCATTGGCGAGTGGTGGCGGGCGATATCGACGTGGAAAGCAACCGCGTCAGCGGTAAGTGGCGGGTCATCTTCAGGAACTCATCAGAGGATAATCCTGGGAAGAGGAAGCTCGGAAAGACAGTCTGCGAGCAAATACGGAGAGAGGAGGCATCATTCGTCGACGCCATCATTGCGCGGCGTGGAATAAAGGAGAATATGTCAAAAACATGAAGCAGGATTGCAGCAACAGCGACACATCCTCGCGTCCAGACCACCTCCTGGGGACCGGAGAACCATTGTCAGTGCAGATAATGGTGGATATAAGAGAACGGCGTTTGCAACCGCGCCCTCCAGAAAGGTCTGGTAAAAATGTGGTTATGGTGATTCAAGACCCCCAGAACAAGTGGAGCAAGAACCACGGGCCAGGGTCCAAGTAAGAAAGATTGGATGGGCGCGACAAGAAGAGTGATATCGCTGGGCTTCGGCGAAGATATGTGAGCTCCACGTGCTGCGGGCGTCAAAGCAAATGCGAAGGGTTCGATGCGTTCAAGTGTGGCTTCGCTGGAATCGAAAGGCTGGCGCTCATGGATCAATCCTTCCCAGATGTTGAAAGTGAGATAAGAAGAAGCAGAAATACCAAAAACTATGGACATTCTGCAAGTTCATTTGGCGGTTACGCCGTGCGGAATCTTGCAGATAAAGCCCCAGTTATGGCGGTGAGGATAACCAGAGGACATGTATTGACAAGAAAAACTTCAGATCTACGCCTGTATGTAAAGATGAACAAAGAATTAAATATCAAACGGCCTGTTAAGTCGATAAGGCTCTCATAGTGGGAGGACATCATAGAACTAGGCGGAAGAATATGTTTGTCAGCCGGGTAAGAACAGGCAAATCTTTTGGTCGATAGCGAAGAATCAGCAAGGTGATTTTATCCCGAGACCCAGGAGAACTAACCGCTGAGCATTATCAGGCGGCTGAAGATATTTAATAATGGTGGATGGAAGGAAAAATACTCTCCACAACAGCAGCCGGTGCGAGAAGAAGATGGTGCGACTGCGAAAATATCAAAATAGAAGAGAGACATTTCTGTGGGTTCTTCAAGCCTCGTGATCCCAACCACCGTATATCAAACCGGTTTGCTGAAAATCTGGAGGAAATGGCAATGATGACTACAAAGGAATTAATAGGCAGCTGAAGAAAGCTGATGTTCTGAAGAGGTCCCTTCGGCGCGATAAGAATAGTGGACCAAGGATTCCAAGACCTTAACGTGTCTCTAAGTGATGACGTCGAGCTGAACCATTTCTCTGAACACTAAGCCGGAAGGCGATCGGGACATCTCGAAAAAGCGCGTGGCATAAGCACAAATCGTTCTGGGCGCGAGTTACCGATGCAGGCAAACCGGCGGGAAAAGAAGTCACTCTTGAGTTTCGGGCGAGATCCGCACCTTCCACCTCCTCCGCGAATTGCGAAAGAATCGACGCAGGCGCCAATTGCGGCAGGCGCCATCCGCCTCCATATGTTGCGAATCCGGCATCTAGCCAGCCGCGGTGTCTGGTTGATTGAAAACATGATGCGCATCAGCGAGCGCGAAAGTAATCTCGCGACGAAGTGTTCATGTGGAAAAATGCATCCTTTCGTCGAGTATTTAAAGTGGTGATATTATCGAAAAACTGCTGATCATAAGACCGCCGCGGCAGATCTCGAGCCGGACCGATCGACGCTTATCTTTCTGGCGCGATGATGTGCGGACTTTCCCCCGACGTGTCAAGGGGATTTTCTATGGAATGAAGTGTGACCATCTTTGACTCTCGTTGGCGGTTGCGAACAGGAGGAAGATGAACATATCTCTTCAAACAGAAGATACAGACAACAAACCATTTCCATGGATCCTTCGGAAAGCCAAGTTACCCATTGGAGGCAGTCCAACCTCGATGTTGATTTGGAGCAAAGAAAACTACGAGGATAGAGAATTTGGGTTCGAGGATTTATTGATTGCTTTCGTCAATAATCAGCATTTCGTTTCAGGACTTCAATGATGTCTGCGGTCATAGCGATTTGCATTATGCGGCATCTTGTTATGGGAGTCATGTAACATTTGCAGGACCTATCACAATCAAAGGATTTAGCGTTATATCTTAGATAAGTCGACAAAGATTTTCATCGACTATGAAAACTTCAGGATACAGGCGGTATGCGAAGGCAGCAGGTTCAAGCACTGATTGACTGATGTGCTTTAACAGAGATCGAATCTTCTAAGGAGCCAACTTTCAATACAACCATAAAGGTTCAGAGGATGTGATCTGTGGATCAAACGACGCTCCATGCAGTAAGCTGCTGGATGCGCGTTCTGGCGTATGCATCAAAGTTCTCAAAATGGAACGCTGGAAAATCTTAAACATAGTGTCAGGCAAACATACGAGAGTAGGGAACTTGCGGCACCACATAATTTACGTTTATCTGCTGAACCGGTAAAGCAACCTTTGC
>NC_061512.1:211219251-211230758 GCF_022539505.1 Lolium rigidum | reverse complement strand
CGCCACTGTACATAAAATAGCTGTGGCGCACCTCTACATGGTGCGCCATTGCTATGTATAAGGCTGGGTCAAACCCATGGTCAAACTTAGTGGTGGCGCACCACAGAAGAGGTGCGCCACTACTACATTTTTAATAGTGGCCCACCACTTTCTGGTGCGCCACTGCTAAGTAGTAGTGGCGCACTGCCCTCCTGGTGCGCCACTAACACCCATCTTATGGCTAGGCCTTTTCCTAGTAGTGATTGACTTGATTTAGCCCTGTAGCTATACAGAGCTTCATCCTAAGATACTATAATTGCTCTATTTGTGAGAATGATTATTTTTTCAAGTATTTTTGTATTAGGTCCATATATACTATACATTATATTTCCTGGATTCCATGGGACTCATGACGCCAATATGTATGTAAAAAAGAGTTCAGTTTTAAACAGAACATACCAGCTGATGACGCGTCAGCTCGATCAAACATGTTCGTTCAGCTCCCGTGGCTTCCTATTTGCTGTGGCTGCTTGCCACCGAGCAGGCTCTTCTCATCCAGAGCATCACTGATAGAATCAGCACCTCTGAAAAGCTAGATTTTGACTAGGGGCAGACTTTCATCGTCACTCATGCCAGTAGAATGAAGCTTCAATTAATTTAGGCTAACACAGGAAAGAAATCTTAGCATGCCTTGCTAACTGAAGATGAAAATAAAAATACGTTGGATCTAATTGATAGAGAGGATTTCAGAGCTGTCAATAAGATACTGGATAAATTAGTAATCAACAGTCCAGGAAAGAACAGCATACCAGTTAGTTGCACATCAGCCAGATTCGCTTCTCGTTGTTCCTGATCCATCGAAAGCAGCTGCCGCCAACCAGTATCCGTTCATGTCGAAACGAATCGGTAGGATCGTTACTTACAAGGTCCTGCATCTTGACCAGCTTCGTCGTCGAGCCTGCCGCATAGCCTAAGCGAAGTTTTCTTCTGCCTCCTTTGTAACCTAACTTTGGCTCTGAGAAATTAGACCCCATTGGAACCAAACGATTCATCTCTTTGCACACCAGTGGAGCAGAACTCCTTCCTTTTTTTCTGGTCAGCATTTTTCGACCTCACATTTGGCTAATCTTTCTTCTCAAAAGAATTTTTTTAGGATAATTTTGAGAGATCACTCCAGTGTACCAGCCCGTTGAAATTAACTGTTGACTAAACCAATCGATGGAGTGGCCATATGTGTCAAAAGTTTCAAAATTGTACAGCATGTCGCGCCTCGCTTCCTAGAACGTTTTATTGTAGCAAGAACCTGAACATGTCGTTCTATATTTGTGTGTTATTGTTGTACAATTTGTAACAAATTCCTTTAGATATGTTGTTAATGATCGAGACAAATCAAGGACAATAATTCCGGTTGTTGTATTAGCAATTCTGCATGTAAAAATACCTGAGAACCAGCAGTCGTAGCTGCTATAGATATTTTGTCCATTCCAATTTTCTTTATTGCTTTATCCTTTTATTGATATATTGTGCATTCTAATTGTTAAATAGTAGCAGTATCCTCTATTCTTGTGGATGTTGAATTAGTAAGAAATTATGCACTATACTGGTGTATATCATTTTCACAAGCATGTACAACCTTTATAGACCTTCAGAATAAGAGATCGATTAAACTGAATTCTAACATTGTGCCTGTTTTTTCTATTGTAGGATACTCCAACAAGGATGCACATATGAACTTTCATGAGAACAGACAAATTGTAACTGTAGTTACATGAAAAGAAGAGGATGATTGCGTCGAAATATTATATATATTTCGAGAGTTCATTGCAATAAGCAGAGTATGATATTATAAATGAATCTATTTAAACAAGATGTTTTAGATTATGTAGTTATTTATCTCACTTGGTCTACTTATTTCCAACTTGATTTACTTTAGGTACCGTACCTTCAGTTAACTTATTTGTTCAAATGAGTGAGAGGGCATATACTGCAGATTCTAGAGGTATTTTCTACTGTTCATCTCTTATTTCCCACATTAGAATGTTTATTCTCAGTTTTGGGATAGTGCTCACTTGATCAATACATGTGTTTTTGTATCTCATTTTGCTTGATTCATCCCCACAACCCATTCATCACTAGAGCTTGTCATGCCTGCATTGTCATGGACCCTCACAAGGCGCCGCCATAGTGTGTCCAGAAAAATGATTTGTCGGTCCATAAATGGAAGAAGGTGTGCTACCCCCTTGTCTCCCTACTGCTTAGGTTCTATATGATTGCGGCTGACCCAAAAATGAAACACTAATGGAACATATCACTTTCTCTTCAAGTTCAAACTATTAAGACATTTATATTAAAATAATGATTGATCTCCTCTTGATGATCATGTCCTAGATTTTTTGAATCTCCTTTCCTTTGAGAGTTATATGTTTGGTAGAGCACATAATCATGGTGTATCATGTGTCCTGTTCAATGCCGAATTGTATGTAGACTTTTGTTCCAAGCGTCGCTCCTGTTTCGCCTTCGGGTCAAGATTATTTTCTATGTTCTTAGTTGCTGTTATAGGGGCAGAGTTGCTTCTCTTTTTAATCATATTTCATGTTACTACCATGAAAATTATGCCCATTTAATTCACCTGTGTACATAACACATCTATTTGTGAAGGCCATTTGAGATCCCTGAGCAACAACAAGCTTGGGCCACCAAGGCCAAAGGAAAAATAAGGTTCTTCTTATGGTTGGTTCTTCAAAACGGACTTTAGACTGCCAATTGTTTGAGGAACAGGGGATGGAATCACAACAATAACTGCAGTCTGTGCGACCAAGCTCTCGAAGATGCCAATCATCTCTTCCTTTCGTGTCCTTTTCTTGAAGGAGGTTTGGTGTATAATGTTGTCCACTAAGCTTGCTCTCTGTCACTTCAGGGTGAATTGGAGGTTCTGCTCCGGTGGAACAATTTGCAAAGGGATGTGCCCTGCTAATTGGAGAAAGGAGTTTTTCACTCTTTTAACTTATTCCTGGTGGAGCATTGGGAATGAGAGGAACTGTCCTATTTTTCAGCAAAAGAGTTTCTTGCCCACCTTGGTTGCGGTCAGGATCATAGAAGAGCTTGACTTACTTAGTGGAGCGCCCAGGGTTTAATTTCTTTTCATTGGCCGCCCTCATTGACCCCCTTTTTGTTGCTTGGCCTAGGCCTCAGTAAATAACTTTGTTCTCTCTCTTCTCTATAAAGTATAAAGCGGTGCTCCTGCTGTTAAGGTAAAAAACATTACATCCAACGTATGTTTCTTTCAGCTCAAACATAATTACATCCAAATGTTATATGCTTCCAAACTTGAATTGAATATGTCACAATATGTTTGTTGCATTTACTCAATTATTCTTTTGGGTTGACTATCCCTACAAAGAAATTAACCCAGGTAATATGCTTCTTGATAAGAATGGTCACATGCAGTTATCTGATTTGTGCCTGTGCAAGCCAATTGATTGCTCAAAATTGTCAACCTTAAACGAAAATGACCATGACCATTGACTAGGTGGCATACGCTTCCTCAAGGACCAAAATATTTTTCTCTTCAAATCTTCTGCTTAATTAAGTGTTGGCCTACGATTGAGTTTGTCTTAAGTGTCAGGTTGTTTCTTTTAACAATATATGTATATATGTTTTTTGGAATACACAATGGAAAAAAAATAATTTATCTATATGAATCCTTGCTTCTAACTGTAAACTTCGTGATTGTACATATCGTATTGCAGAAACTTATTTGTCATTAATTTGTATACACATTTAACATAGTGTTTCAGTTTTCATCAGCAATAAGAAAGACGTCAAATCATGTATACAGAATGTACACTGGCACGAGCTCTACGGGGTCGTGTGCTAAGGCGCACATCTAAATCTAGTAAGGATGATGCATGTGCTAAACAACAACAAGCACTTACTGCCTGCTGTTAGCCTTATACCTCATCTTTTTGACATGTGGTTTTCACACAATGCTAAGAGCATCTCCAGTCGCGTTCACCAAAGCGTCACCCAAACCGCGCAGGATTGAGGGTTTGGGAGGCGTGTTTCGTTCGTGCCGCGTTTGGGGGACGTCGCTCCCCAGCCGCGTCTCCCAAACACCGCCCCCAAACATTTTTTTTTAATTTTAATTTCCACAAACTAATACATAATTGGTAACGTGGTTTACATGAAGACATAATTAAGAACATGGTTTTCCACAAACTAATACATAGTTCGAACCATGGTAGACACAAATATAAAATATTGCAAAAAAACTAAACCTAACTAGGCCGTGCATCGAAGGTTTCGTGTGTTCGCTGCCAAGAAAGAACACTCGAGGGCACACCCAGTCACCCGAACTGGAAAATCCAGCTGGTGACGGTGCCCCTGTTGGTTCTTGCGAGGGAGAAGAGACAGAAACCTCCGTGCAAGTATTCGCTGCGAAGAAACAACACTCTTCACCAGTCGTTCTCCTTGTCGGTGCTGTCGCCGTGGTAGTCCCGGCGGCAGCGCGTCTCGTCGAAGACCTTGACGCTGATGTCCCTGTCGTTGAAGTAGGAGAACAGGAGGATGAAGCCGACTTCGAGGCTGTGGTGGCGCGCGAACTTCTCCCAGCCGATGTTGAGGTACATCTTGCCGCGCGCGTCGTAGATCACGTCGACGATCCACCGGTAGTAGCCGCACGAAGCCTCCCACAGATGCATCGTGCGCGGGCGGTCATCGCCGGCGACGTACTTGGCGAAGGAGTCCGGAAGCCTCTGGATGCCGCGTGGGTCGCCCTTGAGGACGAGGACGAACTCGAACAGCACGCCCGGCTCCACGTCCATCTCTGAAGATGAAGACGATGGCGTGGCTGGCGACGGCGAGCGTGCAGCTCTACCGCGGCCACGACCACGACCACGACCACGACCACAGCCGCGAGCTCGGCCTCCGCCTCTACCAGACATGGCGTCGACTCTTGTTGAGATGGTGGCGGCTAGGCTTTGGGAGAGAGGCGCTAGGATTTGTGTGTGGGAGGGACGATGAGAGGCGGGCCTATTTATATGCCGGAGGGAGGCGGGGGAGCGGTGGCGCTCATTAACGCCGGCACGCAGAGCTAGGCGCGACAAGACGCGTCGCTGCGCCTCTGCGGGAACTGCACCATCGCCGCGCCTCTGCGGGAACTGCACCGTCGCTGCGCGCCAATAACTTCCGTCGCGAGGTAGGCGACGGTTAGGTTAAAATTTATTGTGCCGCTGACGGGTCGGCCCCACCACTCCCCGCCTCGCTTTTCGGTGTGTCCGGCGTCCTCGGTGCGTCCCCTGTGGGGCGGGGACGGGCTCGGGGCGTCGGACACCGTATCGGGGCGCGCCAGACAAAAATCAGCTTTGGGGGACGCGGCTGAAACCGTTTTTTGGTCCGGCGCGCCCCAGATTGCTTTGGGGGACGCGACTGGAGATGCTCTAAGGCTTTCCTATCAGTTACCAATCCTTTTTCCCCTAGTGAGATGTCTCTTTATTCATGATGTCAGTGGAACAAGAAAGCAGAACACAACATATGTGTTTATCTATATCTATACCAATATAAAAAGTCCTAGAGGGGGCAGATCCAAGAAATCTCAACCGTAACCAGCAGATCGTAAGGTGCATGTTTGTCCCGCTAATAGTGCTAAAACACTGTCAGCCCGCACCCATATGCTGCTACTCCCCACCGCAAATCACGCCGCTAACCACCACCCCGGCCACCGCAAATTTCATCGGCCAAAGCAGCGAAGGAAACAACACCAGCGCCGCCAAATCACAAGTCTAGGGTTTCCGTCTCTGTCACCGGTATATGCGGCGCCACCGTCGGTCTGTCCGTGTTTCTTCGCCGCTGGTCGATCGTTCTCGGCTTCTCGCTGACTGCCCGCAGTTGGAGTTGCGCGGAGACGTCCACGCGGAGTCGGACTTCGAGGTGCTGCTCGTACAACGACGCCGCTTGGATGCTCCCCCTACCTCACCACCAAACTCAGCTTTCCCTAGGTAATATGCTTTTGGCCGCCCCAAGGTATTGCTTGTATTGGTACCGACTACGGAATCACCTGGTTGATTTGAGCATGTAAGCACACGGACCTTGGCCTGCAGTCTATGGAGCTGAAATTTTGCCGCTCTTTGATTTTTCTTTATTGATTCTTGTGCAGGAATGGAGAATTTAACCAAGATATGGATAGATTATAACAGAAATTGATGGGGAAACATGCAACCTGGCATCTCAATTCAATCCTTATGCCCTCTCTTTCTGTTTGATTTGTGGTATATGTGTGTTTCCTATTAACATATCATTTAGAGCTAACCTTTTTTTGCTGTGAAACTGCAAGCTTGTGATCATTCAAATCTTGATATCCGACACAGGCCAATCGGCATGGGGCTTGGCAGTGTAATGTGCGATACAGGTCTATTATGCGCAGGTACATGTGCAAATAATGTTATTTTTTCCAGGTCTAAACTATTAGCTCTCTTTTGCTCCAAGGGCTGTAGACTGAACGGAGACTGATGAGAGGCTGGACTGCGGAGAGGAGTATGTAACACAGAAAAAAGATTGATCAGGGAGTTGGATCATAGGCGCAGCTGGACGACCGTCCGTAGAAGAATGGCGCTCAAATGCTGGATGACGACCTACAATCCTACAGAGAGCTGATTGGAGTAAGAAACTCTCTTATGCAAATATGCAATGTTTACAAGCAGAGGTTTATAATATAAGCAACTGCATTTGTAGATCTCAAAAAGTAAGATTTTTTTACCCCCTTGGTAATGGTTGCATATTTGCTACATCAGACCTCTAGAAATGTTTTTAGACGTTTATCAAGTTTGACCAAGGTAATGGTCGCATGGTTGCTACACACATAGTACATATTAATTTTTTTTGTCATGTAGATCAATAATCCCAATTACATTATCTGAAGTTAAGCAGTTTGAAATTCCAAGGCCAGATATTTTAATGTTTGCCAAAGGTAACACTCACATGACCTACTATTATCCAAATCAGGTCGCTTGGGATTCTGTACTGTCATGAGAATTCAGAGTTTCATTGTTCACCAGTTCATACAAATCGAATTTGATCTGTAAATAAACATTATCACTTTGCTACCGAGAGTCTGATTACAAAATGTGCTAAAATGTGATACAGACCTTCTCCTGCTCAATATGCAAATTTGCTTCATGAGATCTGAACGTGATGTATATTGAGAAATATCTTGATTGCCTGCTATACTGAATTTTGATTATATTTATTAGGCAACCTGCTCAGTTGCCTATTCTACTGAATTTTTCTAAATTTTGAATCTATGGACACATGTACTCAATTCGTTCGAACCATCTTCTGCTTCATGTTTAGAACTTCAGATAACACGGGCAAATCTTGCATTCAGGTTTGCATGTATAGGACCGAACCTTCCTATCAGGTTGCATGTATAAGCCTGAACTTCGTTCTCTGGTATTTAATTTGTTGTGAGGATGGGATGCATGTATTTGGGTAGATTTTCCACATCTTAGCACTTGAATTTGAATTTCAATTTTCCATATATTTTTTTTAATGGTTACTTAGGTCAATCTTGCACTACATTTAACTGCATTTTGCCATGTGGTACATGTGAGAATAAGTATGGAGATGAATGCATCTAGATTGTGCATTACTTTCGTGGATTTACATAGCTTGGCATGTGAAATATTTGATGATCTTCTTAGAATTCACTCGCCATGTGTTTTAAATCAATGCAAGGGAAATTTGCCAAAGAAGTCTTACAATTTGATTTCCCTCCACCAATTACATAATAATTAATGAATTAACAGTTGATTATTTGCCTCCTAATATTACACGTGCATTGCACGTACACAATTACTATATAATTTTTCACAGAGAACACAAATCTATATTCAATTTGGGAAATATTGCAAAACACGTGCATTGCACGTGCAAGATTACTAGTAGCTTTAAGTGTTCTATTTGTGGTTTAGTTTCATGCCAAGTTGTTTTAAGTGCATACTGTTGTAGTTTACTTGCCGATATGCATACTACTGCAGTTTAGTTGGTGGTATGCATATAGGGAGATACGCATATTGATATCTAGTAAGATCTATTAATAAGCTTATATAACTGGAATGCTGATTGTTCTTTCAAAATTAGTGACGAGACACATGTCAGCTAATAAGGTCAATTAATAACCTTATATAATTGGAATGTTGATTATCCTCGCCATCGCCGGCGCCGCCGGCCACGGGCCGCGCCACCCCGCCGCCGCCGGTGTGCTGCGAGAGATGTGGGGGAGAAGCCAAATGAAGTTAGAGTTTTCAGGGCGTCGGCCGCGGCGGGTTTTGATCCCGCGAAATGATCGGGCAGTCGTTGGATTACGCCAGGCGGCGACGGACGGCCAAGATCCGGCCGGTGCTTTGATGGGCCAGATTCGGCCCAGGCGAGCGCGGCGCGCGGGCTGCTTCGACGGCCTGGCCATTGGCTGCTGGGCCGTGGGCCTAGGCGGACGCACGGATAACAGTCGCGGGCTGTTTTCTCCCGTGGGCCGAATGAACAGTGTAGCACAATACCTTTTTGTGAATTGTTTTGTTCACTTTCAGAAGCATCTTTTGAATGAATTTTGTTGAATTATGTATAGTTTTGATCTCTATTCAATTGGAACCAATGAGAAAATTGCTTAGATATTGAAAAGTGACAAAATGCTTCTGAATAGTATATTTTTTCATGAATTTTATTCATGTTTCCGTTGCAAATTGTTTAAAGTGATGCTTGTTTTTTAAATTTAATTGGAACCAATGGAAAATTAAATTTAAAGAGCATGTTAAAGTGATTATTCTGGTAATTATGATGCTGTTATTTTCTGACCAACGTTGTTAATAACATCATCATGATTAAATAGTTGTACTTGTGCATTTATTTCTATTTTCTGCCCATCGGTGATATAGATTTAAATTGCATAAACAGTTGTATGTTTTAATTTTGACTAACATTGGAATAATGCATGCAATTATTGTTATGAATCTCACTTTATTGTGGTTTTCAGGAGGGTTCAACTTGATGAACTCCATCAACTCAGTTCCAACCCTCAATGCTGACAATCACAAAGAATGGAGCAGAAAGGTGAATCTGACTTTCGTTTGTGCAGAGCTTGACTGGCATCAAGGAACCCCAGCCAGTTCAGCCACCAAAGCTATTGAGAGAAGAAAAAGATGATGATGTTGCGTGGGAAAAGAAAGAAAGGGATTATGCCCCTTTAGAGTTGTCATGGTCTATTCAGAATAAAAAGTGGACCACGGCTAACAAAAAGTGCATGGCTTTTATAGAGAACACGATTGACCCCTCACTTACAAGCTCAATCGAAGGTTGTACCTCTGCTGCAGAGTTACTTGAAAAGATAAAGAGTTAGTTCACTAGCTCTTCAAAGACATATGCTACCCAGATGCTGAAGCAGCTGGTGAATGAAAAGTATACTGGAAATAACAACAACACCAACACTGCCCCAAAGACTGGAAGCAATGCTGTCCCCATTGCCCCAAAGGACAAGTCAACTGTGAGTTGTTATGAATGCGGAGTTACTGGTCATTACTCCAATGAGTGCCCCAAGAAACTGGCAAAGACAACCCCCAATACTGCTACACTTGCCCAACAGCAGCGCCGTGTCTCAACTGGAAGGAACCCGAACAACCGCAACGACCGTCTCTATCGCATGAATGCAACGGAAGCCCAGGAAGCACCCAATGCTATGCAGGGTATGTTTTCCTGTTAACTCAGAGCATCGCACCTGTTTATTAGGACTGAATTTCCCAATCTCTTAGGTTCCTAACTTTTCTTAAATTTCGGGACGAGTTTGTAACACCCCAAAATTTCAAAACAAAGAAAAATCAATTTCCATTTATCCAATTTTTAGGGTTAACAAAAACTTGACTACTTTAAAATATTTTTCCTATTATGTGAATGAATGAATGTTTGCTTAGGCCATGATTGTTTTGATAGATGGATTTGAAAACCATTTTAAACTTAAAACACTACCTTCTAGATCAAAGAGAAACAAAGCAAAAGAAAATAAAATCATATATGAGCATATGGCCACTTTTGCAAATACTAACCTATGCCATGTTTACCTTGCTTAGATGGTTTGAAAACATTCATAAACTCAACATATTACCTCTAAACCCAAAACAATACCATTGTAGTCAAAGAAAAGCAAAAAACAAATAAAAAGAAAATCAAAAAGCAAGGCACATGTGATAATGGTCAAATCTGGAAAAATTATCAGGATGCCTACTTTGAGCCCCTGTGGTTAATATTTTCTAAACTAAACTTCCCCATCTTTTTGCTCAGATCCCAAGTACACATAAAAGTGAGTAAATTGATGTTGACCAACCCTGCTGAATCATTCTCAATTGCTTATAATAAGCAACCAAAGTGGCAACATTGAAACAGATTCAAGATTACCCCAAATTTGATTTTCATCAAATCAACTTCACTTTGCAAACCAATACCACCAAGAGATGCCAAACATTATTTGAATCACACCCATAAAATATTTTGGCAAAATTCAATTGAAATTCTCTTGCGGCCATTGTGTCGAACACTTGGTGTGCACCAGTCTGATATGTGCATACACTCTAAAATCTGGTGGGTTTTAGCCTAAACCTTGCTTCCCCTTGTCACCCACAGTGTCCTCTACACCTCTGACCTCATGCCTTGTCCTTGCAAACCCTGTGCCTTTGCTCATTTGACCATGACATGGCCATGCCAAGCCAAAGTGGCCACCACTTGTGCACCACTGCTCTAGCCCCTGCCAAACCTGCTAACCTTGTCAAACTATCTCCCCTCACTCCCACAAACCTGCTCGTGCTCGCCCTGGTCGAAGAGGAGACCTGCACCGTCCGGACCAGACAGTGCCCATGCCACCCAGGCACGCCAGAGCGTGCATGGCCACGCCCACGGGCACGCCAGAGCACGGTCTCGCCCCCCCCGCCTCCGTCCTTGCCTCGCCATCAGCGCCCGCCAGGAGACTCGCCTTGACACCAGGAACCCGCCAGACATCCTCCCTCTCCCCCCGTGCCCTGTCGCCGTCGCCATCATCAACGCCGTCCGCCACAGTACAGTCGGACATGATGATCTCACCATCGTGTTTGACCACCATTCTCTATGCCACGAGTACCGTGACGATCGCCATGACACCGTGAACATCCCACTGTCCTTGCCTTGCCCCTTCGCAGCCCAGAGAGCCACCTCCATGATCGACCTGCCGGTGACCTCCGCCCCTCTCGCTCGCTATAAATAGAGACCTCCCGGCCTCCATTCTTCACACCATTCTCCTCCACTCCTCTCCCTGACTGACAAAGGATTACTTTGTCAATGCCTACAGATTGTAGACTAGGGTTTTGCTAGAAGTAGAGGGCAAGTAGATCTCGAAGGTTTAGGCGAAAAGTACTCGACGATTATGAAAACTAGGGTTATGTTGACAGTAGATTCGATCCTTTCTTTGTCCCTCGACTCCCCCTTATATAGGAGGTGGAGCCGAGGGTTTCGTTTTG
>NC_061512.1:211131721-211219151 GCF_022539505.1 Lolium rigidum | reverse complement strand
AGATCGGCGGGATCGACGTATGGATTTCCCAAATCGTCGAAAGCCTCGACGTTTGCGGTTCCGATGTACCCGCTTCTTCTATTGCACGGATCTCGATGGTATTTTGTGTTTTGATTTTTGTCAAGGTTGGTGACACCATCATACGAGTGGTGAAGACCTTCCCGATGGCGACAGATTTGTCGATGAAGTTGAAGTCGTCGACGCTTTCGGAGTCGCTGCTTATAAAGGAGTCCGCAGACGACTCGAAGGATGTGTTGCTGAAGATCTTGGCGAGCTTTACGCTTGCCTTGCTTGTCGACGAAACGTGGCGGTGAAAACTCCTCGTCACTCGACGAAAAGTTAGAATCGACCGCGAAAATTCCGACGAGATCGGATCTTCGAGACGGTAGGATCCTTCCTTGTTGACGCCAAATCGGAATTCTCCGAACGTCATGATGATGGGCTCCTCCGGATAGGCACATGCATCCATACGGGAGGGCGGGTGAGGAATAAAATTGAATAGATCAGTTTTTTCCCTGTTACCTCGATCCATCGCGTTGCTTGCTGTCGATGAAATCGAAGATCTTGAACGTGCCATCGAGATCAGCTCCTTGCAACCTCTAATTCCCACAGACGGCGCCAATTGACAAAGGATTACTTTGTCAATGCCTACAGATTGTAGACTAGGGTTTTGCTAGAAGTAGAGGGCAAGTAGATCTCGAAGGTTTAGGCGAAAAGTACTCGACGATTATGAAAACTAGGGTTATGTTGACAGTAGATTCGATCCTTTCTTTGTCCCTCGACTCCCCTTATATAGGAGGTGGAGCCGAGGGTTTCGTTTTGTACAAGTTACAGAGTCCGGGACGGTTTCTAACTCATCTCGCCAGATTACAAACAACACTTCCTATTACAATTCTAGCTTTCCTTAATATATCTTGGGTTCCCGAATCTTCTTATTCTTCGGATAGTGGGCCTTCAGTAAACCCCGGGTACTATCTTCGGCAGGCCCATTTGGGATGCCTATGTCATCGACCCTCCTCGAGCACTGCCCCCTTCCAATTTCATCACCACCGCCCCAATTGTTCGCCGGAGCTCCGCCAGTACCACTGCAAGCTCACCGACGATTGGAGGCACCCCAGGAGCTGCTGCCGGTACCAGGAGCCTCGCCGTCATCTTCCACCACACCTGCCAGCCTCGCCGATGCTCGCCGGACCTCTGGTGAGCCTCTGACCCCTAGGTCCGCCGCAGATAGGGTTTGTGCTCACCGTCGACGACGACGAGTCTCGGCCGTTAGATCGCATTCTAATCCTACGGCCTCTGTTTCGCGTACCGCTTCGGCGTTTAAATAGACACTGACAGGTGGGGTCCACTGCCAGGCCGCCCGCGTGTGCGAGACGCACTGCTGGGCCGGCCCGTTATCATTTTCTCTGGCCTGTTTCGTTTTCCCGCCTAAGCCCACGAATTCAAATTCATGTTATTTCTTTTTGCCTAAATATAATACTGATGCCCTGTTCAAAATTAAATATAAAAATATCTATGGAGCCAAAATTTATGAAATAAATATTTATAAAAATCTTATGAAATTATCTAACCAAATAAATTGGTTTCAACATCAGAAGAATTGTAGAGCACTTACAGTAAAAATAACAAGACAATACCTTTTCAAATTTCAAACATTTATTAGAAATCAACCATAATTCATTTTGAGTTGATTCCACCTCTCAAAATTCACATTTCAAATACTCTATTTGAATATGTAAAAATATTTAATTTTAGTTGCAGTAGACAAGGGATAGATCTAAATAATGGCTATGTGGTTATTTTCTAGCTCATTTAAATTATGCAAAATATTAATAAAACCTTATGAGGTGTTGCATCTCATTTAAATCACTTTCCCAAGTATTATAATATGAGGTGATGACTTTAGTTTACATGGCCTAATATTTTATTATTTGAGGAGATTAAATCTTGGTAATTTTCAATGAGAGGAAATTACTTTTCAAAAGAAATAAATGGAAACCCCAGTATTAATTCTTGTGATGATAATAGATCATCTTGTGTGAGCCATTATGGCTAACTAGTCTCCTTAAGTATTGTTTGGTGATTGTATACCTCGTATCCGTTTATAGACGCTAGTACCGAAGGCTACGAGGAGGAGGAGGTCTTCTACGAAGAAGAGGAGGAAAACTTTGATCACTGTACCAATCAAGGCAAGCTATTACCAATGCAAGCTCTACTAATGCAAGCTATGCTAGTGCAAGATACTCTTGCAATACTTTTTTGTTTAAGGAATTCTACAAGCCCAAGTTTTTATCTTGCAAGCTTTTACTTTGGTTACCAAGGCATTTTTTTATAGTTGATATTGGTCTAGAGATAGAATACTCTAAGAGCATCAAACTTAGCCTAGATAGCTAAGATTTAGTTAGCACCTCTCACGACTAGTTGCTAGTGCTAAAACTAAAATTGACTACTCTAGATGGGAACTTGTGAATCAAATGACTTTGAAAACCTTAGAATGATGAGTCATTCTATTGAAAGTTTTGAAGGTGAATATGACGTTTGAATGACAAGGTGAATTTGACAAAAAATGATGGTTGGGTTTGGATGCGATACCATTCCAACTTTAGAGTACCCCCACAATACCTGATAATGGGTAGGGCTTAACTGGAAATTTATGCACTTTAGTATGGGTTCCCTCTGAACAAGCGTCATAGGGGTTATGCCGAGGCTGCCTCCGTGAAAAGTGAAATGATGTGAAATAGAGGTGAATGTCCTACCCATGCCCTGTGCAGTTGATGTCTACGTGTGCTTCTATTCTTGTAGACACTGTTGGGCCTCCAAGAGCAGAGGTTTGTAGAACAGCAGCAAGTTTCCCTTAAGTGAATCACCCAAGGTTTATCGAACTCAGGGAGGTAGAGGTCAAAGATAATCCTCTCAAGCAACCATGCAATTAAGATACAAGAAGTCTCTTGTGTCCCCAACACACCCAATACACTTGTCAGATGTATAGGTGCACTAGTTCGGCGAAGAGATATTAAAACGCAGGTGGTATAGATGAATATGAGTGGTAATAACAATCTGAAATAAATATGGCAGCAAGTAAACATGCAGTAGAACAGTAAGTAAGCGGTGTTTGCAGTATTGGAAACAAGGCCTAGGGATCCTACTTTCACTAGTGGACACTCTCAACATTGCAATCATAATTGAATATAAATATAAGCACTTCATTATGCTATTCCGAATTACTCTCTGGCGGGATAACGAACACTAATTCACCGTGTAGGGCTGCAAAGCAAACCTTAAAGATGTATTCCCAAGTACTAATGAACACCCCACGCTGTCACTTTGAGCATTCATAGGAGGTACTAACACACCACAATTTGATAGAGACATCCAACTCAAATCATAACCCCGTGAACAAGTATTCTGTGAAATATAGCCTAAGAGACCCACACGGTGCACACACTGTCACCTTTACACACGTGGGACAAGGAGTCTCCGGAGATCACATAAGTAAAATCCACTTGAATAACATAAGAAATCTAGATTGCAAAGCTCACGATCACATATATGAACACATAAGTATTACTCTCAAACACTCTCTTGTTGGATGACAAACACCATACATTATGTAGGGCTACAAGAGCTCCCTCAAGCCGGAGTTAACAAGCTCCACAACATACGGAATTCGTATAAAGTAACCTCTAGAGCATAATAGACAAGAGTAACATCTACACATTCATATAGATCACATCATGGGAGAGAGAGATGAACCACATAGCTACCGGTAGAGCCCTAGCCTCGATGGAGAACTACTCCCTCCTCATCATAGGAGACAGCAGCGGCGATGAAGATGGCGGTGGTGTCGATGGAGATGGCTTCCGGGGGCACTTCCCCGTCCCGGCGGCGTGCCGGAACAAAGACTTCTGTCCCCCGAACTTGACTTCGCGATGGCAGCGGCTCTGGAACTTTTCTCGTATCGTGGCTTATTTGTGTCGAAGTTTTAGGTCACGACGACTTATATAGGCGAAGAAACGGAGTCGGAAGGGGTCTGGGGGTCCCACACACCAGGGGGGGCGCCCCCCCTCTGGCCGCGCCGCCATACTGTGTGGGGGCCCTGGGCCTCCCCTCTGGTCCCTCTCCGGTGTTCTGGAAGCTTCGTGGAAATATAAGATCGTGGGCCTTGATTTTGTCCAATTCCGAGAATATTTCCTGTGTAAGATTTCGAAACCAAAAACGAGCGAGAAAACGAGAACCGGCACTTCGGCATCTTGTTAATAGGCTAGTTCCGGAAAATGCATCAAAACGATATAAAGTATGAATAAAACATGTAGGTATTGTCATAAAACTAGCATGGAACATAAGAAATTATAGATACATTTGAGACGTATCAGCAGTTCCCAGGATGGCAGACTGCCATCGCTGGGAGGCCAAGCTCATAGGGGAGGTGCCTATACTAGGGTATGTAAGTGAAAGGTTAATGGTTGATGATCCGCATACTGAGTATGATTATTCAGGGCTATCCCTGACGGATGTAATCAAAAGTTGTGGCACAAGTATACAACCTCTGCAGAGTGTTAAACTATTCGAATATCCGCGTCCGCGGTCATGGACGGTTGGATGGCCATACTGTTCCGTTGTCAGACGTTTTCTAAAAATGACTTGTGACTTGAAAGGTGAATTTGACTTGATCACAACAGAGTTGTGGGAATGACACTAATGTTCCCACTTGAGTAAATTTAGACAACTAAAGAGTCTTTGACTATTAAGTATTTATGAAATAAAACTAGCTTTGTGCAAATAAACCTAGAAGCTTAGAACCATGATTAATTAGTACTTCTATTAGTGGTAGTTTGCGAGTACTTTAAAAGTACTCATGGCTTTGTCCCTGGCTATTCAAATGGCCAGACTATGAAGAGGAGCACCAGTACCAGGAAGATGGACAACAAGATATCTATGATAACTAGGACTACCTCCCAACGTCAAGCGTTGCCTGTGGAACAGATGGACCGCTACTACGTTTTCTTCCGCTATGTGTTGTGTATTTGATCTTTAGATCAACTGTTGTTTTAAGATTGGATCATTAGATCCCTTGTTGTAAGACGATTATGGTTTGTAATGAATAATGTTCTGTGATATCAACTGTTATGTCTCGCAAAAATAATCTTCCTGGGATTGCGATGTATGGCATAATAGGCATCTGGAATTAAAAATTCGGGTGTTGACAGAGAGGCGGAGGAGAGGATGGGGTTTGAACCCCATCCGCCTCGCCGACCGCTATATATGCGGGTGTTTTGGCGGTTTGGGCTGCGGCCTGGATACATTTTCCCGGCCAGACTAACGATGCGGGGTCTGGTCCGGCCCAAAAAACGGTCGAAACCCCCATATCGGCCCGCCGCCGCGTATCCAGGACGATATGGGGGATCTGCTAGAGTTTCTCTTAGCTCGCCTAATTGTCGTGGGCCACTCGATGTTGCTGTTGCCGTGATGCTATAATCCTCCTAGCTCTAGGCACTCATCCGCGCTCTCCGCGCCGCAACTGCTTGCTGGAGCGACCACCAGCTGCCACCCGCCGGAGTCGTTGTCCTGGCTCCCCCGCTTGCTTTTCTGATTGCCGCCCTCGCCTGCCGAAGTCGGAGCTGTCGCTGCCCGCCATCTCTCCATTGGGGCGTGATTCGTGCCACTGTCGCCTGACGGTGCTCCCACTCCGCTCCGCGCTATGCCGCTTGATTGCTCGAAGGTCGAAGCTAGGGTTGCGCCGGCATCGCGTCTCGTGCACCGTCACCGTTGCATGAGGTCCCCGAGCGGCCCGTGAGGATCTGACTACGCTAAAGGGTGGCTTGTGGCGGGAGGGTCAATACATGTCTGCTTCAGCCCAACATGAACGCCACTACTGCGCCACTACAGGTCATCCACGCTAGGGGCGTGTTTGGTAGCCTGGGTGTTGTGGGTATACTTTATGGGTATATCAACGACATGGCCTAGATCCGGCAAGCCCGGGTGGCCCACAGACGGTGATGGTGGCATGGGGCCCATCGGGCGGCCCAGTTGCTGATGATCAAGAAGGATGAAGTCCAGCCCAGGAACTTGGAGCCGGATCCTAACCGACCTACGAAGGAGGCCGGATCCGTGGAAGCCCATAAAGTATCCGGATCCAGTACGGCCATAAGGAAGGCGGATCCCTGACGTACACGGCAAGATATTGTACCGTAGTTAGGCAACTTGTATTCCGGCTAGGACTCTCCATGTAAACCCTAGATCCGTGCGCCTTTATAAGCCGGATCCCGGGAGCCCTAGAGGCACAACCACAACCATTGTAACAACGCGCAAGCGCCCGGATAATTCCGGACAAGCGGCGGTAGGCCCTCGTCATCGTGCGGGTGTTCCAGGCTGGGTAACTCGCGTACCACCGTCCCGTGTGCACTCCGCCCTATGGCCCCTACTTCTTCTCCCCCTCGTGAGGATCCCCCTCCGAGGTATCGTCGATTAGGCAACGACGGTTGGCGCCCACCGTGGGGCTCGAGGCGTCTGGAGGCCGGAACCGGGAGGGCTCCGCCATGGGAAGCTACGACGACTCGATCGCTGTGGGGCGCGTACTCTACGCCGGGAATTTTCTGATCGTCCCTCCGGATGAATTCTGGATTCCGGCTAGGTCAAACCCCGTCAAGCTCTCCATCGTCCCAATCGGCGGCATCCACATCTTCATCGGCGAAACCGTCGATTCCGACGGAAACGCACCGGTAAGTAACGGCCGACGCGTCCGCCGCTGAGCTGGACGCCGTCGCGAAGATCCGATCCGAGTCGCGGGAGCTTCTTAAGGAAGATTCCGCCTTAGATCAGGAAAAATCAAAGCCCACCCAATCCGCCCCGAGCGAGGAGAAAACGGTGGAAGACCAATGCGGATCCGCCTGGGTCTCCCGAGTGTTAGAGAAGCAAAGGTGTCACTTCGTGCACTTCTTGGCCCATACCGCGAGAGACGCCCTCCACCGGGACGAGGCCGATCCTTTGCGAGGTTGAGGCACCCGGAAACAACGTAGCTCCGGATCTGCCGAAGCGGTCGGAGACGGCGACGCTCCGGGACAAGAGGAAGCCGGAAACCACGAGGAATCTATCCTCGGAAACTTGAGCCCAAATTCCGATGATGCCTCCTCAATAGGCACGAGAAGAATACAATCGATTGACGAAGGAGCTCGCAATCGGGGAAGAAGATGACGGCGCTTCATCCATGAACACGAGAGGAATTCAACCGCAAGCTCGAGGAACTCGGAGCTGGTGAGCAAGCTGAAGTGGAATCCGCCCGGCTAATGCGAGGTTCTAGCAACCGTGGCACCGCTGGATCAGCCGGACACGGAAGACGAAGCCTCCAACTCCGACCCAGGACCATCCAACGTAAGGCCCTCGTTAGAACGGGGGCGACCGCGAAACGATGTCCTATCACCAGAAGAGATGGTCGAGCAAGCACGCATGGATTTAGTCGCAAAATCCGATATCCTCAACAAGCCAATAACTCCCGAGGAAGGCTGCAGATCCGGAGGCCTTAGAAGCCAAAAGACGGGAGATGCCGGCGACAGCTCAGAAGTTCGCCAGGACCGCAGCCGCCATGGCAGAAGAAAGAACCATAGCGGCGAACTTCGTGGAACACTTTCAGAAGAAGGATCGCGAGGTTGATGAATCTCTCGAAAAGGTCAGGCAACTCGAGAGGCACTGGGAGGCCAAGGTAAAGTTTGTGCAGGAGGAAGAAGCTAGAATCAGGCGAGAAGCCATCCTTCCCCGCAAGATTACCTTCGCAACACCCACGGAGCAGCAGCCGCTCGCAACTCCAAAGGATAACATGAAGAAGGCTGCGGAGCTCCTAAAAAAGAAGGACGAGGAGATTGACATCAACTACGTCCGGAAGCTCGTTGCCTCAGCAATGCAGCAACAGAGCAAGGCAGACACTTCGCGCAGGTTAGCATCCAATCCGGAACAATGCATATCCACCGCGCAGAAGGACGCCATACCAAGTCAACATCGTGATGACGAGTCGCGCACCGGATCTACGGAGCGCAGGAGGAAAGTCAGAGATCATCCAAATCCAATCCCAATACCATCGGATTCAGCTCCGAAAGATCAGGAAAAGGGAAAGGGTGCGATGTACACTGGCAGAGACAAATACCGTGTTCCATCACCACCACCCCGAGCTTCGCGTCCTCCGCTACCCCCTCGACGTCGCAGTCCTGCCGGAAACCCCAGGCCCCATGGGCCAGGCGGAATCAATATCCGCGACGCGATGCCGGCTCCTAGAGACGAGGAACGGGGAGCGCACGGCTGGAGCAACGCGAAGCCGGAATCAAGAACGCGAGCCCGAGCCTCGTCGGAATCAAGACCGTGAGCCCGAGCCTCGTCGGAACCAAGAACGCGACCACGAGCCTCGCAGAAGCCAAGGACGCGATCCGGAACCAAGGAGGAGCCGGAACGAGGAGTACGCACACGAGCCACGCAGGAGCCGGAACGACGGAGGCGACCACCACCAAGAGGAAAGGAGCCACCGAAGCCGGAGCCGGCCCGAGGGAGCCACGCCATGAGTCCGAAGGCGGAAGATCATCTTACGAGCCCCCTCGCGGATCTCCCTCACCACCACCAAGTGGAGGCGGAGGTGGAGGCGGAGGCAGAGGCCGGAGATCCCGTTCCCGCTCAAAATCACCCGGCGGTGCCCCTCGTGATGCCCGGGATCGTCTCAACGAGTATAGATCCGACTACATCGGTCCAAGATGCTTTGGCCAGATGATCCGAGAGGAACCAAAGCCAAGAAGCCTGAACCTTAAGCTACCAGGAAATCTGAAGCACTATGATGGCAGCGAGAGGCCGGATACCTGGATCGAGGATTACTACAACGCAGTAACCTTCGCCGGAGGAACCCCGAATATAGCCTGCCGCATGCTCCAGTTGTACCTTATTGGTCCAGCTCGTGTTTGGCTCAGCGACCTCGAGGAGAACACCATCTTTTGCTGGTTGGACCTGAAGAAGGCTTTCGAGAACCACTTCAGGGGTACCTACAAGAGACCGGCCACCACCAGCGACCTTCAAGCTTGCATCCAGAAGAAGGGTGAGACATCTAGGAGTTTCCTCACCCGATGGTTGGCAACCAGAAATGAGTGCGAAAACGTAGATAACCGCACAGCAATGCACGCCTTCATTGGTGGTTTGCAGCGTGGAGGGCTGCTGCGCCACAAGCTTACCTGTCTGGTGAACGCAAACAAGCTCACTCTTGATGAGATGATAAACATCGCCAGCGATCATACTGCCGCCGATGACGACGCAGGCGGAGATCTCGCAGCTACAGCCATACCCCTGCACCAACAGAAGAAAAACCGTGATAACGGCGCCAGCAACAGCAACAAGCGGAAGAACCCCCCTGAGGACCAGAAGGGCGGAGGATCCGACATGGTAGCCATGACGTTCCAACGCGGAGGTCCAGGAGGCGGAAGAGGCCGCGGACGTGGAGGCGGAGCAGGCAGGGGCCAGCAGCGAGCTGACGAGGTCACCGCAGCCGGATCCCGCGCTCCCCAAACGTACGAAGAATACAGGGATATGCCGTGCCTGGCCCATCTGGATCCGGCTACGGGCAAATCCACCCATACCAATCGCAACTGCAAGTGGGTCAATGATCTGAAGAACGACCCGGAGGCAGGATACAAGCGAGCCCGGAAGCACCGCCCGCGTGGCAAAGGAGGCAAGGGCAAAAATAAGGACAAAGAGGAGGACAGTTCCGAAGCCATGGACGAAGATGACGCTTCGCCGGAACCCAAGGAGGGTACCGCAGCTAACAAATCTAACCCCTTCAGCAAGAAGAGTGTCGGAAATTACCACACATTCCTCGGAACCCCAACTGTTCGCGCGAAAAAATCAGCGCTCCGGATCTTGAACGCCACAGTTCCGGCTGTGCCGCAGTATGTCAAGTGGTCGGAGAAAGCCTGTACGTTTGACAGGTCGGATCACCCAGCCGTCATCCCCAAAGAGTGCTACGCTCTGGTTGTGAGTCCCCGCATCGACGGGTATGACTTCTCCAAGTGTCTTATGGACGGAGGAGCTAGCTTGAACATCATGTACCTAGAAACTCTGGAGAAGATGAACCTCACCAAGGAACAGCTCAAGCACAGCACCACTGAATTTCATGGTGTGGTTCCGGGTAAGAAGGCAAATTCTCTGGGCAGCATCAAACTTCCCGTGGCCTTCGGCGATGTGAACAATTACCGCGAAGAGATGATCACGTTCGAAGTGGTGCCCTTCAAAAGCTCCTACCACGTGATCTTCGGCAGGCCCACCTACCACAAGTTCCATGCCAGAGCATGCTACATCTACAACAAGCTCAAGATTCCGGGTCCTAACGGTTGGATCACCGTGTCCGGAGACTACAAGAAAGCTAGGGACTGCGAGGAGGGCGAAGCCGCCTTTGCGAGAATCCGTCATATCCGGAGAGGAGGCCGCAAGGCTACGAGAGCCGCGGTGGATCCGACCGAGATGCGGACCACCAAGAAGCGGATCTCCGAACGGAAGACCTCGTTCAAGGCCGCGATAGAAACCAAGAAGCATGACCTCGTCGAAGGTGACAGCTCCAAGCGGGTTTCGGTCGGAGCCAACATGGACCCCAAATAGGAAAGCGCGCTCGTCGAGTTCCTCCGAGCTAACATGGATATCTTCGCATGGCAACCTTCGACATGTCCGGAGTACCAAGGGAACTCGCCGAGCACTACCTCAACATAAATCCGGGTGCAAAACCGGTGAAGCAAGCTATGCGACGCTTTGGAGACAAGAAGCGCCGCGCCATAGGAATGGAATTAGCAAAGTTACTAGAGGCAGGTTTTGTAGTAGAAGTTATCCATACCGATTGGGTCGCAAACCCCGTCCTTGTACCTAAAAAGAATTCCGAAATACTAAGAATGCGCATCGATTACTCCGGCGTGAATAAGCACTTGTCCAGAAAGATCCGTTCCCTTTGCCGCGCATTGACCAAGTCATTGATTCGACGGCAGGGGCGGAGCTTTTATGTTTTCTTGACGCATATTCCGGGTACCATCGGATCTTGATGAAGGAGTCGACCAAAAGGCGACCTCTTTCATCACACCTTTTGGCACATACTTGCTATGTTACCATGCCTTTTGGTTTGAAAAACGCAGGTGCCACATACCAACGGACGATGCAGCGGTGCCTGAAGGACCAAATTGGTCGGAACGTGCACGCCTACGTCGACGACATCGCGGTCATGACCCGGAAGGTATCCGACCTGCTGAGCGATAATGTTGAATCCGCTGAAGTGTGTCTTCGGCGTACCAGCAGGAAAACTCCTTGGCTTCATTGTTTCTCACAGGGGCATTGAAGTTAACCCGGAAAAAATCAAGGCTATCTTGAACATCAAAAGGCCAACTTGTCTCAAAGATGTGCAACGATTAACTGGTTGCGTTGCGGCAATCAGTAGATTTGTTAGCCGTCTTGGCGAGAAAGCCTTACCTCTATACAAGCTGCTGAAGAAAACCGACAAGTTTGTTTGGGACGAAGCAGCAGATAAAGCACTTCAGGAGTTGAAGAACATACTCTCCTCCCCACCTATATTGGCAGCTCCAGCTGAGTCAGAGCCTATGCTCCTCTACATAGCAGCTACCAATAAAGTTATCAGCCTCGTAATCGTGGTGGTGCGAAAGGAAGAAGGATTTGAGCATGGAGTCCAAAGGCCTGTCTATTACATTAGCGAAGTCTTAACGGAATCCAAGCGAGAGATACCCTCACTTTCGGAAGCCGGCATACGGAGTTTTCCTAGGAAGCCGGAAGCTGAGACACTACTTCCGGGAGCACCCAATGACAGGTGGTGAGCAAGGCTCCCCCAGCGACAATCATCAACAACTCCGACGCAACAGGACGCGTAGCAAAATGGGGCATCGAGTTATCTGCCTTTGACATCAACTACGAAGCCCGAACTGCAATCAAGTCTCAAGTTCTAGCGGATTTCATCGCGGATTGGACTGAAGCACCGGAGGGCACACCTGTGTCGGAACCCGAAGCTTGGGTCATGCACTTTGACGGATCCAAGCAACATCAAGGCTCGGGGCTGGAGTCACCACGAAGTCACCTACTGGAGAAGAACTGCAGTACGTCCTGCGGATTCACTTCGAAGCAACCAACAATATGGCGGAATACGAGGCTCTACTACACGGTCTCGCGCATCGCCAAGGAGATTGGGATCAAGCACATCATCTGCTGCGGAGATTCCGACCTGGTGGCACAACAAGTAGCCGGAACCTGGAACGCCAGAAACTCCGTCATGGCGGCTTACAGAGACGAAGTGGACGAGATCGCCAAGTGCTTCCTCGGATACGAAGTCAAATACGTCAGGAGAGACGATAACACAGCAGCAGATATGCTGTCCAAGCTCGGATCCGGCAGGAAACCAATTCCGCCTGGAGTGTTCCTTGAGCATCTGCGAGTACCCTCAGTGAAGGGTGCAAACCCGGAAAATCCTGATCTGGCAGTTTCTCCGGCTAAGGAAGTGATGGCAATCATTCCGGCCTGGACTCAGCCGTTCTTGGATTATCTCATTGATCAAAAGTTGCTGGAGGACGAGGTCCACGCACGACAGATCACCAGACGAGCAAGATCCTACACAATTGTTGATGGACAGCTCTACAAGCGAAGCGCAAACGGGGTATTTCTCAAATGCGTCTCCAGTCAAGATGGCATTGAAATCCTCAGAGAGATCCATGCGGGGGATTGCGGGCATCATGCCGCTCCCAGGTCCCTCGTTGCAAAAGCTTTTCGGTTAGGCTTTTACTGGCTAACAGCTAAAGAAGACGCTGACAAGCTGGTGAAAACTTGCCGCGGTTGTCAGTACTACGCTACTCAACCAAACGCCCCAGCTCAAGAGCTGAAGACCATACCTATCACCTGGCCGTTTGCGGTCTGGGGGCTCGATATGGTTGGTAAGTTAAAGAAATCATCTCCTGGTGGTCATGAATACCTCCTGGTCGCTATTGATAAGTTCAGTAAGTGGATCGAGGCAAAGCCAGTGAGAAGAGCCGATGGTGCTACGGCACTAAAATTTGTTCGTAGCCTCGTGACGAGATTCGGCATCCCACACAGCATAATCACAGACAATGGCACAAACTTTGCGCAGGGAGAACTCAAGGATTATTGCGATGAAGTTGGGATCCGGCTTGACCTTGCATCTGTGGCTCACCCACAATCCAACGGTCAGGTCGAACGAGCCAATGGTCTTATACTAGCCGGAATCAAACCTCGCCTTGAAGAACCGCTGCGCCGCGCAGCTGGAGCTTGGGCTGATGAGCTGGACTACGTTACGTGGAGTTTACGAACTACCCCTAACAGGTCAACGGGATTTACTCCTTTCTTCTTGGTATACGGATCCGAAGCTGTGCTCCCCACTGACATCATCCATGATTCACCGCGAGTTTCCGCCTACAATGAAGAAACTGCTGACGAGGCTCGACAGCTATCTGTGGACCTGATCGAAGAAGCTCGGAATCTAGCCGACCAACGCTCCACCATTTACCGGCGAAGCTCCGACGCTATCATAGCCATCGAGTTCGGAACCGCTCGTTCATGGTCGGAGACTTAGTCCTCCGCCTTCGCCAGGTGAAAGATCACAAGTTGCAATCTCCATGGGAAGGACCTTTTGTCATCAGCAAAGTACTACACAACGGATCCTATGTAATATCCCAGGTATTGGGGTTACAAAAATAGAGGAAACAGTTGTGTGCATTGCATTCATGCATAGAAAATCTGGGGAATTTTCGCGCTTTAAAGTAAAACAGTCACAGTAACTGAAGTTTCACTTGACCTTGGTGGAATTGAAGTAGCCCATCAAGTCAAGCGCTATAAACCTCAATGTGACTTTGCTAAAACCTTGTTTTGAGTAGAGATAATTTGATCTAAGGGGTTAGATCAAATGGAATTAAAACTAACACAACAACCCTTTAATCAAGGATCAACTACTTGATCTTATAAAAGATCATAACATGGTATTCCTTGCCATAACATAAGAACATCTATTCAATTGGAAATCAAGTAACAATAATGGAGAACCCATTCTTCACTTATCTTTTCCATGTCTTAAACTAACCCATGTTCTTACCATGAACCTCATGGTAATTCTTGAACTAAATTCTTGAACTTAACACCAACAAAAGTTTATCATTAAACCCTAGAGATGGGAGAGGTATATAATCATTAAAGAGATAAGAAGCACACTCTAAATTATTAACACTTAAAAGTTAAGCAACTACCTTGAGGTACAATTGAATTCACTTTAAAACTAATTACCAAATATGGTAAAACACAAGGGCCCAAGTGCATAAAAGCCACACATCCTGATTTTTAGCATAACTTATTAAATATGTGGAATATTACAAAACTAAATTCGTTTACATTACGAATTATAGTTCAAACTATTTGAATAAAATAAACTATGAGTACTTTGAAACTTATATGATCATGCCTTGGTGAAATCAAAATCATCATTCAAAATTGGGGTATAATTCTTATTCTTCACATTTTGATCCCAATTACAATATAAACACAATCACATATGATATAGGGACTCAACCACAAGCATAAAATCATTCCCAAGATATTTAGTAACAAAAGCCACTTGGCCATCCAAAAATAAATCACATGAGAGGATAATACCAAAGCCACATAGGATGAAAATATCTACATAGCTTGCATCCTAAGCAATGCCACCTCATGCTTAAAGGATTGCTATAGATGAGAGCATGACAACCAAGCACCTTACTCATCAAATTAAAACAAGAGTCATCCACCTATGTGTCAAGATATTAGAGCATGCCCAAGCCTATAAAAGGAGTCTCACACTTCATTCATCCCATCATCTTGCACCTTGATGCAAGAAGACCAACACATTGAGCCATTTCATAAAATAGTTAGGATCAAGATGAAGCAGCTAGGAGGTGGAGGCATGCCACAAGATGCGGGTTTATCGAATTCCTGAAGAACAAGCTACATAAGATAGCAAGGTAGAATTCTTAGGCAGACCACATGCTTAGATAATCATATCATCATTCCTTGAGTAGAATCCTAGAATAATCCATTCCAAAATAATAAGTGGGAGTATAAGACATTGAGAATAAGTTGCTCATGATGATGCCATGATCATGCTTTGGAGAAATAGAAGAATAAGCTATAAGTTAAAACCTATATGATAAGTAGATATCATTCACCACATGAAATTATAGGGAGATCACTAGTAAACTAACCAAGGCTTATATTCCAACCTAAACTTGTGAATCACTTGGTGATCATAAGTAGAAACCTACCACATCTATATTTCATTTATTCCCAAATTAAGGAACCTAAGAAAACCTTAGAGTAAAACTCCATACTTAATATGGTGAGAAACCATCCATCCATATGACCATAGTTAACTATAAAAAGAACCATAACTACTTTAATTACTTTAATGATAGATTAAGGATATAAATAAAGTCCATTGGTATTAGAGAGAAACAATTCTCAGAACCTTAATAACTAAATGAGAATAATAACAAGGAAGCAAGTAACCATCTTATTTTAGTTAGGGAAATTAGATCCTAGCAAGTACAACATGGTGTCACTCATATCTACATCCTAGAATTATATCTCAACCCTAGGGTGTATCACTTGGGTGATCACAACTAAAATCTAAACCACAATTAAGTTCCAACCCATGTGTCATTAGGTAAATCATATTGGGACTCTAGAAGTGTCCATCAATTAAATCTTATGTTCAAATTTGTTAACATATAATTATGCACATCAAATAATAAGCAAGGGATCACTCCCCAAATGGAAACTAAGTCCCGATACTAATCTCCGAAATACTTTGAGTTCAAAGTATCAACTACAAACATTCCAAAGGATTTGATTCACAAGAAAAACCTAGAATAAAATGAATACATAAACTCATGTTTAATTGAAATTTGGAATAAAGCTCCCAAACATACAAATAAAACAATATATTTGTGTTAAGCAATCCAGTGACATAGTGATTCTTCTAAATAGAATTAATAGGATTTAAATAACCAGATACCTGCAAATTCATGTTGAATTTGAATCAGCAAAACATAAAATGAAATTTTAAAACAGAAAATAAAAACAGAAAAAGAAAAGAGGAGAGAAAAACCTACCTGGACTTACCCGGCCGAGCAGCCCACGGTGCAGCCCAAGCACCACAGCCCAACACTGGCCCTCAACCGAGCCCAACAACCACAGCCCATACCCCTTCGTCTAAATATCACGAGGACGAGCTCGTCCTCATCTCTTCCTGGCGCATGGAGGCCACCTCGACGTCGTGATCGGCTTCTCCTCGCGCTGGCGCCCTCTCCTTCCTCGACGACGTGACGAGGCACACTCCGACGTCGTATAAAAGCCCCGGGACAAGCCCTAGCCTCGGTTTTCTTCCTCCTCTCGCTAAATTTTCCCCAATCCGAAACCCTACCAGAGCCGGACGTCGACCATCGCCGCCGTTCGGAGCTTCCCCTGGAACCGCCGTTGGTTCCATCGTCACCGCCACCCTCGACTTGCTCCACCAGCCTGAGGAATCGACCCCGACCGGACCGTAGCGCCGCCGTCGAGCTCGTCTTCTCCGACGACGGGAGCAGACGATTCCGGCGACACAGGCCCCGGCAAGTCTCGCCGTCTCGCGCATCATGCTCCTGGTGAGCTCCTCGATCTCATGGTGTGCTCGCTTAGCCCGATTGCATGCCGAAGCGCCACCACGTCGCTAGCCCGTGACCACCGTAGCCGCACCTCGCCGCCGGGCACGCTCCGGTGACCAAATCGGAGCGGCGCCGCCACCATCAGCATCGCCTCGTTGTCCTCGTTCTAACACGCCCACTCACAACCCCGCGGGAACCCTACGAAGGCCGGCGACCATCGCCACCGCCGCCGGTGGTGGTCATTGTAGCCACGTCGTTGCCACCGTGGCGGCCAGCATGGCTAAGCCCCACCAGCCATTGACCGTGTGGGTATTCTCGCTCGTGTAGTTTTAGCATTCCTTTTAATTTCAAATTACGTAAAAATGCCTGAAACTTTGAAATAATATAGAAAATTCATAAAAGCTCAGAAAAATACAAATAAGATATCAAAATTCTTATAAGAGTAAATTCTATCCAATAAAAATATAAAATGAAATTTATATTTTTTTTTTAAAAAAAAGAAATTCATTATTTAATACTTATTAAATAAGCCTTTTCTTTAATTCTAAATTGAATTAAAATTCAATAAATAGTAAAACCTTTTAAAATAAATAAAAACCAGTAAGAAAAATAAAGAAAACATTAAAGCTATTTTTTTCTTTATTTGTTATTTTGTAAATTTTTTTTTTAGTGGAAGTTTAAACCCTAATTAATAATCATCTTAATTATTAATTATTTAAAAATAGTAAAATGCCATATCTAACATTAATTTAATTTCAAAAATTATTAATAACTTCAATTTACTTAATGAAGTTAACTCCAAGAATTATAGGGTAGTTAGGAAACCCTAGATCCATTAGAAACCAAATGATAACCTGGAATTTCATGGGGGATCCTAAAACCCTAATACCATTTAGAACCTAGCTCCATTATTTTATGTGTGAAACCTAAATGGTTTCCAAACCAAAACCCCAAATAACATGTGATCATGTCACTTCATTAGTTATCATATATCCATATCTAACAACTAAATACTAGTAAAAATCCACATAAAATATGGGAACCCTATCACTACTAAATAGCATCCCATGTGTTCATCAAACCTAAATGATCAATTAGGGTCAACCAAGTGTGAACTCTAGATTCTACTACCAAAGCCATCATTATTAATTATCCCTATTTAGCACCACACCATTGTGATGAACCCTAATAGTAACTACACCTACTATTTGTATTACATTCCCGCTCCACTAAACCCTACTAGTGTTGGATACCAATTATCAACCATCCTATTTAGAAGCCAATTATTCCTTACTTAACAGAACCAACAAGAAATCCTAGACAACCTCAACCTTAATTGAAATACTTCTTATTAATTAAGAAGAATGTTCTTCAAAAGTTATTCTTTTGAAGAAGATAAGAAATCATCATCAACCCTGCTTATAAGGACCTATCAACCTTAGCTAGCTATCACTAGCAAGATAAACTCACTTTGACAACAACCATGTATAATGAATTGCTTAGGATGCTTAGGCATTAACTCAATCCATACAAGCCCTAGTTATTAATGAATCCAACCCCGTTTGGATCCATCTAATACTTACTCCGAGAAACTAACTAAAACCATAGTCAACCCTAGAACCCCTTAACCTAATTACCATACTTGTTCCTTATTAAAGAACATGTTCTTCAAAAGTTATTCTTTTTAATTATATAATAAGTAATCATCAACCATGTATTATAGGACTTAAAATTGACAACTGCTCTTTACTTATTATACAGCTACTATTCCTGGTTGTGTATGATTATTACTATTCATTTTGCCACTTGCTTATAATTCTAAAACAACACAAACCCGAATAAGAACCTTGTTTGTGAATCACTCTAAAAGTGCAACACACCCCGAACTAATCATTACAACTCACCGATCCTAAATCATCGGGGTTAGGTCACGCTTAGAGCGATTGCATCTCATACTTATGCATTATTGCATCCTTGCCAATCTTTAAACATCGTCCTTACCGGACGATGATGCTATTTCAGAATTTGGAGTTATTGCGTATCGAAGACCTTGTCTCGCATAATCTTGCAGCCAAGAAAGGCAAGTTCATCACTTGCTCATGTCATTTGATTATCTTTATCAAATTACTTGCAAAGTACTATGGTTATCACTATTGCATAAAAATCAAAACCACTACTTTCATAACTATGAATATGACTATGTGGTGGGCAATGGAACCATGGATTGTGTTGATATGGTGGAGGTTCCATTGCACGGGTTTATATCCATCTAGGATTAAACAACAAATGTCGCCAAGTGATTCTTGTGCCGTAATACCCGTGTTAACCATAAGATCCGGAGTGGGACGGAGTAGTCAAAAGTGTTTCCACCTCTCGTTCATCAACGGATGCGCTTTACCGTAGCAGCTTGTGTCTTATGGAGTAACTTGAGGGTGGGGAGCCCCTTCTAATTCCCCACCGTATAGCCGTTGCTTACCGTAGCGGTTCATCGCTTGCGAACAACTTGAGGGTGGGGATCCCCTTCTAATTCCCCACGGTAATGTGGTCTATGATGGGTTGCAGCTACCGGCGAAGGAGTTTGGTTAACGAGTCCCAAACCGTTGTCGTGGTCTGGGTCCACCCCGAAATTACGGGAATAATGGGACCGACGAGGACCCAGGGTCGGGGTATGCAACAAAGGGTGGGTGTTCGAGGTAGCGGAGGAACATGATTGGCTAGACCTTATACCGGGCCTCACACCATAGGAAGTGTGGACGGGTTGCGCGCCCGGTTGGCACCAAGATTAAGATCTCTTATGGGTAAAGCAACACACCTCTCGCAGAGTGTAATGAACCGTGACTCGTCACTCCCTCGTTCCGGATATGGAACCGCGAACGCGGCCGAAAGGAGCTCAATGAAGTTCTAGTAAACCGGTGAAGGCCGACGGACATAGTTCTTCCGAATAAAAGCAACCTTTTGAAGAAATGGTTATGAAAACCTCGCATTGGTATTAGACTTTCTCGGTCTAATGCCGTAGCTAGTGCATTAAACACCTCTTTCCTATAATGAACTTGTTGAGTACGCTCGTACTCATCCCACTCTTAAATCCCCGCTTAGATATGGAGGCATCGAAGGAGGATCTACAAGGCAACTCGAAGGCCGAGGAGTCAACAACTACTTCACAAGACAGGACCCCGTCGATGAGTCGATACCACATCCAACAAGGAGAAAACCTAGTTTAGCCTTAGAATGGAACTAGCTTCCTAAACCTAGCTCCTACTTAGCTAGAATCTATTCATAGCCTCTATAGCTAGATAAATACTCTACAAATAGAGTTCGTGATAAGTCTAGACTACGAGTCGTTCTTCTCGGAGTTTAGTTGCAGCTTTACCTCATTGTAAAGTAGGAGGTCTGTGTGAATCTTTTGTAAAGAGTCGGTGTTGTAATTCTATAGACATGCCTTGGACCCGCATATGTTTCGTTGTACCACTCGAGCGATATAATACTAGTGGAACGGTGTTTCATTGGTGTTATATCGGACTTGCATACTACACCATGCAGTGGTATGCCGGGTCACCACAGCTTGGTATCGTAGCAAATGCTTTGACCCTAGGATTAAAACCCTTTAAAGGAGACCTATAGGATTGGTAGTGTCTATAGGAAGTTGTCTTAGATAAACCAAATATTCTTATGACTTGAGATGGATATTCACTTGAGAATAATCCCGACACACTTGAGTCAACATTTCTTACATATCCTTCTAAAGTTAGTTAGTTAATCTCAAATATGTAGCATACCATTAAGTCCTTAAAATAATAGATGAGTAGATCACAGTTGGTATACAATACATGGTAGTCCAAAGAGAGGATACAACCATAAGGAAGATATCCTAGTGGAAGATGTGTACCAACATATGTTATGATTAAGTAAGAGTTATCCAGACTGGTAATAGGAGTTATATCAATTGATGAAGATAATTAAGATATCCTAATAGAAGATGTAGACCAAGTTAAGTAATGAGTAAGTAAAACTATCTAGACATGTGAAACAATTGATAGTAAGTGATAACTATGAGTCATATGAGGTAGTATAGACCATGATGAGTCAATCATGGGAGATAAGGAAGAGAGATATGAATAAAATATGATTACTTACATGGTAGAGTTGTTAATCATATATGATTCACCTGAGAATCATTATGTGATGGACTAGAACCTCATAAATATTTAGGAGGAGTACAATAAGAAGTCAAGTGCTAAACAAATAGTGCATGAATTGAGTTCCCAAAACAATAAGAAGTGTCAAGTATTTAAGAACCCTAGCTACATGGTAGAAATACTTGGAAGTAGAAGAGCTATATCTAATGGTTATGTGTTTAGATTAACCAGGTTAGAATTTAGACATATCATGTGAAGTAGTCCTCAATAAAATTGAAGACAATCTAATACTTCCAAAGAACTATAGGTCAACCACAACTATTCCTAGACCACTTTGTTTCAAGTTTATCTCATTGCAAATGTGCAATTAAGGTAAAGGTTGAGACAAATAGTAGAATTCCCTATATTCGTGCTAAGTATCACGATATAAACCTATATTATGTGGTGTTCTATACTACACATCAGAGCCTGATGTTTAAAGATGTCTTACTCAACAATCATATTCAGGCTTATGATGATGTGTATTATAAGCACAAAGCTGAATCTTCTTGGATTTTATTGGATTTTCATTGTTTGACTAGATCCATACATGAAGTTTGACTTTGGTATGCAAATGCATGTTGCTATATCAAGTTCTTACTTAATGCTATAGATCTAGAGGGTAATGGTATTCGTGTGAGGAAGTGACGAATTTTGAAGGTCTTAAAGACATGAGGAAGGTCCATCAGCAGAAAGAAGTAAAGTTGTGGGAAGCAACCACAATATTCAGAAGGAAGTACCAACCAAAACTCATGCTTTACCTCAACAGAGGAGTACTTTAGTACATAGGAAGCATGAAGGTGAGAAATATGATGATCTGTGGAGTAGTGGAAGTAGAACCATAGTCATTATGGAAGAGGGAATGCATGGGAAATCACTTAGGATACTATATTCATAGTGTCGACCAGATGGTTTTCTTGCAAAAATAAACCCTCAAGAAAGGAAGATGACCTATGAAACCATAACGTATATAAGAAGACCATAGTTGATATCGAAGATCACAATTGGTATAGTATAAATACTGCGAGATAAAGTAGAAGATGTCTCGTCCAGTTGATCGAACCTATAATAGAATCCATTTTTAGATATCAAATAGCCACAGTTGGTATAATAACCACAACCGGTATCGCTTAGTATTACAAATAGTCCACGATTTAATTAGTTGTAACAAAAGTTCGTGAACAAATAAAAATCCTGTCAGCCAAATAGCTAGATCTATAAACATTTAGTCAAAGGATTCACATTGGATGTCCACAATTGAGTGGATACACCACAAAGTTTCTTCGCAAAACCTTAGAGGAATATAAATCATAAACTAGACTTAGACCAATATTCTAATCATAAGCCCAATGGTTGGAGGAAAAGGAGTTGAAGACCTTAAGAAAACTCTAAGGGGTAGAGTAAAGATTAAGTTGGATGTACCATAACTCAATATTTTGAGCAAGATAGATGATGAAGGTCTGAACTGAGAGGAAGTTCGATCTTATTTTCATAAGATTGTTGAACATTACTTTCAGAAGGATTCCAGACCAGAAGCCGAGGTTCATACCTCGAGGAAGTAAGATGTGGACTATAACTTGAGAAAGTGAGTAGTAATTATTCAGAAGAATTAAAGCTCAATTAAGTCAAGCATAAAGAGTTGGACGAAGGAAATACAATAGGCTCAATAAAGCTCAAGAAGGCCAAATACCGAAGGAGATTGATTATACCAAAACTAAAGTCTATTTGAATGATTCCTTTCATGGAACCTAAATAATCCAAAATAGTTATAAGTATCAACTATAAACCATGATTGGATGGACTAAATGAGTCTAATCCATTCTTAGGGAAATAAATCATCATGATCATTTCCATGTTAAGTACCTTACTTAATACCATTATTGCAGTTTTGGTAGTAAGGGAAAAACAAAGACCTATTGTATCAAATAGGAGAATGTTATCCAATTAGTCCTCAATTAAGACCGTCAAGACAAGAAGAAGTCTCAATCATTGAATATTCAATGAGAAAGGAAACAAGCTTATAATATTGGAGGAAATCATGGAAGTAAAGGAAGTAATAGTTGTTTGATGTCAAACAGTAATGGATTCCAGGAAGAATCTGGACAAGGGATATATTCAATTATATCCAGTGAGATCACCACAGAGTTCGAGAAAAGTCGTAGTCTGCATAAGTCAGATCCAAACTCCGAAACGTGAGAGAGTTCAAACTTCGAGGACGAAGTTTAGTTTAAGGGGTAGAGACTGTAATATCCCAGGTATTGGGGTTACAAAAATAGAGGAAACAGTTGTGTGCATTGCATTCATGCATAGAAAATCTGGGAATTTTCGCGCTTTAAAGTAAAACAATCCACAAGAATCGAAGTTTCACTTGACCTTGGTGGAATTGAAGTAGCCCATCAAGTCAAGCGCTATAAACCTCAATGTGACTTTGCTAAAACCTTGTTTTGAGTAGAGATAATTTGATCTAAGGGGTTAGATCAAATGGAATTAAAACTAACACAACAACCCTTTAATCAAGGATCAACTACTTGATCTTATAAAAGATCATAACATGGTATTCCTTGCCATAACATAAGAACATCTATTCAATTGGAAATCAAGTAACAATAATGGAGAACCCATTCTTCACTTATCTTTTCCATGTCTTAAACTAACCCATGTTCTTACCATGAACCTCATGGTAATTCTTGAACTAAATTCTTGAACTTAACACCAACAAAAGTTTATCATTAAACCCTAGAGATGGGAGAGGTATATAATCATTAAAGAGATAAGAAGCACACTCTAAATTATTAACACTTAAAAGTTAAGCAACTACCTTGAGGTACAATTGAATTCACTTTAAAACTAATTACCAAATATGGTAAAACACAAGGGCCCAAGTGCATAAAAGCCACACATCCCGATTTTTAGCATAACTTATTAAATATGTGGAATATTACAAAACTAAATTCGTTTACATTACGAATTATAGTTCAAACTATTTGAATAAAATAAACTATGAGTACTTTGAAACTTATATGATCATGCCTTGGTGAAATCAAAATCATCATTCAAAATTGGGGTATAATTCTTATTCTTCACATTTTGATCCCAATTACAATATAAACACAATCACATATGATATAGGGACTCAACCACAAGCATAAAATCATTCCCAAGATATTTAGTAACAAAAGCCACTTGGCCATCCAAAAATAAATCACATGAGAGGATAATACCAAAGCCACATAGGATGAAAATATCTACATAGCTTGCATCCTAAGCAATGCCACCTCATGCTTAAAGGATTGCTATAGATGAGAGCATGACAACCAAGCACCTTACTCATCAAATTAAAACAAGAGTCATCCACCTATGTGTCAAGATATTAGAGCATGCCCAAGCCTATAAAAGGAGTCTCACACTTCATTCATCCCATCATCTTGCACCTTGATGCAAGAAGACCAACACATTGAGCCATTTCATAAAATAGTTAGGATCAAGATGAAGCAGCTAGGAGGTGGAGGCATGCCACAAGATGCAGGTTTATCAGAATTCCTGAAGAACAAGCTACATAAGATAGCAAGGTAGAATTCTTAGGCAGACCACATGCTTAGATAATCATATCATCATTCCTTGAGTAGAATCCTAGAATAATCCATTCCAAAATAATAAGTGGGAGTATAAGACATTGAGAATAAGTTGCTCATGATGATGCCATGATCATGCTTTGGAGAAATAGAAGAATAAGCTATAAGTTAAAACCTATATGATAAGTAGATATCATTCACCACATGAAATTATAGGGAGATCACTAGTAAACTAACCAAGGCTTATATTCCAACCTAAACTTGTGAATCACTTGGTGATCATAAGTAGAAACCTACCACATCTATATTTCATTTATTCCCAAATTAAGGAACCTAAGAAAACCTTAGAGTAAAACTCCATACTTAATATGGTGAGAAACCATCCATCCATATGACCATAGTTAACTATAAAAAGAACCATAACTACTTTAATTACTTTAATGATAGATTAAGGATATAAATAAAGTCCATTGGTATTAGAGAGAAACAATTCTCAGAACCTTAATAACTAAATGAGAATAATAACAAGGAAGCAAGTAACCATCTTATTTTAGTTAGGGGAAATTAGATCCTAGCAAGTACAACATGGTGTCACTCATATCTACATCCTAGAATTATATCTCAACCCTAGGGTGTATCACTTGGGTGATCACAACTAAAATCTAAACCACAATTAAGTTCCAACCCATGTGTCATTAGGTAAATCATATTGGGACTCTAGAAGTGTCCATCAATTAAATCTTATGTTCAAATTTGTTAACATATAATTATGCACATCAAATAATAAGCAAGGGATCACTCCCCAAATGGAAACTAAGTCCTGATACTAATCTCTGAAATACTTTGAGTTCAAAGTATCAACTACAAACATTCCAAAGGATTTGATTCACAAGAAAAACCTAGAATAAAATGAATACATAAACTCATGTTTAATTGAAATTTGGAATAAAGCTCCCAAACATACAAATAAAACAATATATTTGTGTTAAGCAATCCGGTGACATAGTGATTCTTCTAAATAGAATTAATAGGATTTAAATAACCAGATACCTGCAAATTCATGTTGAATTTGAATCAGCAAAACATAAAATGAAATTTTAAAACAGAAAATAAAAACAGAAAAAGAAAAGAGGAGAGAAAAACCTACCTGGACTTACCTGGCCGAGCAGCCCACGGTGCAGCCCAGCACCACGGCCCAACACCGGCCCTCAACCGAGCCCAACAACCACGGCCCATACCCCTTCGTCTAAATATCACGAGGACGTGGTCGTCCTCATCTCTTCTCTGCGCATGGAGGCCACCTCGACGTCGTGATCGGCTTCTCCTCGCGCTGGCGCCCTCTCCTTCCTCGACGACGTGACGAGGCACACTCCGACGTCGTATAAAAGCCCCGGGACAAGCCCTAGCCTCGGTTTTCTTCCTCCTCTGCTAAATTTTCCCCAATCCGAAACCCTACCTGAGCCGGACGTCGACCATCGCCGCCGTTCGGAGCTTCCCCTGGAACCGCCGTTGGTTCCATCGTCACCGCCACCCTCGACTTGCTCCACCAGCCTGAGGAATCGACCCCGACCGGACCGTAGCGCCGCCGTCGAGCTCGTCTTCTCCGACGACGGGAGCAGACGATTCCGGCGACACGAGGCCCCGGCAAGTCTCGCCGTCTCGCGCATCATGCTCCCGGTGAGCTCCTCGATCTCATGGTGTGCTCGCTTAGCCCGATTGCATGCCGAAGCGCCACCACGTCGCTAGCCCGTGACCACCGTAGCCGCACCTCGCCGCCGGGCACGCTCCGGTGACCAAATCGGAGCGGCGCCGCCACCATCAGCATCGCCTCGTTGTCCTCGTTCTAACACGCCCACTCACAACCCCGCGGGAACCCTACAGCGCCGGCGACCATCGCCACTGCCGCCGGTGGTGGTCATTGTAGCCACGTCGTTGCCACCGTGGCGGCCAGCATGGCTAAGCCCCACCAGTCATTGACTGTGTGGGTATTCACTTGTGTAGTTTTAGCATTCCTTTTTAATTTCAAATTACGAGAAAATGCTCGAAACTTTGAAATAATATAGAAAATTCATAAAAGCTCAGAAAAATACAAATAAGATATCAAAATTCTTATAAGAGTAAATTCTATCCAATAAAAATATAAAATGAAATTTATATTTTTTTTTAAAAAAGAAATTCATTATTTAATACTTATTAAATAAGCCTTTTCTTTAATTCTAAATTGAATTAAAATTCAATAAATAGTAAAACCTTTTAAAATAAATAAAAACCAGTAAGAAAAATAAAGAAAACATTAAAGCTATTTTTTTCTTTATTTGTTATTTTGTAAATTTTTTTTTTAGTGGAAGTTTAAACCCTAATTAATAATCATCTTAATTATTAATTATTTAAAAATAGTAAAATGCCATATCTAACATTAATTTAATTTCAAAAATTATTAATAACTTCAATTTACTTAATGAAGTTAACTCCAAGAATTATAGGGTAGTTAGGAAACCCTAGATCCATTAGAAACCAAATGATAACCCGAGAATTTCATGGGGGATCCTAAAACCCTAATACCATTTAGAACCTAGCTCCATTATTTTATGTGTGAAACCTAAATGGTTTCCAAACCAAAATCCCAAATAACATGTGATCATGTCACTTCATTAGTTATCATATATCCATATCTAACGGCTAAATACTAGTTAAAATCCACATAAAATATGGGAACCCTATCACTACTAAATAGCATCCCATGTGTTCATCAAACCTAAATGATCAATTAGGGTCAACCAAGTGTGAACTCTAGATTCTACTACCAAAGCCATCATTATTAATTATCCCTATTTAGCACCACACCATTGTGATGAACCCTAATAGTAACTACACCTACTATTTGTATTACATTCCAGGCTCCACTAAACCCTACTAGTGTTGGATACCAATTATCAACCATCCTATTTAGAAGCCAATTATTCCTTACTTAACAGAACCAACAGTAAATCCTAGACAACCTCAACCTTAATTGAAATACTTCTTATTAATTAAGAAGAATGTTCTTCAAAAGTTATTCTTTTGAAGAAGATAAGAAATCATCATCAACCCTGCTTATAAGGACCTATCAACCTTAGCTAGCTATCACTAGCAAGATAAACTCACTTTGACAACAACCATGTATAATGAATTGCTTAGGATGCTTAGGCATTAACTCAATCCATACAAGCCCTAGTTATTAATGAATCCAACCCCTGTTTGGATCCATCTAATACTTACTCCGAGAAACTAACTAAAACCATAGTCAACCCTAGAACCCCTTAACCTAATTACCATACTTGTTCCTTATTAAAGAACATGTTCTTCAAAAGTTATTCTTTTTAATTATATAATAAGTAATCATCAACCATGTATTATAGGACTTAAAATTGACAAGCTGCTCTTTACTTATTATACGACTACTATTCCTGGTTGTGTATGATTATTACTATTCATTTTGCCACTTGCTTATAATTCTAAAACAACACAAACCTGAATAAGAACCTTGTTTGTGAATCACTCTAAAAGTGCAACACACCTCGAACTAATCATTACAACTCACCGATCCTAAATCATCGGGGTTAGGTCACGCTTAGAGCGATTGCATCTCATACTTATGCATTATTGCATCCTTGCCAATCTTTTAAACATCGTCCTTACCGGACGATGATGCTATTTCAGAATTTGGAGTTATTGCGTATCGAAGACCTTGTCTGCATAATCTTGCAGCCAAGAAAGGCAAGTTCATCACTTGCTCATGTCATTTGATTATCTTTATCAAATTACTTGCAAAGTACTATGGTTATCACTATTGCATAAAAATCAAAACCACTACTTTCATAACTATGAATATGACTATGTGGTGGGCAATGGAACCATGGATTGTGTTGATATGGTGGAGGTTCCATTGCACGGGTTTATATCCATCTAGGATTAAACAACAAATGTCGCCGATGATTCTTGTGCCGTAATACCCGTGTTAACCATAAGATCCGGAGTGGGACGGAGTAGTCAAAAGTGTTTCCACCTCTCGTTCATCAACGGATGCGCTTACCGTAGCTGTTGTGTCTTGCGGAGTAACTTGAGGGTGGGGAGCCCCTTCTAATTCCCCACGGTATAGCTGTTGCTTACCGTAGCGGTTCTTGCTTGCGGAACAACTTGAGGGTGGGGATCCCCTTCTAATTCCCCACGGTAATGTGGTCTATGATGGGTTGCGGCTACCGGCGAAGGAGTTTGGTTAACGAGTCCCAAGCTGTTGTCGTGGTCGGGGTCCACCACTGAAATTACGGGAATAATGGGACCGACGAGGACCCGGGGTCGGGGTATGCAACAAAGGGTGGGTGTTCGAGGTAGCGGAGGAACATGATTGGCTAGACCTTATACCGGGCCTCACACCATAGGAAGTGTGGACGGGTTGCGCGCCGGTTGGCACCAAGATTAAGATCTCTTATGGGTAAAGCAACACACCTCCGCGAGTGTAATGAACCGTGACCTGTCACTCCTCGTTCCGGGATATGGAGCTGCGAACGCGGCCGGAAAGGAGCTCAATGAAGTTCTAGTAAACCGGTGAAGGTCGACGGACATAGTTCTTCCGAATAAAAGCAACCTTTTGAAGAAATGGTTATGAAAACCTGCATTGGTATTAGACTTTACGGTCTAATGCTGTAGCTAGTGCATTAAACACCTCTTTCCTATAATGAACTTGTTGAGTACGCTCGTACTCATCCCACTCTTAAATCCCCTGCTTAGATATGGAGGCATCGAAGGAGGATCTACAGTGCAACTCGAAGGCCGAGGAGTCAACAACTACTTCACAAGACAGGACCCTGTCAGATGAGTCGAATACCACATCCAACAAGGAGAAAACCTAGTTTAGCCTTAGAATGGAACTAGCTTCCTAAACCTAGCTCCTACTTAGCTAGAATCTATTCATAGCCTCTATAGCTAGATAAATACTCTACAAATAGAGTTCGTGATAAGTCTAGACTACGAGTCGTTCTTCTGGAGTTTAGTTGCAGTTTTACCTCATTGTAAAGTAGGAGGCTGTGTGAATCTTTTGTAAAGAGTCAGTGTTGTAATTCTATAGACATGCCTTGGACCCGCATATGTTTCTGTTGTACCACTCTGAGCGATATAATACTAGTGGAACGGTGTTTCATTGGTGTTATATCAGACTTGCATACTACACCATGCAGTGGTATGCCGGGTCACCACATCCTACTACCTCGTTGATTTCCGGGAACTAAAGGATAGACCTGCCAACTGGCATCGGAAACGAAAACGAGAAGATCCGGGTGACATATATGATGAAACAGATCGTCCCTGGAACATAGCACAGCTACGTCCTTTCCACACTTAGCACTTTACGCATTACATACCTTGTAATATCTATGATACATGATCAATGAAATAAAGCTTTTGGTTCACTCTTAGAGTCATTTACCTCCTTTAATTTTTCATTTACGGATCGTGTATGTTTTTCCGACTAAAACCGCAGAGCTGGATCTTTCCGCCTAGGCGTGTATGAAAGTTGTGATTTTCAAAATCGTCCCTTAGGACGTAAGCTTAAGTTTTCTGGCGAAAATTTTTTCTGTTGCAAACCCATGGATTCCTGGTAGCGACTTCCGGCACTTGGACTGGGGGCTTGTTTCCGCGGTTATTGACGGATTGCCATTGGGCTTCGTCGCCGCTGGCGAGCGTTTCCGGCACGGGTCTTCCGGCTCGTGGAAGGTCAAGTGGGCAAGCCGGAAATTATCAAACCAGCACTTGCTTTCAAGAAACAACACATGCAAATAATATATAAACGGATAGCAGGATAAGTTTTTTCCGCCCACGCATGCATGCCTGTTTCGTCCCTAACTACTTAAGAATTTAAGTTATATTACAAACCCTCGCTGGGGCCAAAATAATGCATTGTTTCATCCCGCAGGACATAAAAGTTTTCACTCCGCCTTGGACGGAGAAGCATTGACCTCTGGATCTTTTCCTTTGGCGCCCTCAGCCGGAGACGATACATCATCATCGCTCTCTTCATCTTCGTCGGAGGTTGCAGCGCTGGTCCTGGGCTCTTCCTCTTCGGGAGCATCCTTGGAGCTGGTCCAGGTAAACTGGGTTCCGGATTCCGCAGGACGGGCCTCCGCGTCGCGCTCTTTTTGAAGTTCATCTTCAAGGGGCTCGTCTGCTGGGAGAACCACCTTGTCGTAGAATTCGTCATGACGGATCCTCCGCGCGATGCGGGTGTCATAGCCGCTCACCGCATCAAGAAGCGCTCCGACATCTGCTGTCGGAGGAACTCCAGAAGACACCCGATCCAGATCCATCTTCGGGTTATGCGCCAAGCACATGGTTAGAGTCATAGCAGCTGCACCTCGGGCAGACGACGCTTGTAGATCTGTCACCAGCTCCGGAAGAATATCCATGCGTTTGATCAGCTTGCGCAGACCGCAGGTGCGGCTCCTCTTCAGGGACAAGTTGTGGCATATCTTCCGAGAAGCGGATATAAGATCCTTGCAGTCATCGCCAGCAAGAGTAAGAACATCGTCCCGGGGGAATTTGTTCCGGCGCTTTTCAGGATATCCGAGTGGCTCTGCACAAAAATACAAGAATAAACATTCAAGTTGAGCACGAGAAACTAAGCATCAAGACAAGAAATTCCGAGTATAAGTACCTAGAATATTTTCGGCCAGCAGGTCCCAATGGTGCTCCGCGGTTTCCATATACTTCCGGAGTCCATTAAGCTCCTTCTGCTGCCTCTTGATGGTCTCGCTATCAGCATTACGCTTCAGCACGTGTTCGCCCTTCTCCCTGATGAGCTCGGAGTTTTTCTCCGCCAGTTGCTTCTCGGCCTGCTCCTTCTGCTGCTCCGCCTCCTTCAGCTTTAACTCCAACTCTTGGTAGGAGGAGCGCAGGTTCTCCAGTTCGGAGGAGGTCGTCGCCAGGGAAGAGGATGCGCCTATAAGGATTCAAATTAAATACAATTCAAAGTCGGAACGTGAACTGATAACAAGAAAGGTCGGAAACCAACCTTGGGCCTCCGCCAGCTGTTTGTTCAGTTCTGCATTCTTATTTGTAAGGGTCCGGATATTTTCCGCTTGACCCAAGGTAACGCGGCGCTGCAGAGCAATATTTTTATGCAGCTCATAGTGCAGTGCCTGCTGTTCCTGTAAAAACCAGACAGAGCAGGAGTCAAAAAATTCCGCTTAGAACACAGTGGTGTCCTTTGAAGCATTGTTGCTGGAATCTTTCCGACATCATGCTTGGGGGCTACTGTGACATTTTAAACAAATCTTCCCAAAAGTGGTTGTACTCTAAAGCATCTAAGCGCTAACTAGTACTTGTTTCCGCCTACATGCTTGGGGGCTACTGGGGAGTACCTTTTGTTTGCGAGATGAGCTTGTCGAAGAACTCGCCGACGCCCTTCTTGAAGTCCTGGATTTCCGACGTGCCGGCGTCCGGCTTCCCCCAGGCATTGTTCAGCATAGCATTGAGCAAGTCTTGTTCAAGCTCCCATTTTTCCGGCTCAGTGAGCTGTTTGAAAAATTTTGTAGCATATGCCTTCGGGGTGGAGGTGAGGTCAGTCGGATCTCCGAAGTTCTTTGGAAAAACGACGACATCGCCAGCACCGGCTCCGACCTTCTCGGAGGAAGTGACTTCAGCCTCTCCTTGGCCTTGGGTTTCTTCTTGGGCAGGGCCTTTGGCCTTGGGATCTTCCCCGCCTATCTTCTCGCTGCTGACCGGAATTATCTCCGGTGGAGTGTTTGCAGCAGGAGGGGGAGATTGATTCGCCTGAGGAGGGGACGGCGGAGGAACAGTGTGGGAAGCACTTGGCGGAGCTGGGGTGGCAGGACCGACAGCCGGAGACTTCTTCATAAATTCAGTGATGGGTTTTTGGCTGGTGGTCCGAGTGGCGGTGGTAGTCGGAGTCCTGCGAACAAATAGAAGAAGATCGCATAAGTAACAGATGCATCAAAGTAAATATGTACCATGCCCGGAAACTTACGGGGCGCCGGGGATGTTGGGGCGTGAGCGTTTGCCTGCTGTTGAAAGCATTTTCAAACGTTCCCGCTCCGCCTTCCTTGAGTCGAGCGGAGGGGGCTTGATGACCTTGGGCTTCTTGGCGGAGGCCTCGCCGCTGGCTCCGGCTTCGGAGCCGGAAGCTTTGGCGCGGGGACGTTTCGTAGGTCGAGGAGCTACCTTGCGGGGTGCAGGCTCCTCTTCCTCTTCTTCGTCTTCCGGAACCTCCTCCGCCGTGTCGCCGCTGACGGGGACGCGAAGAATGGTGCGTAAGTTTTCCTCCGCCAATGTAGCGAGCTGGAGGGAAAGATATAAAGTGTTAGTCAATATCCAAAAACTTGTGAAGTTTGAAGTAACGAAAGGTTCGAAGCTTACCGGAGGACACTGGTCGTTCGAGTAAATATCCTTGATCAGTTCCGGGATCGGTTGACCCCGGCCCACCTTCACTAGCGTCTTGAATCTCCTTTTGAGAGAATCAGCCGGAAGATCGTGGCGGGTAGCTCGGAGCTGGTCGTCCGCCCCGGTGTATGCGCAGATTAATCGCGCGTTGTATCGTAGAGGCTGGATCCGCCGAGTGAACCAGCTCAGTGTAAGCTGGGTTCCGGTTAGCCCGTCGTGGACTAACCAGGAGATTCTCCGCGCTGCCTTCTCCAGAATGGGAGTTAGGGAAAGCGGCGGGATGAAGCTCCAGCTTGCGAGCTCTTCCGGAGGCTCGTTGTTGAATTTGGGGAGACCATCATGGATCTCCGGAACTGGTACATTCTTCTCGTAAAACCATCCGGCGTTCCAGTACCGGACGGATTCATGCGAGTCATGTGGAGGATACATACGACCAGGTCGGAGCATGAATGTCATGCTCCCGCAGTTCAGCATAGCTTTGTCTTTTGTTTCTTTCTTCACTCGGAAGAAAAACTGCCATAACTTGACGTCTGGCCGGATTCCGAGATGCCCTTCGCAGAGAGTTGCGAAGTTGGAGAGCAGAAGGTAGGAGTTGGGGCAGATGTTGTGGGGCTGAAGCCCGTATGTTGTGAGGATGGAGAGGAAAAATTCCGAGCAAGGGAGCGATAGACCGCGTTCTACCCAAGCCTTAGTCATGACCACTTCTCCGGCTCCTGGCTTGGGGACGACGGTATCGCGTATGAAACTCCAATGTGCGGAGATCATACCTTCGCTCTGGAGCTCTCTAAGCTCCGTATCAGTGGTTTCGCAGGGCCACCATTGACCCCGCTCTCCTTCGCGGTTCCGGGCCTTAGAGGCTTTCTTATTCTCCGTCTCTTGCACCTTGGCAGCCATTCTAGCTTGCCCTTGAAGTTCTTCTTCGATTTCTTGTGCGGTTGGAATCCGGCCTAACTTGGTGCTGGAAGATGCGGAAAAAGGTTGAGCCAACCGGATGTCGGAAACATATGGTGGTAGGTATGCAATGGGATCCGGACAGATTGGCTCTAATGAACTGGGATCCGGGCTATTCGGAGAACTACCAGTACAGTGCGAGTCGATCGGCATGCTTCCGGCTGCACCCATGCAAAGTGTTTGAGTATCCGGAATCTACCCTACTCTACTTCTTCTTCTACAAAGTCCGGTGCACGTACCGTCAATGGCGCGGCGAACCGATGATGCTCCGGCGAGGACGAGGATCGTCGAACTTGCTGAAAACCGGCCCGCGTGACCATGAATCGGCGGCGGGGAAGATTTCCCGATCAACCGTGGCGATCTTGGGGCGAAAGGAGGCTTGAAGCAACCGGACGCGAAGGTCTCTGCGGCGGAGCTCGTCGGAGTTAAGATCTGGCTGGCGGCGCGGCTGGAGGAGGAAGACGAAGTGGTGACCGGGTGAAAAGAATGAGAAATCACCGCGTGTTGGGGTATTTATAGACCACGCGCGGAGATTCGCGTTCCGGATCCGACGGCGGAAACTGAACGGTCTCACCGTTGGATGCATGACACGTGTCTTAGGTTAAAAACGGTAAAATGACGTGGAGGTGATTTAACCGTGCACTCCCGAAATTTCCGGCTAAGGATTCGCATCTCCGAAAATTTAGCGCGGGAAGATAGGAAGTTGTGCGCGGGAAAAATGCAAACTCCGTTACATTATCGATACTGAAGGACATGGAGATTTCCGGTTAAATGATACCGGAAACAGGAAAGTTTGGAAGCTCTTCAAGATTCTCTTCGGTTCCGAGTTGTTTGAAGACGGAAGAATGATGAATCTCGGAGAACTTCGGGGGCTACTGTTGTGGGTATACTTTATGGGTATATCAACGACATGGCCTAGATCCGGCAAGCCCGGGTGGCCCACGGACGGTGATGGTGGCATGGGGCCCATCGGGCGGCCCGATTGCTCGATGATCAAGAAGGATGAAGTCCAGCCCAGGAACTTGGAGCCGGATCCTAACCGACCTACGAATTAGGCCGGATCCGTGGAAGCCCATAAAGTATCCGGATCCAGTGCGGCCATAAGGAAGGCGGATCCCTGACGTACACGGCAAGATATTGTACCGTAGTTAGGCAACTTGTATTCCGGCTAGGACTCTCCATGTAAACCCTAGATCCGTGCGCCTTTATAAGCCGGATCCCGGGAGCCCTAGAGGCACAACCACAACCATTGTAACAACGCGCAAGCGCCCAGATAATTCCGGACAAGCGGCGGTAGGCCCCGTCATCGTGCGGGTGTTCCGAAGCTGGGTAACTCGCGTACCACCGTCCCGTGTGCACTCCGCCCTATGGCCCCTACTTCTTCTCCCCCTCGTGAGGATCCCCCCTCCGAGGTATCGTCGATTAGGCAACGACACTGGGCCCGAATCCTGGCTCACTGGCGTAGTGGTGCAAGCACACCCGCGCGTCCAGAACGAGCCACGGGCCGGAATTGGCATGTTGTTTGGTAGGCTGGGCTGCATCGGTTGGGCCGAAAAGAGCTTTATGTTTGTTTGCCTGCAGCCAACCCGAAATCTCGATGGAGATTAGATTAGGCATGTTTGGTACCATCCAGGCATGCATAAAGTTACCTCATCTGTACAACTGGTAGCCTTACCATGCTCTCACCTCCCATCACACAAATATCAGTTGATGACAGTTGCAGACTAACGAAGCTAGCAGTTAACGAAATCAGCCCTAGCTAGTAGGAATGGTAGCTCATAACACGATGCTCCCTAGCTACTACGAATGGCAGTTTATCATCGCAGGGTCGTTCAACACACAGGGACCGAATAGGGGTTCGAGAAATAAGGGATCATAGGGGGTTCTTCTACTTCACTTCTTCACTTCCTCTCAGATGGTGGTTCTGCCTCTAGCTTCTCACATTGCGTATGCTCACTCTTGCCTCTTCTCCTTCCAAGCATCATTGTCGCATGTGTCCACGCCATGGCAGGTCTCTACTTCATCAAAAGTGACAACCTCTTTGGAGAACTCATCCTCGCCCCAACCTAGGATCCAGTTGTGAAGAATGCATCAAGCAAGGACTAGCTTTATTTGAGTGTCAAAAGTGTGGAACGGTTTCTGGTCAAGGACCTTGAACCTGTTCTTCAATGCAGCAAAGGCCCTCTCAATGGTCACTCTAATGCTTCAGTGTCTCAGATTGAACAATTCTTTCGCATTCTGAGGTCGATGCCTGGGAGAGAACTCGTTGAGTTGGTACATTGTTTTCCCGAAGGGAGGTAGAATACCAGGTCGGCATGCATATCCAGCATCTCCAAGGTAGAACTTACCCTCAAGGATTTGCAACCCATCAGGCATTGACAAGCTGTCTGCCAGGATGCTCGCATCATGAGCTGAACCCTTGATGGCGCTCGTCGTAACACAGACTTCACACTGTTGGCGAACCCATAGGAATGTATTATGAGCACATCAGCAAGTTTTCCATCAGTAAGAAACCAAGGTTTAATCGACCAGTAGGAGAAAGATGTGACTTCTGAAGGAGTTGCTAGCTGACTAGTGGCAGGGCGCACTATCGGCGTCAGCAACAACGTGGAACTTGCACACAACACAACCAAAATACTTTGCCCCAACTTACAATGAGATTGTCAATCTCACCGGTTTTATTGAACACAAAGGATTAAACGTATCGAGTGGAATGAGATGTTTGCAGTGGAATTAAAGAGAACAGTGCTTGCGGAAAGTAAACAAAACAAGATTGCAGTAGATGACTTTATCAGTGTAAAGGAAAGGACCGGGGTCCACAGTTCACTAGAGGTGTCTCTCCATAAAGATAAATAACATGCTGGGTGAACAAATTACAGCTGGGCAATTGACAGAATACCGACCATACATGACAAGATGATTACTATGAGATTCATTTGGGCATTACAACATAATACATAGACCATAATCCAACTGCGTCTATGACTAATAATCCACATTCCGGTTATCGTCCGAACCCCTTCCAGTATTAAGTTGCAAGTAACAGATTATCGCATTAAGCAATATGTGTAAAGTAAACAATAGAATTACCCTCGGATAAAACATTGTTGTTTTATCCCTAGTAGCAACATCACATCTACAATCTTAGAAGTTATTGTCACTCTTCCAGAAAACTAGAGACATGAACCTATTATCGAGCATAAATATTCCCTCTTGGAGTCACAAGCATCTACTTGGCCAGAGTATCTACTAGCAACAGAGAGCATGTAAGATCACAAATAACATATGACACAAATATATAATCGATCTCAACATATACAAATTGGTGTAAAACAAGCATGGAGCATCAAAAATTATAGATACATTTGCGACGTATCAGCATCCCCAAGCTTAACTCCTGCTCGTCCTTGAGTAGGTAAGTGATAAAAAAAATTAGGTGACATGAAGCCAATAAAATCTTGATCAAGTTATTGTAAACCACTGTAAGCTGCGATCAAAGTACTCTAGACATAGGCATGATAGATATAATTCTAACAATAGAACTTAGAAACTATGTTATAACATGAGAAGTAACTCAAACAAAGGATCATGAATAATTGTGCATTGAAAGCAACTATTTTGTTTATGAGCATAGAGAAAACATAGAAAAGTGATACTCAACATGTCCTTTATGAAGTAGCAAAAAATAAATGCTAGGACACCTTTAAAGTTCAAAGGGTGACTAGATACAAGTAATTTAAGAAAAAGTAATAGCATAATCATAAATCAATCAGTAATAATTTTGGAACTATGCACATTACATTAAGAATGACAACTATGCTCACTTAATTGGTGCATAAAGCTATAGGATGAAGACTCAACATAAAAGTAAAAGAAAGGCTCTTTGCAGAGTAAGCAAGATTAACAAGTTTTATAAACCTCCCAAAATGTATGGTACTCATTAGCTTTGAGCTCTCATTGCCCCTATCATAAGCATCTTGAATGGTTAATTTTAATGTGAGGGCAAATATGAGTTATATGCTTGACAAATCACAAGTTGAAAATCTCGTGCCTCTTGAATACGAGTACCTAAACCTCAAGCTACTCAACTTAGGTCCCAAAAAAGTTCTTGTCATTGTAAGTATACATGTATCATCGAGAACCGCCAACGGGGTACCTCCTGCCCCATGATATGGAAGTACTCCTGCATAGGAGCAATCCCATGCCAAAATGACAAGACTAACAGACAAAGAGCATCTCAGCAATCCTTTTATTTACTATGGGTATAGCACTACAAGAAATTCATCACCTAAAGACGTTAGTTATGAGACGCATTTGGTTTCGTCCCTAGGATAGGGAGACAGCTCACTGTAGGGACGTTTCTTCAGACGTTCCACATAACGTCTCAAAATTTCTACTTATTAACTAGCAAAATAAATAATTTTGTCAATTTGTTGGTATGTAAGGACGAATCTTGAGACGTTTTAGAATGCGTCTGTACATTTAACCTAGCGAGACTAGAGAAATTAATGTTGTGCTGCTCAAAGATCACTACGGTGATCCCCTAAGAAAAAGATCACTATGAGATTGATAATATGCGTGTGAAATATGGACTGGACAGAAAAATAAGCTTGTGGAGAAAAAATAATCATACGGTAAATACACTAGATGAAAATACAGCGGAAGCTAAATTCAAACTATTGACCAAAATTATGTCCCCGCGATACTCAACATGTTCCTCACGAAATATGTATCTCCAGAATTAGAAACAAAATTGAAACCCCCAAAATGTAATACGAACACAAATATAGAACTTATACAACATGAAAATGATAATTTATCAAAGATACCAAACTGAAACCCACCAAAAAAAAGAATACAAACACAAATATGGAACACATACAGACACAAATATGGAACATAATACCTTGATTTATACCCCATCGGAAACTTATCTATTAGATTCCCAAAATTCTGTTATTTTCTTTTGTGATCAAATTTACGATGGTGGATGCGTGGAGTGGCGTAGGGCTAAGAGGTCTTGCGGCTTAATTCAAATTTATAGTCTCATTTGTAAGCGTTTTTGATAATTCTATTGAAAATTTATTTTCACTTAGAAATGAAATAAATGAAACCTATTTTCGTTTTGGCGCTAACTCCGTTAGTTTGCCCACTTAAGAAAAATATTCCCGAACGCTAAAATTGGTTGTTTTGCTTAAGATTAGGAATTGCCGCTTTAGGTTTTTTTTGTTCTAGCGCTACCTCTGGCTGTTTTACCGCTTATAAGAAAATACTCCCGCTTATATTTTGAGAAATACCCGTAATATATTTACCCCCGCCTCCATCTTTTCAATAGACGGACGGAAAACCCTCGCCTGCATCTCTCCAGCCGCCATCGCGTGTGAGGATCCACTGCTTATCAAAGATCGGATCTGCGGCCGTGTGCCTCTGCCTAGGTTCGCGCTCCATCAAATCCATCTCGTTTACATCAGCCAGAGAAGACGGCGCCGCCAGTGACGCCGTGGTCGACCATCGACGGCGAAGAGGTAGCGTTGTTGCGGTCTTCAGGTGATGCGATGGGTGGGGTACTGGATGCAGGTTGCAGGGGCCCCCTGGATCCATCTCGTGTAGAACATCGACAGCTTCTGCAATAGGTGACGGGTGTTTGCTTGTGCGATTGGCGATGAGAATACCTTGTTCTTTGTTCAGCATCCTCTGCATATTTTTTCTATTTATATATCTTTTCTAGGGATAGAGGCAGTATGGCCAGGAATAAGGTGGTATTTTAAATGTTAGGACTATTTTCCATCACACGGTTGTATCCATCAGATTAATTACGATGCTAGTTTATTTTGAATTTTGCTTTTCTCATCACACGGCTGTATCAATGCGTCTCCTATGATCAGTTTAGGTGCTAATACTCTTTTCCAGGCCATACTTCCATATCATAGTTGTAGAACACACCTGTGTGAAAGGAGTCCTCGATGAGAAGACTAGAAAACTGTGTATACTGTTTGCAGGAACTTATTTGCTTAGCCTACATCAGTGACTGTTTTGTAGTTCACTTCCACAATCTGAACTTGTTTGCTCGTAGTACACCAACAAAACGTTGCTCTTGACAGATCAAATCATTATTTGCTAGTAGTACTAATCTATACCTAATAATAAAGGGAGAAGCGTTTCCGTGGTCCGACATTTTTTCTTCCGATTTTGCCCCTAGGTCGCCAGCCTATTAACGCAGATTGCCACCGTTAAGTGAAAACGGTTCAACAAAGGAAAACAACCCCCTCCACGGTTGAACGAACCCGTACTCTTCTGGAATCTGGATCCCCACATCCACGATACATCTGCCGTAGGGCGCTTTGGTCCTCGATGGTTCTCCGTCGGTGGCACCCCCTCTCGAGTTTCTCCGGTGGCTGGAAGGGATGCATATGCGACGGCGTGGGGGAGGCGTATGCGCCGGCAGCGGAAGGTAGGCGGCGGTGCCATCCGATCTGGCCGTGGAGAGGCCGATTATGCCGTGGGCGGGCGGATCCGAGCTCCGTAGCTCCGGATCTAGCAATGGAGGCGACGGCAGCCTCATCCTATAATTTTCTATGTCCATCTGATTTCTGCTAAATTTTGTGTTCGTTCTTTGATCCCTCGCGAGCTGCACCATGCTGCCGGGAAGATCTGAAGGCACATCTGCAACTCTTTGCTCCTGCTCGTGCTGTACCCATCCATGCTGAAGTTCTCATACCTGTCGGCAAGAGGAGCCACAAGTGATGAGTTCCGTCGATGGCAGCTGCAGGTGCAGCTTTGGATATGCTGGAGGGCAGGTGGAGCAACAACGTCTGGATTCTGGAGAGACGCCTACCAGCGACCCGATGCTCAGAACCATGTCCGTCTGGCCTAGCGACATGGATGCAGGTCAGACTATTGAGCTAGAATTTGGTTTGCTGTTGATCTGGAAAAGTATTGTTTTGCTGTTGTGCTGGACCGAAGGTAAGTATGTAGTTATTGTTATTGTGCTAGATGAATCTAAACATATATGGAAGATTTTGTGTACCTTTTGTTCATTTGTATATGAGAAATTGTGTGCTTATGTGCATATCTATTGGAGAAATTTGTGTATTTTTTGCATCTGTATACACATATTACATAAAAATTTAAAAACTGAATTTGAACTATTATTTGAAATGCAAATTTCAAGAGAACTGTCTAAAATATGCACTACAATATTTATTTCCAAATTTTTATTTCCAAATTTGCAGCACCTGAGTGAAAGGAGTGGTTAGGCCGAATTGGACGCCGAAATGTCCGAAAGAGCACGAACAATCACTTAACAAAGGGACCAGCGCATCTACTCCTCCATGAGAAAGCAGGATGTCAAGGTCAAACGAAGAGAACAATACTCTAAATAGGTGATCCTTTGACCTATATTTGATTCCGTGATTTTTAGCTAAGGCTGACTACTAATCGCTAACGGATGGAGTATATATTTTACCTTTAGCAATCGTGTGGACATGTTTTCTGTCTATACCTAATAATTAAAACGAAAGGGATTTTTGTTAGTCCATTTTTTCTTATCAACGAAAAATACAGTTTTCTTAGTTCAAAACATTCATATTTTCTATATTCGGGTTTTTTCTAGCTACTCACACCACAATTCGCCGTAGCAACGCACGGGCAAACTTCCTAGTCTATTTAATGTATTGATCAATTTTGGCATGTGACATGTATGTATAACATAACCAAATTGATGTGTTCATATGTCTACAATTTGGTAACCACAGCGTGCTAATTCATTTTTTCAGCCCGTTTGCTAAAGCAACAAAACCCGAGTTTAATCAAATTACGTTACTGAATTACGAGTCGCCTTTACCGTCGAAGATGCTTTGGATCTTGTTATCGCTTGGCCAAGGTTCTATGTAAGTACATTTTCATATCTACAAGCATTACATTCCCTTTTTAGTTTTGATGCTTTGCTTAAATATTTATTTATAATTCTCGAAAAAAATATTTATTTATAAACATTGTGAGATGCAGATCAAAAATGGGAAATCAAGCTCAAACCAGACAAATAATTACATGGTATGTTAATGATATAAAAAAAAACATGGTATGTTACATTCTTCTGATTTTTTTTATAAGGGAAGACTTAAGGAAATCTGTAAAGAGTTAGTTTTAATAGCTGCATCCAAGTATGATATAGCAAGAGACCCAAGCGTTTGTTTAATTTTGTAAAACTTGTACTTTACGTATATCAATTGTTTTAAATAGGACACGTTACTGGTACCTTTCTTGCTCCTCCGCTTGACATTTTACCGTGCCTCTTCTATTTCTTCTTTGTGACATAATACAGTTATGCCATGTACATGTGAGCAAAACCAACCGTCAAGTGGTCAGCCAGTTTAGTAATACGGTGTAGTTTCTAAGAAAACTTCCTCTTGGAAGCGTGAATAGAAATGATCTCAATGCAACTTTAACAAGTGGGGTTGAGAGGTGATAGCTCCACGTAATTTCAGGAGTTGAGCATGGAATTGCTAACCTGATAACACGTGTACATAGGATATCTTTAAATACATCATATGATTATGAAGATATTGCCAAGACACATAAGTTAGGCAAAAGGATGCAAGTTGTAGCTGAGCATAGCATATCTCTGTAATGCAGGATTAGTCTAAGATCCATTTTTAATTTAATCAACTGAACTTGTAATCTGGCTCTCTACTAGCTGATTCCACGGAGTTTCTCACTTTGGCCGTCACTTGCTTTTCAGGTTCAATCTGGAGCTAAGTAGGACTGAATAAATGAAAATGGAGGGCCAAAGCATTAGTTTCTGCCTCGATAAATTTATGAAGGGATATTTACTATCATTTTAAGGAATAACTGTAATATACGATTTTTTTATGATTTTCGTGTTCATATCTTTCCAAATGTATTTGTGAACTATTAATATGGATATTATGTTCAGTTTCGAATTTCTTTTAGTATTAATGAATTTAATCTGGTTTACTCGTGTTAGTTGGTTACAATGGTCCTGCCTTGTACGGAACCTAAATACGAAGAGGAAAAACAATTTTAACTTGAATTTCCGAGTAAAAATAAATTTTGTGAGCACGTATCTATTTTGAGACGCTATATCCAAAATATAAATTAAAATACTAATATATGCGCAAAAAAGTAATGTATGTACATATGAACATAATGTGTATAAGATGAGTACCCTATTTATACGTAACGTGTATGCGCTCATGTATAATGTATATATATGAATAAAGCATATCTAAAATATATAGAGACGCAAACTTGGCGTGTCAATTAAAACGTCTCTATGTAGATAGACATGCTTTTGAGCGTCACTACGAAAGCGTCTTTATGTACTTAGAGACGCTTAGCAAACGTCATTATGTTACTTGAGACGGTGCATAAGGGACTATACAAACCTCTAAAGATGAAATTTTGCGTCTCTGGCCTTCAAACTTAGCGTCTCTACATGCATGTTATGTTGTAGTGTAGCTTTTTATTGAAGATGCTTCATAGAATGCTCACTATGGTTCGCTGTAAATTTCCACCATGAATGACGCATGACTTAAATTGGCGGCCCATGCGTTTCTCTAACATACATACAAACTTCATGAACTTACAAATTTTCATTTTATTTCGCACTGCTAGGCATCCATAATATAAAGATACCTTGCCAACTGGCACGTATTCAGTTTAATTTAAACCTCACTTTTGCTTTATTGTAGTAAAAAATACCTCTCTTTTGTTTCATTATAGCAAAAAAAATCTTGTTTTAATTCATTGTAGGAAAAAAGGTTCGTCCAAAAGTAGAAAGACCAAAACTTGTCGAACATGGACGAGCCAAGGTATATTTTGACACAAAGCGTATTTCCAAACTAAGTATTTGTAAAACCTAAAGGATCTACAAGTTGGTATTTACCTTGTTGTAGGGGTTCTAGCATGAAACAAAAAAACTAACTTAAACACAAACCCTAATTTCCCAAGATCTATCTAGTAATAATGTTGTTGTAACGGAGATGGTTTCGGTGGTGTACCCTCGTAGCCCAAAAGCGGTTAATGTTTCGCTAGAACATGGTTGATGTAGTCGTACTTGTCGCCGATCTCGGGGTCGAGTAGTAGTCCTCTCTGATGACGTTGAGTCTCTCAAGTCCAACACCTCGTAGTCTCGCACACGTGCGGTGCTCAACGACACTCCTATCTCCAATTCAGCAAAGTTGCGGAAGTAGATCTTCTAGACTCGGATCCTAGCAGCGCTCCCGCGTACTGGGTGGAGTTGTCTCCCTCCCTGCGGAGTTCTTCGGGGAACCGCACAGAGAACAAAACTAGACAAAGATATTTTGCTATTTAATTGTGTATTTAAATCCTCCAAATTGGCCACTATATATAGGGGTAAGGGGGGGACTAGGGAACTTGGCGAGGCAAGGTGGGACAAAAGAGGAGGAGACAGGAGGGTAGCCGGCCGGCCGGCTGGCCCTTGGCCACGCCACCCCCTCTCGCCCGGTCAGACCGGCCGACCCATGGCCGGCATGCCACCCCTTCCCCATTTAGGGTGGGGAGTCCTTTTTAATTTTAAAAATATGTTAATAGAATTCATTATGGCCATTGTTTTACCCGCATTAGTGACCCATTTCTGGTAGACCTCGTTGCCACGTGGAATTAGGTTTAAACGTGACCCGTATCGCTTTCATTTTCAATGCGGGGTGTCCTCAATGTAGCTTTATTCTAGTGGAAGGAGTATCCAGGGGAGTAGTCCCTAGAGGCTAGGGTTGAATCACCCCCGGGTCGCATGTGGGGAGCGAAACGAGAGCCTCACTAGAAGATTTTTACATAAGAAGTACACTTTCTTGTGCAATATAGGCAATGTTTCTGTCACAATTAAAGTTCATGTATAATTTAAATCTCAACTATTGGGTTTTCAATAAACGAGATCTGCATTCCAGTTTTCTTCACTCTGATATCTTCATGAAGTGTGTGTTTTGAACATAGGTCAGCTGATGGAAGCAACAAGTTGACTATATTCCACAATCCATTCTTGATGCTTTCTCTTGCCTAACATCATACTCTTGTAGCCCCCTCGCGATTATTTTATTTGGCAGTTATGAACTTGAAAGAACATCTCTACATCATTTTGGTTTTGTGTGTTTGATGACAACATGTGTGATAATCTAATGTGGTCTAGTGTGCAGATGTGGTCTATATTATTTGTTGAAAAGGAAGAAGAAAAGGAAGAAACAGAAATTACCAGGTCGGAAATTCTGGGCCGGAAAATCGGCTAAGGACTTAAGGGTCCGGAGCCACTGGATCCCCCTGGAAATTTGGCCGAAAATTCTGGGCCCAACTTACACCGGAATAACCGCCCCGTGTTCATCTCCAATGGCTCAATTCTGGGGGGGGGGGGTTATAAATAACCCCCTTCTTTCCCAACCTAAATTTGCTCGACCAATTCATGTTCTTCACCTAAAACTGAGCCACCAAAATCACTTGATCTCCTCCTCCAACCATCCAAAGCTCTTGATCTTTGGAGAATCGAAGAAGAAGACCCCGATCTACATCTTCACCGAAGCGATTTATATTTAACCCTCATTTGCTTGAGGGCCCCTTTGCTAGTATTCCTTTTGGAAACCCTAGTTGTTGTTGCTTGATTTGATCTTGTTGTTATTGTTGTTGCTGTGTTGTTACAACTATTGGGAGTCTCCAATTCAGTTGTGGATGTGTTCCCCAAGAACCTTGTAAAAGCCTGGTTTCCGCCTTGAGGAAATCCTTAGTGGACAAGTGAGCTAGGTCTTTGTGGCGTTGCTCACCGGAAAATAGGGTGAGGCCTTCGTCGTGTTGGTTAGGCCTTTGTGGAGACCACACCCCCCCAACGTATACGTACTTCCCCTCAAAAGGAAGGAACTACATGAATCATCCCTTGTGTTTCCGCGTGCTCCACTCTCGGTTACCTCTATCATTTATTGCATTATTATATCTTGCCTAGCGATATCTTGCTTAGTTGCATACCTTGTCATCTAGGGAAATTCACATAGTTGCGTATCTAGAGAATTACCTATGTGTCAAGCCTTAATTGAAAAATAACTAAAAATTGGGTAGCACCTATTCACCCCCACCTCTAGGTGCGGAATACGATCCTTTCAGCACTATTATATCTTCTAATTGTCTGATAAGATGTTCTATGTTTATTGTTAAGAATTGAGGAAATGAAATCCCCTACCAGCATTGTAACAATTCATCTCTCTCAAGTATTTGTTGGAAGTGGACATCGTTGTTATGGTGAATAAACATATCATGCTATTGCTGGCCTATGTTGGTGCACTGTTAGTGGTACTACATCAATTCAACCAATGAGGAGAAGTTAATCCTATTGGTTTTAGATTCTTTGCTAGATGTTCCATGTTTGGAGATAGAAACTGTACTAGGTAACCACAACACGGATTTTTTACCATGTTCAGTTGAGCCATTGATATGACTTGGATAAATCATCAGTTTGTGTATGCTATTTAATTTTTATGGTGCCAAAAAATGTACACGTTCGAAGGTGCATTTTGGTACATTTTGTACAAAAAAAGTTTTGCATATATGTTTAGTGTTCTTTTTAAAGATGGTCGGGTGTTGAAAATCAATGCCCACAACACCAGTATAACGAATTAAAAATATATGTTTATAATATTAACGAACATTACATATTTAGGTTGATTACCCACAAGAGGGCATCAACAAGACACTACAAAAATCCCCAAAAAATCACACACTACAATAATGTTGTGCATGTTCCCAACTTATTACACAATGATTGAAAATATAATAAGATACAAATTCTTTGGAAGCCCTATTAGCTACTACATTTAATGCCCTATGGACTAGGAATGGTGTCCATGTTGCTGGGAGTTACCTTCGCAGAAATATTGGCCCCAGTAATTCCCCTAACCACCTCTGTGTTGGTAGGAGAATTATATACGGTAATATCCTCAATGTTTTCATGGTTTGTACGGATTACTTTCCCAAACCGCTTGTTTCTCCTAATCATCACAAGTTGTTCAACTACCTCTGTCATATCTGGCCGATCTTCTAAGTCTTCCTTTAGACAATCCATTGCTAGCTTGCCCATTTCTTCAAGGACGGAGATATCTTCTTCAGTTGCAATGTCACTGTCAAACATTGCCCTCCCACTCTTTTCATTTTCATAAACTTTGCGGTACTCAATAATAAGACTAAGTTTCTCATCATAAACATTTTTCTTTCCTGTAATGAGCTCCAACAAAACTGCTCCAAAGCTGTACACATCACTCTTCTGTGTTAAAAGGCCAGTTTTCATGAATACAGGGTCTATGTAACCCATGCACCCAACCACAACCTTCGCGTAATATTCTTCTTTCAGTAGTTTGGACAACCCAAAATCTGCGATTTTCGGTGTCAACTTGTCATCCAGAAGTATGTTGTCTGGCTTGACATCGCCATGTCGCATGGCATGAGTTGCATAACTATGCATATATTTTAACCCTTCTGCAGAGCCAATTGCAATGTCCAGACGTGAGTCCAATGAGAGTACTTGATTCTTTTTGCGGTGCAGGATGTCTTGGAGGCTCCCATTTGCTGCAAACTCATACACCAACACTGGAACGTCCACCTCTAGACAGCAACCAACGAGCTTGAGGATGTTCTTGTGGATCATCTGCGTTTGGATCTCAACTTCATCAACAAATTCCTCCTTTGTAGCTTCATCTACCTTGATAGATGCCTTGACTGCCACTGTGGTATTGTCAGGAAGAGTTCCTTTGTACACATTACCAAAACTTCCGTTTCCAAGAAATTCTGAATTATCTTTTGTGATTTTCCTTAGTACATCTTTTGTGAAAATTGCGAGACCTTTCACATTTTTAAGCATCTCGCCTCCGTTTTTTTCAAAAAGTTTGTCCAGTTTTCTCTTTTGGAGCATAATGAATGCTAGAAGGAGAGCGACAATAAGTATGAATAATCCTAGACTAATGCCTGCAATTAACAGATCATGTAAATCAGTTACTCACCACTAATGGACCTTCATTTAGTTCATTTACTTTACTAAATACATGCTAACTATGATTTTTATCCACTTCACGATGCGCAAATACTAGTGTTAAATGTGGATATTGTCTTGCAAAGAATATTTAGGTGGATACTAAATACCAGTAAAAGAAATATCACTATATTAAAAGAAGTATATCTCATTGGCTATTTGCGAGCTATTGTGTACCTCATCAACTCTGATATCACCGGATAAATCATTCCTAATGTTTTTGTTCTTAATCGTATGGACACACCATAATTCTATATTTCGCAAGCATAGGTAGTAATGAAGATGAATCTATTAATTTTGGAGCAGTAATCATCTCTTAATTTTAAAAAGCATATCTCTATTTTCAGAAATTTTGAAACTATTGATCCTCAAAGGAAAGCAAGTCAGATGGCATGAGAACATTTATCCTGTATACCCAGGATTTATTCAGAATGACAATATATATATAACTTCCTTGCGTTTGTATGTATTAATAATTTGATTCTCTCCTTGTTAAAGCTATAATTCTATAAGAAGAATGGTTTTCATTAGCTGATATATGTTTTGGTGACACTATCACCTCTACAGATCACATGGCAAAGAGAACACTAAGATAGCATTGCAGGAATATGGAAATATGAAACTGAGCATGTATGTGTACCGAGGGCAATCCTTGCTTCAACAGGGAATTTTGAGGCGCAAGCATTCTCATATGCATTGTCATTAGGAGCCTTTTGTCCAGAAGGGCAGTCGCATTTGTATGAACCAACTTTGTTGTGGCATACTCCTTTGCAAGGGAAATACGGTTTCCACTCATCATCGCATTCATTGATATCTGCGTCGTGGACGGAAAGGATCAACAATGAGTCTATGCACTATTAATACTTGTAGAAACGAATTGAAAGGGAGGGTTAATTACCTTGGCATCCGTGGTTAAGGTATGGGTTGCCCGAGTACCCCTTGGTGCAATTGCAGATGTATCCTTCGCCATTGTAGGAGTCGAGGCACTCGCTGTTGTCGCTGACGCAGGCGTATCCCGGCTTGTTTTTCACCTCGGCGCAAGTCTTGTTGCCATCTTCGCTGTTGCGGACTGCCCAGTCGAGAACCAGCGGCTTGGTGGTTTTCTTGTCCATCATGAGGTCGGACACCCGGAAGTGGTAGGTGTTCTTCTTCACTATGAACGCGTAGTCACAGGGGCTGTAGGTCAGGTTCGTGTGCGTATATCCGTACAAAGTTGCCATCGCTTGGGAAGCGGCAAATGTCATGGAATTATCGCTGAGCCCCGGCGGGATGTCGACGTGGCAGCAGCCGATGCCCGCACAAGCGTCGTCCTGCGCCCGCCCCTCTTGGTCGCAGTAGGCCACGCACCCGGTGTAGAAGCTGTATAAGTTTTTACTAGACGGCCCGCTGTTGGTGTAGGCAAAGGTGTTGCACCCGAGGACGACGAGCTCGTTGCCGGTGTTGGAGATGCGGTACGCGGGGCTGATGCCGACGCTGCCATAGAACCAATCCAAGTTGTTCCCGTCGGTGGTGTTGTAGCAATTGTACGCGAGGCCTCCGGTCGCGGCATCACCGTCAGGTTCATCACCCTTAGGTTGTTGATGTTGCCTGCGAGGATCGGCGTTTCACCGCTGGTGCACTCGATCTCGAAGCCCGGCAGGAAGCAGCCGGCGCCGATGCCGAACGGGAAGCGCATTACCACGCCGCCGCAGCTGGGCTGGCATGTCTCCGGCGGCTGGAGGGCCAGGCTATCGGCTAGAAACAGCACAGGCAGCAAGAGTGCCGCCCATATTGATGGACGGATGGCCATCGCACTGGCACAATCACTGCTCGATCTGCTTGTTTAGTAGACGATTGAGCTAACTCAGCTTGCTATGTCTGCTGAATGGCGCAAGCTTGTTTATATAGAGTTAGCGGCTCTTTAGCTAGAATGGACAACTCTTCCTACATTCTTTTCGAGAAGTTGTGAGGGAGCAGCATGACACCTACGCCTCCACTAACTTCCGATTTCTGTCAATACCACTTTTCTATCTACATCAGTTGTGGCAACAGCACACTAGCACATGCCTTCAATCCAGGTACTACTTAGTTGGGGTCTTCTTGATTTTCCCCGACCAAACCGTACTATGAGTACCAATATCAGCTGAAGACTGGTCACAATGGGTAGTATCGAATACTAGTATCATGCATACCATACTAGTATATTATATGATAGGGATTTGCTAGTTTGCAGTTTCGTGCTCACTCAAGTCTTACACCATTTAATTTTTATATATCGTGATTCGTGCTAATCATTAGTTGTAACATGAGTTGTAACTGAGATTTGATGACATCATCTGACTGTGAACAAAGTTAGTTCCCAGTCGACTGAGAAAATAGTCACACTCTATATGATACTATCTCGGTATCATATAGCAGTATCATATTTTTATTTTATTTATAAATTGTAGAATCTTAATACAAAACTGTGTATAAAATATATTTGAAATTAGATATTCTAGTTCTACGTGCTATGATGCATCTATCTATGATCCTATTATCCTCTATTTAATATTTATCGGCTTATTTCATGCATGAAATATATGATACTGCATATATTGTCCCATTGTAGGTAGTCTAACACTCACCGAGAAAAAAAAGATAATCGATACCGAGGCAACACTGGATACTCATCACACTACGAAAAAACAAGTTGCTACCGTGTAAGTAATCTTTCCGGTATGTAACCTAGCGCGAACATGACAAAGAAAATCCTTTCTGTGACTAGAGAGAAAAACACACTGCAAAATTTTCGCCCACGACAAAGAGGAGAGAAAACACAGCGCGCAACGCAACATGCACAACAAAGATCCACAAAACACACGGCAAAGACACAACGGACGACAAAGATTTGCAACACGTGGTCGCCGTGGCTACCCTTCACAGCGCTGTTATAAATGCAGGACTCTGCCAAGTGCCCTGTTACATACACTCGACAAAGATTAAGGCTGGTCATAGTGTGGAGTAACTTAGACTAGTAACATATGTCATGTTACTATCTTCATAGTGGGTAGTAACTTATATGTGGTGTCATGCATTGTATCATTTATTATGTTGTAGACTCATCTTGCTTTGAGGTGTGTGATGTTATGGTAACATAGCTAGTTACCACCTCACTCTCTTTCTTCATTTATTAGCATGCCATGTCACCAAAATGCCTTGAGATGTGTGATTTTACTAGCTATGTTACTCCCACTATGAGCAGTCTAATGGCCACGCTGACTCTGCCTTCCCACGCGCATATGAGGTTCCCGCCCTTTTCCTCAAACATGGATTTCTTGCCAAAAAAGATGCCTTTTCCCGTGTGTTTTTCAAGTGCACACGTCGCTTTTCAGATTATTTTTACTTTTTCATCTTTGCCGTGTATTTTTTCCGACCAAATCTTAATAATATGTGTGTCAATAATCCAATATCAGCCTAACCCCCGCTGAGAAACAAAAAGAATAATCGCTACCGAGGAAAGACCGAATACTCATCAGTTGCATATTTTTAGGATGTGTTTGGTTGCCCACATAAAGACATTTCTCGCATTTTGTGGACCCAAATTCGGGTGTTTGGTTGGCCACGCATTTTACAAATCGAGCATTGCACGACTCTTAAACCAGACTAAGAGTTGTCCTGCCAGGAACGGCCGAATCCGGTGTTCGTGGCATGACAAATGCTGACGAGTGCATAGTAAGCATGTGGCTGTAGGTGTAGGGCAATAGCGGAAGACGACACGGCGTATCGAGAATGTGCACCATAAATTCCTCCACTGCCCACTCTGTCCTCTCACTCACCCTTTTGCACCCACCCTCTCCTCTCCCTTCTACGTCCTCTCGTCGTCTATGGTTGAGCTGCTGACTGTAGATCAAAGAACACGGCTTCAGCAATGGAAGATCCTCTCACGGCAAGGGCCTTCATCGATGCGGATGCCAACGCATTTTTCCATGTTATAAGCTCGGCTTCGCGAGGTTCGTCCATGGCGGTAAGTTCTCAATCCAATCTCTGACGATTGTAAATACGTAGATCTCTATATATGAGGGAGTACAATAGATTAGTAGTATGCTTATTCATGACAAGCACAATAGATTAGTAGTGGTAGGGTAAATTATCGGCTAATAGGGTCGATAATGGTCTATTATGTTCATCTACTATGTTTGTGTGCTTGTACATTAGCAGATCTATGTGTCATTAGTACAGAATATCCATGTAGTGGCGTTGCGTTTTGTGATTGGTGGTGTTGATATGGCATGCCACTGAATTGACGCCACTCTTATGTCGTTGTAGTGGCGTTGACATGCCGCCGCCATTGTGTGTGTCTGACATCGCCGGTGTTACCCTCCTCCCGACGCTCTCTACCCACATCTTTCAGCCGATCCTCCGTAGGTGTCTTCCCCGTCATCGGTAAGGTCGACTAACGGGGCATTTTCCTTCTACCGGTGCTTCCCGGCTGCTGCTTCTTCCCCCTCATGCCACGCCTATATGCTTGGCGTTGTTGGCGATAGTGATCCACCGGCGCATGGTGCACAACGTCCTTGCCGAGACTTGGGCGTCGCGTTGAGCTCGAATATACGCCATGGCCCGCACCTCCGCCGTGATGGAGTCCTGCATGGCTGCCTCCCATGTTGGAAACTGGCACGAGGACTCAGGACGTGGTCAATGAGCATGGTTTTTGCCTCCTTGAGCTACGCGGTGGCAAGCATCTCCCGAAACGCCGTGTTGAACGAGGGGAGGGGATTGACCTGCTTCGTGGACGTCGGCAACTCCGACGCCTCCTCCTCCTCCTCCTCGTTAGAGTCGGCCACCATATCATCGCCCGTCATCATCAAAGTTGTTGCCTCTAGCGGCGGAATTGGCGGTGGAGGTGGCCTGACACGGGTGATTGTGGGCCAAGTGGTGAGTTTGCGGCGAGGCATCGTGGACTAGGTGGTGGTGGTCAGAATGAATGCCGACGGAGGAGGATGTTCCCCATGGAGGAGGGAAGTGGTAGCTTAATTATAAAGCATGGTGGCTCGTGAGAGAATGCCTCGTCGCATTAATCACCGACATCGGGAGACAAGCTGGCGTTGTCTAGGAAAGCGGTGATGCTCAGAGGCGCGCACGAAAGTGCAACAGATAGAGCAGCCATGTTTGGCTGCAACATCAATGAAGGCCAACGTCTTGACGCGACGACTCACGAGGCGGGATTTTCCCATGCCTTGACGCGATGAGTCATGAGGCGGGCGATCCTTCTAGGGTTGGCACGGATAGCCACGCACACGCCACCATCGGCGTCATAAATGGTGGTGTGGTACTGCACAACGCCGCCAACTGACGAGCAAGGGTGGCGTTGTGCATAGCGCCACGTCGATATTAATGTGCGGTCATCCACACATTACGCGCAAAACAATGGTGTTCTACATTTCGTGATGTCGGTGTTAATAACAACATCGTTGGATAAATGAGACACATTATTAATCTTACTTCTAGCTGAGCATATCCTTAGTTCGGATGTCTTGCAGAGATAGTGTTGCCGAACAGAGACAATCAGGTGCATTTTAATTGATTTTCGCTCTATCACTGCCATTTGTGTGTCCTATATAAGTGTGATGCCCCAATTATGTTTATTTTGCATTTCTTTTCTTGTAATGGACGATGATTAAAATGAGGCACCATGTTCTTGATGTTCATCGCTAATGATGAAAATGTACAATGGACGATCCTATTGTACCTTGTGCATTGCGAACACGTTAGATTGTGCAATTTTCTTGGTATCATAGGATCATATATTTGCACTAAGCTTCTGATTTTGAATTAGATTTGTATTTACTCGAATCTGCCGTTGATTTAATGGTGGCACCATCAATTGTGGAAGGGTGCCCATAAGACCTTTTCTTATGCGCATGCACATTTCTTGTGCATTTGATTTGATTTTATAGGCAATTCTTTCATTTTCTGTGTCTTTATATGTGGTCATATCTCTTTAGCACAATGCTTCATTTTAAAAAAATGAGTGTGCATGTTTAATTGGCTTGATTTTAAGAGTTCTCCAAGATGATGACGGGTGCTGCGCTGTCCTCAACTTTGGAGAAGGATGTTCCATGAATGTTGGAAAAGGGAGCGTCTCCAAGAGGCCGAGGATAAGGCCGGTGAGCTTCGGCCACTTCTATGACTATGTTGGTCTAACCCATTTGAAGGTCATCATGGCACCATGGTTTGAATTGCTTCCAATTCCTGACACCCTCGTGTCGTACGTTGGCTCCATCCCAAGGACCATTGTCCTGAAGACCAATGTTGGCCGCTCCTGAATGGTGAGGCCGAAGGATGTCAACGGTAGGGAGGCCATCGATCAAGAGTAGGCTGGATTTTCCATTGCTCACAACTTCAAGATCCGGTACTTCCTAACCTTCAATATCCTGAAAGGCGACGTCTACAAGGTCACCATTTTCAACTAGTCCATGACTAAGGTGGTCAAGAAGTTCCTAGATCACATCCATCCCTTGCCATGGTCGACGAGTGATTATTGTTGGTCCATATTTGTCTATGTGTGGTGTGAACTAAGTAAGTTATGTTACCTGTGTTGTGAACTTAACAATGCTATTATGCGTTGCCTGAACTAAGTGTGTATATGTTGGTAGTTTAATATGCTATCTTCTATTGTAGTCTTATTATTGCTCCTTATTTGTGAACAAATAGGCTGGTAACCTTGCCACGTTGAGAAGAGGTTATCACAACACATATTTTTCGCACAACCAAGCACAAAGTTCTGTTGCTACCAAGCCTAAAGCTGATAAACAAACATCACGCTTATTTGCTTCCACAGTGCAGAAAATAGTCTTCCACGCAACCAAACTAGATGTAGAAGTTAGCTAAGCCTTGGCCCCACACATGTGGGCCGAGTAGAGCTAAGTTGCCATAGGGGGTAGCCCTATGCGAGTAACCAAACACTCGCTATATGTTCCTAATTGTAGATGTCTTTACATAAACACAATAAGAGTCCATTTTCCAGCCTCGGCGTTCATACACATGGATTAATGTTACTTCCTCCGTCTCATAAAACTTGTCTAAGATTTATCTAAATTTAGATGTATCTGGATATTCATGGGACCAAGGGAGTACAATGAAAAAAAGGCTTCAAAACCTAAACAAGGAAGAAGGTGATGATGGGAAACCACTAAAATAAAACTTGAAAACATCTTCATATTACTGATGGGAAAGTTACATTGCACGTCTATGGCTTTGGGCACGCACGATCGGTATTTGTTATGTAAAAAACATGACTTTCCTCTCATGATTCATCAAAAGGGTGTCACGCTAAGCCCAACCAATTAGAATTAAACCATTTTTACGTTGGTAGTTGGTGTCCCATGTGTTGGATGTATTAAATAATTGTGGTTCATCAAGGATTTGGATTTCGCCTAAAATTTAAAATTTCAGGTTAATTTCAACAGTATTATTTTGGCCAGGTAAAAATATTTAACGGACGAGATCTTTTGCGTTATAATGATTTTTTCGGAAGAAACAAAATTATGATCAGATTTTGTTTCAGAAGTCAAATGCGGTCATCCTAGATTTTCCAAAACGAGGAAATTTCATGCATTTCATTCAACTCCCGGGAAATTCCAAAAGTCAAAATCTAAATTCTCGTGTTATCAAAATCCAAATTCGGTGGTATAACTTGCTATCACAAGCGCTATACTACAGTTGCTATCGTGGATAAACAGCTAATTAAAGAGAAGCTTTTGTCCTACAGCTATTGGAGCAGGCCACCCATAAATGGCATTACCCGCTATTTAAAAAAAATTTAGGCACGGGTGCTATTTAAATCCTTGGGAAATGTCATACTAGAGATTAGGGCCCAACGATATTGTAACTTTTAGCACCCGTTATCTTTTACTGGTCTACATTCTAGAAAAAAATAGACAAATTAGTAGTGCATTTATTAGTACTATTTAATGTAAAATAATTAATTTAAGCTACATTGAAAATAGTGACATCCAATAAAAAAGGAGGGTCACTTCGTTTTCCGTATATTTGTTGACTAAAAGCTAGGATGTAGAGTATTTTAGAACAAATTTTAGGTATAGAATGCAGAGTATTTCAGAACGGAGAGAGTATACTTTATAGTTTAGTTTACTCGCTTTGACACTACTACACAAAAGCCTATCCGTGGCACACCTATTTTTGCTACCCGTGTCGCACTATGGTGAAATACGGTGCGCCACGGCTACCGCGTCATGGCTATTAACTACCCGTGGCGCACTACATGGTGCGTGGCGCACCACATGATGCGCCAAGGGTAAAAAGTTTTCATTTTTTCCTTTTTGAAATCCCAGATCCAGATTTGGATCTAGCACATATTTTCACGAGTTTTTTTTTCTCGTTTTTTTGCGTGTTTTCATTTTCCAAATTATTTGCCCCATTCATCTAGCACCATTTTTTCTCGTTTTGTTTTTCCAATTAGATGGTCCATGGGAGAGGTTGGAGGATGGTGAGGAAAGAGGATGGGGAGGAGAGGGAGGAAAGGAGAGGATGGAGTAGAGGAGAGGATTGTCTGTCGCCGGAGTGCTTCGAGGAGAGGAGGCCGAAGAGGAGGATGGGGCGCCGAAGTGGAGGAGAGGAAGGAGACGAGGAGGAGGAGGAGGAGAGGAGAGGAGAGGAGGAGGAAGAGGAGAGGATTTGTGGAGGAGGGAGCTAGGAGGAAGAATGGAGGTGGATAAGATGGTAGGTGGTGGCCAGCCATTTTAAATTTTGGAGGCGGGAAGCTTACCCGTGGCGCACCATTTGGTATAGGTCCGCCACGTCTAATCATCTATTTATTTTTTGATTGTTTTTGCCTGGAAACTAAAACCTGAAAAAACTCTATTTTCCTTTTCGAAATTTGGAATTCTAAAAAATCGCTAGTTGAAATTGGATGTAAAATTTCGCGTAGATACATTTTCATATAAACAAAATATTTTCATCGAATGTCGTATGCAACGAGAAATGCCGTTTTATCGATACATGATGTAATTTTGTTAAAAAAAGTCAAAAAAAACATTTTTGTTAATTTCTCTTGCAACTAGAGGACATAACACATCGAAATCTCAAAGGATTTTATATTTTGTATTTTTTATCAATTTTCTTAAAAAAACTGAAAAGGCTTATACTCCATGGCACACCTAGTCCAGTGTGCCACGCCTATGCTGATACCAAATTTTGAATTTTGAATTCTTATATAGACGTGGCGCACATGTATTTGGTGCGCCACGGGTACAGGACTAAGGGTGGACGAACCAGCCAACCAGCCGAGGAAATAGGAGTGGCACACCTCTATCTCAGATGCGCCACGGGTATGGCAGGTAGGCATGGCGCACCTAGAGCCAGTGCGCCACCACTATGTAGCCGTGTCGCACCAAATAGATGTGCGCCATGGGTAGGATATCTATATATAGATGTTTTTCTAATAGTGTGATGATACAGTTTTCGTAATAACTTTGTTGGGAGAAAATATAATTTATACAATACCAATGTAAAAACGATGAATACAGACGACTAGATTAGGCTGTTTTCCGAGAACATCCCATCACGCACACGACAAAGACATTTTGTTGAGTGTTGACAAAAAAAAACACTTTGGCAAAGAAACATCTCGCGACCAAGTAGGGAGAACTCTAGGCAAAGGAAAAACCCAACACAGGAACGGATTAAATAGTCGGCAAAGACAAGCTGATGGGCACATATCTCCAGTGGTCATGCTTGGCGCAGAGTGACCACGAGTTGGCTTTTCCGAGTCCCCCCTCAACAAAAAATAAAGAATAATATTTATTTTATTTTCTGTTTTCATGGCATTGTGTCCATATTTGGAACAGTGGTTCATCTTTACATGTTAAATAATATTGCCAAAATGAGCCTCCAATTTTTATTACATTTTTCCCATTTTCTGAGTGCTAGAATGGTTTTTTTACAGCAAGTAAAAAATGGTACTTCTCAAATTTTCACATAGGGTAGAGAAAATTTAATGAAAAATTCTAAAAATTTATGAATTTAAAGCTTTACAGCTACCTCGCACATTTAAATGACTTTATGTTAATTTCTGAAAAGTAATTAAATTGGCCAAAATTCCTTTTAAGGTACACAAGTAGTTATTATATAGAAGAACCATTTATAGGTATAAAAGGTCTATTTGACCCTGTTTTGAAAAATATGAATGAGAATGTAGAAATTTTTTTAAAAAATGCAATGCTTATGTATGGAGTCACTATTTATATGCATGTTGTCACGAAAAATGTAGAACTTGGAATGTGACAATTTTTCTCTAAGAAAATATCCTACAGAGAATGTACTATCACGTTTGAACATTATATTCATGGCTTTCAAGCCTAATGAACAAGGTCATGGCCAAATTCATGGCATAGTTCATGATAATCTGCCCATATTGGGCACATAGGTGCATCTTATCATGTAAAACAATGTTGCCAAATAGAGTTCCAACATATTTATTAAAACAATTGTTTTTCAATTTCAAAGTGCCAAAACAGGTTTTCAAGGAAGTTACATAAAATATGAATCACGATGGCACCACTCTAATTTTCACACAAAGTAAACCATATTTAATGGACAACTCCCATGTTTTATGAATTTTCAAGCTTTTGCCGATTTCCCAAAAATAATTCAAATTTGAACTACCACCGTGTTAAAGTCACAAATATCATTTTAAGATAGACAAGTTGTTACAAAAGATACCATCTTCTAAGTCTGAGAAGTAAAAGAGCGTACCAAGTTGCGCCGTAGTACTAGACTCGATTCAGAATCTAAATTCACGGAGGAAAAGAAAGATGCTGAAAACTGTTCTGTGGATGAGAAAATTAGCTGCTTGCCTGCTTCTATCGGGCGTTACAGCACTTAATCATTTTTGTTCCGTTGTCTTGCTACCGGACACATCCAATCTTTGGGCTATGACTGCTAGTTTTGAGTCTACTTAGTCTCTAAGAATAGTATTATGATATCGATGGATTTAAAAGAAAATGACATAAATATACGTCGTGGCTTGGTGTGACGATCATGATGACATAAAGTGCTTTGTCCCAACGGGAAGCTATTAGATAGCTAGAAACTTGCTGGCATGGGTCTGGCATACCTTAACTAGGCTCACTGGGCCCTAGGCTAAACATTTGTTATCTGCATAATCGAGTCCACGTTCTGGTTAATTATGCATGATGTAGTATCATGCTCTTCATGTCAGCCGGGAGCCGCATGTGTGACTTGGACACACAATTTAATTTGGGACCGGGACTCAAGGTTTTCTGTTATTATTCCCTAACAGGAAGTCGTTAGTAGATAAACAGACATTAAAGGGATGCCATCCGCCTGTGTTGCGATGATGTTTACGGAGTAAAAATAATTCTTCTTCACAACAGTGGTTGTTAAAACCCAAGATTAACATGCAAACAGTGACCGTTTAGAAGCTCCTATCGTGCAGCTGGTACGATATAATACCGCTAGAGAGAAATTTTCATTGAAATATAAGATTCCATATACACCCTACCATACCTACTCCCTCCGGTTCATGTTACTTATCGCTAGTATAATGTATCTACAACTAAAATATATCTAAATATATCTATATTAAAGATAATTAATATGAACCAGAGGAAGTATTAGAAAATATTATATCAAAATGGTATGCATAATTAACATAAAATTCCCTAGCTAATCATAGCTATCTCTATGGTCAAATCAACGCTGCGGTTAGTGTCAAGCTCATCTTGACAGCCATCACCCAGCCTTGAGATTCGATTGCTCCAGCTACTGCTTTGTTTTACGGACTCCAGTTTCTTTAAAAGAACAAGACTTGAGTGTTTCTTTATGTGAACCAACAAGTGGTTAGACAGGTTGGCACAAAAAGTATGCTGTTATATGTCCACATTGTGGCACCTTGATTATTTTATAGTACCTCGCTAAGTCAATGACATTCGTGACCAACCAATGTTCGGCACACGGATCAGATGGATCAGTATAGTGGTTGTTCGCGCAACATGCCATTTTCAACAGACCACCGCATTTGAGGAACCAAAAATATCAAGTATTAGAAAATATTATATCGGAATGGTATACATAATTAACCTAAAATTTCCTAGCTAATCATAGCTATCTCTGTGATCAAATCAACGTTGCGGTTATGCACGATGTAGTGTCAAGCTCATCTTGAGAGCCATCACCCAACCTTGAGATTCGATTGCTCCAGCTACTGCTTTGTTTTACAGACTCCAGTTTCTTTAGAAGAACAAGACTTGATTGTTTCTTTATGTGAACCACCAAGTGGTTAGATATGTTGAAATTAAAAGGATGTTGTTATACGCCCACATTGCGGCACCTTGAATCCTTGATTATTTTATAGTACCTCACTAAGTCAATGACATTGGTGACCAACCAATGTTCAGCACACGGATCACATGGATCAGTATAGTGGTTGTTCGCACAACAGGCCATTTTCAACGGACCACCGCATTTCAGAAACCAAAAATATCCGAAACTGTCTGTTTATGCGGATACGGGCAAGCCAGCGGCTCAAGTCCACTTACGGGTGGTAGCGCCCCCAACGCCACCCAGCATGTGTGTGGTCAGCTTTCCGCGATGATGTCAGAGAGGATTATTAAATTTATTAAAGGATTCATCAACATGCTTTCCTCTTTCAAAATAATTATTAGTGCCACTCTCAATCATGACATCATGGCTTCAATAAGATTTTCCATTGGCTTAGGATAGTTGCAAACTACACAAGTATTTTTCCACATAAGCATATTTCTCTTCTGTTGTGTAAACCAAATAATACCTCGCGCGTTGCTGCTGGAATTTCTGTTACATAATATATGCTATTAACAACCAAAAGTTGATACCATTCAACATGGGATCTTTGCAAAATTGCATTTGGAGAAGATGTGTTTGTATACATATTAAGCTGACTATGAGTAGATGGGCGCGGCGGCACGTCACGCCGACTATGTAATACGATGGTTCTAATATTTTTAAGACCATATTTGAATATTTATTGATTTAAACAATGAGCTCTATGATAGTTGGTGATGAAATATGATACATCATACACTGAAGTTATGTGCATAAAAGGCTAATCTTGAGGATCAAGTAAATTAGCTGGCATCATTGGGATATTGAAATGTAGTCTGGTGAATCTACAGAATTCCAACTGGTTAGCAGTTTGTCTTGTAGCCTAGTGCAAAGAATTATGTATGCAGAATAATAGGAAAACGTTACAGAGTAGTAGAAAAATCAAAGAGAACAATTCTCATTTGAGAGCTGGTATAACTTGTCTTCAAGAAACCTAGATAACTGTCAGACTGAAATGACAGACTGAAATGACAGCTAGCTTCTAACCTATGATTTACCACTCTTTTTATCATGGTTCTGTATCCTCAGTCATATTCTCTTGAGGATTTCTAAAACACACGTCTTCTTTAAATATAACCCTTCCTATTTGTTTTATATCACAACAACTTCTCCTAGACACTGTTGCGAAACCTAAAAAAAAAATTTGTTCTGACTCCAGTTGTTTGACTGGGTATTCATTCTCACATCCCCTCTGGTATGAATTGAACTCCAAAATAGGAGTTGTTACCGGCAACCATTCCTTGACACCACTAGAGGTTTCTCACTGCATTCAAATGTAAATATTACTATCCATGAGTGCAAAAGGCAAACTTCCGAGCATAGCTTATTGCAAGTCAGAGCAAGACAAACATTAATCTTATCTAAAAGATATGATGCCTCCTAGCATGCCTTCTTTCAACGCATGTATGACTGATAACTATGATTATGTAGTATCAATACAATAATGTCACATGCCCTTTCAGCTCTATGTAACAAAGGATGCAAAATATAACAATACAACGATAATGTGAAAGCCTGAGCAAAGGAAAACCATTGACGCCACACTTTTCACCCTTGAAATTACTCACTTAAAAAAGAAACATGAGCAAAGGCAATACACTGAATAGAAGCAAGCTTCTCAAATATTAATAGAAAGATCCATAGTTTAAAATTACTCATGTTCTTAACATGAAGGCATACCAATATAAACTATGTAGAAAATTATACCGGTCGTCTTGAAACTTCTTGTGTGTCCTCCATGGATGATTTTACCGTTCCATGGCTCGAGAACCTCAAATCACGTAGAATTTAACACCTTTAATTGAGAAAAGCACTAGTAGGAAAAGCCTTGTAGATGAGATCTTATTTCTGTGATGCACTAGCTACATATGCGTCACAGAAACAATTTCCTGTGGCGCACTTGAGACGGAGCTTATTTTTGTGGCGCACCACAAGCTCATGCCCAACAGAAATAAGGTGGGACCCACATCCTGGCACCCCCAATAATTGGTTTCACTATTTCTATGGCGCACGTGGTAAGTGATTCTGTGGCGCACTGGTATATCACCTGTCGTGCTCCCTCCCTCGCCCGTACCCCTCCCCCTCTCCCTGGCCCGCCGCGCGTCGCCGCCTTCCTCCGTGACGGCAGTGGGCCCCGCTGCCGCTGCCGCCTTCCTCCGCGACGGCCGCATGCCGCCGCGATCCACGCATCCACGCCACCAGCAGCACAACCCACTGCGGTGTGGAGGAGGAGGGGCCGCCGCGTCAAGGAGGAGGGGCCGGCGCTGCGTCAAGGAGGAGCCGCCGCGTCCTCAACCCCTGCCGTCGTCGCCAACGTCGTCCTCGACCCCTGCCGTCGTCGTCGGTGAGCGCTCCCCTCCCCTTCCTCTTCCTCTCCCGCGCGAGCACAACCTGCTCGACGAAATGCATGCCCGCTATAAGTGCACGATGACGAGGCGGGAAGCTCGAGGGTGGTGAGGCCAGCCGCGTGCAGTCCCCTCCGGCGCATTAGCACTGTCTGTGGGTGCCGCGGTGAGCACACCTCACGCACGCATGAACACCGCGTGCAGTCCCCTCCGGCGCATTAGCATTTGTGTGTTTTTCTCTTCACATGTTTTTCTTTCTTTGCAATCCACCCTCATATACGACATTGCTCTGTTTCGATTAGCACCACAGTAAGCGGGCCTCTGTGGATCGCTCTGGCCATCCTCCTCTGCTTGCCCTCGCATTTCCGAACCATATATTCACAGGTTGATAAGAAGACAAATATTTATCTTGGCTGCATGGTTCGCCTTCCAGTTTTGGTTGCAGTATGTGGTTCTTATGCGGAAAATAAATACTTATGCCCAGGTTTGGAAGGCAGCAAAGCAAACTGCTTTGGCGAAAGATCTGTTGAAGTCCTGACTAGAAAATATTATGCACCTATTTACCTGTAGTATTAGGTATCTATGTATTATTATGACAAGTGTCCTGGCACTCGGCATGTCTACTAGGCATAGTCAGACTATGGTCATATTAAGTGCCTCTTGTATAATCATGACAAATGCCTCCTTCATCTTACTCATCATATTACTAGATTTAATTGATATTGTTTCAGTACTGTCTACAACTCGCATCATATTCTTAAGTCTCAAATCCAGTATACAAAAGGACATCACTCGGTCTGACATATCGGCAAATCATCTTGGTTTATATAAATACAAAACAATACCAGTAACCTCGCCTTACAAATATGGCAAAGGAGGAAGAAAACAGGCGCACCATAGACTCTCCCTTCGATAGTGCCAGCAAGCCCTGAATCCCATGCTGTGAAACCACCTCTCTGGTGGTGCCCACCCAGCCTCCCCCAGCTGACACCAACCTGCCACACCGCGCCGGCATGGCTGCTGTTGCCGTGGTACCTGTAGAGCTTGAAAACGACAGTCAGACAAGCCAAGCAAACACCGGCCACAGACAGCGAAGAGAAGGCTCGGATGGAGCATGCTCGCTGGATCTACGCCAACAACATATTATTCCTTGAGCCTCTTCTTGCACGGTAGAGCCGTGCAAAACAAGATAGAGCGGACCAGGCTCGCGAAGCCCGAGCCACTTAGGGTATGTGCAATGGTTAATAAGGTTGTCTTATCTTATCATCGCCATGTAATTTAGATATAGCAACAAAATATAATGTATAATAGATTATTTTTTAGTCTTATCTTCAGTAATCAGATATCCTAATTTGTGGTGAGAGAGATTGTGCTAAGAATTCAAACCCTTTTTGAAATATTCTCTTTCCTCCACCTTAGCGTTTATTCTATGTGGCGCTGCTAAGATATCTATATTGTACATGCCCTAACAAATCACTTCTTCACGCAATTCTCGCCTGTCAAGATAGTCTTGCCTTAGCCTGCACTATTGCAACTTCTTCGACCATGGAATGGGCGCGAAAGGCCTCAGCCTGCGCTATTGCAACTTCTTCGACCATGGAATGGACACGGAAGAAAGTATATTGGCTTTACACAAGCAACACTGAAATAATCGATGTACCATATGACAGAAGAAGAAGACCATTGAAAAGAAATCTAAAATATAATTAAGTAATAGTCAGAAGACGCATCATTGGCCACATTACCTCTACATTTTTCTTCTAATACGCTACCCACACTATCAAAAGAAACCACCAATCGCCCACCATATGGCGCGGCGTGCCGCCGCGCCTATCATTGCTAGTTGCTATTATAGCAATGCTATTGGAGATGCTCTGAGCAATTCAAACTCCCTCCAATTACATATCTGCATTATCAGAAAATACGGGTAAGGCAAATCTTAGCAATCGGCCATTATGTAACTAGTATTACCTGGCCAGCAACAACCATGTCACGTACTCACATAGCATGGCAAGATGCATAGACACAAAGAGCACTCCGGACGGACATGGCCAAGTTATTTTACAGGTCCATGTCTTCTCAAGCGTTTGCTGAATGATAACCCTATATCAGACTAGTCACAATGAAAAGTATCATAGACTAATATCATACATATGATACTACTTTATGATACAACACCTACAATGCATAGTATCATGACTTAGTATCATAGTTTTATCATATTTAATATTTTGTAGAATCTCAATGCAAATATGTGTATATGATGTGTTTGCCACTAAAATTTCTATTTTTACGTGCTATGATATCGTATCTACCTATGATATTTCTCTCACCTCTCTCCTCATTAATTGATGTGTCACATAAGATTTTTTCCTGCATGGCATGCATGATACAACCTATGATACTTCCATTGTGGCTACACGATGTTTGGACTTATAGCTGGGGAGAATCTTATGCGCCGGCAAAAGTTCTATGTCCACATCCGTGCTCACATTTCAGTCCCAAACGTTTTTCAGTAGCTTTGGAAATTCAGTTGTGTCATGATGACAAAACAGATGTTTGGCTTCTCTGGTTCTTTTTTATTTATCCTTGAACTGTTTTGTATGCTTTGCATGAGGGTTTTCTCTTCACCTTGTATTGTTTAGGTCATTATGGTTTTATATTTATAAAGCGGTGCAAAATTCTGTTTCAAGGAGGACAGTTGTCGTATCAATTACAGCTTATTTGACTCCCAAATCGTGAGTGAATTCAGACACTGGAACTACGGAGGGCTCTCACATGAATGGTGAATTCCGAACTGTTTACCCCAGATATAGCAATTGCTTGTCAAATTTTGGTTGATTTCCTGGAAATATTATGTCGTGGACGCAGGGATGAAAATGTTGAAATTTTACATGGAAACTCTAATTTAAATGTGAGATACAAACATACAAATTAGAACTGGCATGCATTTAAAATAAAATTTTAATTCTACAAAAACAGGATTTGGAATAGAATTAAATATATAGAATTTTAGTGAACCATGAGGCTGGCATGGCCATTCGACAACCAATTATCAAGTCAGGCAGATGGCCTTCTTATTAGAATATCTACTATCTGTACTGCTGCCATGACAAGAAGATGGCCAACTGCACATTCTGTTTACCGACCAAACATGTTGTAGCGTAAGTCTAGCATCAACTAATTAATCAACCAGTCATAGATTATTGATAACATCCAATGTGGACATAATACAACAGAATAATGCCCAAGAAGCAAAAAAAATACAAGTGTGGAGATTAAGTAAATTGGAAGTAGAATAGCTCTGTCCTCTTACAAAAGAATTTTATTCTTTTTTTTTGTAAAAAATGCACTCCCTCTGTTCTATTTTTCTTTCTTTAAATTAAAACCATGACAAGAATTATGAAACGGAGGGAGTATTTATCTTGATGACTCATTAGACAACAACTTCAGGTAGGTTTTACTCCCCAAAAGTTCTCGTCGGACCTGCAAGGAAGAAGTGATAAACAAGTGAGATGACATTGTTCCTTGCATTAACATATATACAGAAGATTTTAAATATAGAAGATAACAAAATGGTGAAGATTTCAGCTCCGTACAGATTCTTAAAATTCCTATAGGAATTTACACAAAACTATGCAGTACATCATGCGGCAATGAACTTTTAGTGTGAAACTTTGTAGAATGTGGTAAATAAAGAAAGATAGATAAACCCTCTACGTGTTTTTTCGGGTATATCACAAATATGATGAAGTAATTGTAACAAGAATATCATGTAATCCTCATAGAATGTATATCATCATTAATATCCAACAAGTCAAGAACATCAATTAAGCAAGGAAAGCGAGTACAGGACCAGCAGCTTCTGCACGTAGCCGGTACATGAACAAACATCTAGAAGTCACTTTACCTTCAAGGCGGACCTCGACATTAGGCGAAGCTTTGCTGTACTTCAATAACACATCCAAAACCTCCTCTTTGGGTACTAAGCATTCCGCATCAAGTCTAATACTCAGTCTGTGAAGGAGACTTGCTTTAGAAAGGACAAGCTCTATGAAAGACATTTCATTAGAGTAGAAACCAATGTCCTTTATATGCACTTCCTGAAGGTTGGCAAACATGCTCTCACTCCACTGTTTGTTTTGGAAATCTCCATTTGCTTCAACTATCTGTTTCTGATCACTACCTACCATGATCTTAAAATGAGGGCAGAATAAAAGAAAATAAATTAGCATGAAACAAAGACGATGACCGGTTTATTCCCTCCGTCCAAAATTAATTGTTCCAACTTTATCTAGATAGACTAAAACGTGGCGTACCGAGACAAAATGGAGTCAATTAATTTGGGACAGAGGGGAGTAGTAAAGTAAACACTTCATCTGTTTCAACAACTGGCTAGCGAAGAGCTATTTAGATTTTCACTAAATTAAAGTTGCGAAAACATGGTGGAGCCTATGATTCCCAGGTGAAAAGAAACATGTCAAAATGCTTTTATAAAGAAAAGAAATATCATGGATCAAGTGATGCTACTACATGAAGCAACACTCTGTGTGCCAGGGGCGGAGCCAGGATTTGAGTATAGGGGGGGCAAGTGGCAAAGTCTAAATCAAAATAGCATACCAACATATGTTTGCCAAAAAGGAATAATGCTGTACGAATACAGATGATCTAAAATATTAAAATTGATAAGCAGGCTGACATTTGTTAGGCTAACTTTTCACAGACTATATACGTAGCATATATCTATACTAGGCAGATAGCGCGCTTCGCCGCGCCGCCTGCCCAACGTTGTACAACGTAGCTGTAGCAACCATCCATTGGTGGTTTAATCTGGTTTTGATGCGGTGCCAGCAGTTTAGTTTAGGTATAGGTAATTGCAGAATGATGGGCACCATGATTTGCGTGGTCTGTGAGGACATGTTTAAACCAATGATATTGTTTTGGACCAATTTTGGGTTAACAGGGGATGGGTAATCATACTAAAATGTTCATACCAAATTATCAATGATTACTGAACAAACACGGCCACAATAAACACCAATTCTTACAAACCAGATGTAAGAAGGCGGTTGACAGACACAACCGGAGGCCCCTAATGTCATCAAGGAGTAAAGATCTCATTAGCCAGATTGTATCGCGACACCTGCAAATACACCTCATCATCAAGATGCAACTTTCACTTGGCCTTGATTGATTTCATGACTTTTATCTAATGTGAGTTGAACCACATGGAAGCTAGTGCATTGGATGCCGGCAAACTTGCCCAAGATATGGACGCTTGCAGTCATTGGTGTTCATACATATAAGGTTGCACAATTCACACAACAACACCAGACGCAAAAAAAAAAAATGCCAGCTCATGTTCATTTGATCAACACCTAGCGCCTGAAGGTGCTCCATATGAAGCAAGCTATGCGTCATGACTCAGGACAGAAACTTGCATGAATTCACCTTGGAGCCCACCATAAAGTGACAAACAAAGCTAAAAAGCAGATAAATATCTAAAAGAAGATTCACTTGGAAAACCTATGAATGGTTAAAAATGATCTGAATCTCACCCCAGAAGTAGTACGACATCCATAATCATATATTTGTGTATAAACATATAGAGAATCATAGGTGAATTCAATTTGTACACTACCTCGAAAGAAAACATGAAATAGCTAGAAGGAATAGATGCAATTCAAAGAACATGTATACAAATGGACCTATAATTATATCAAGTGTATAGTGACTGGGTAACTTATTAACTGAACATGAACTTGAAGATTTTCTGGCAGTTGCAGGGCCAATTATCATGGGCCTAGAAGAGCAACACAACCAATTGATCTCATTCATGGCATGTGTCTGCTCACTATCATCTCCAGATCTCTCAAAAGAGTGCTGCTATACGTACGATATATTTCGTCCGATACCTGTACGACGCTAGGAGGCAGCCAGCTTTCCTTTTGTAAGATCCCGTAATCATTTCCTTTTACAAAAGCAGCTATGTGACATCTCCAACGGAGCGTCGCTCCGCCGTGACCGCTAAAGCGTTTGGACCTGCTCCAGCGCGCGGGACGACGCAAAATGACCGAGCCGTCCGTGGCGATGCAAACCTGGCCCGTCAGGTTTGTGTCTCCGCGGACGCTCCACGCCGAGTGTCCGCCAAAACTTATGTAGGACCCGTGCGTCAATTTCAGGGAATTTTTTAGGTAAGTTTTTTGCACAAAGCACTAATCATCCATTGAAAGACCATTTATTTCCTACTTGTCTACCCAATTTAAATATAAAATATCCATAAAGTAGAACCGTTGCCTCCGCCCACGCCTCGCTCTAGACTAGGTGACCTACTGCACCCCGCTCTAAATTCTAGCTATGTCAGGCCGCGAGCAGGAAGGAGTGACAACGTAGCCTCTAGGCCATCCCCGCTACACAGGGATGCTGCAGTGACGGCGGACGGAGCTAAAACCCGTGTCGCGCTAGGTGGGCCAATATAGTCGGTGATGCAGAGGCATGCACACCAGGTTTAACCCGTCGTCTATCTCTGGTCCACGAGCCGGTGCCCCAACTGCGGGCTACCCGTGGCCACGCTGCTCTCCTCGTACCGAAGGCGGAGGTGAATGAGGAAGAGGATGAGGTGACGACGCTCCTCCGCCAACAGCACCTCGCTGCAAGCAACGACGATCCCGAAGACATGTCAGGGGTACAACACCGCCTTCATGTCGTCATTGAACGACCACAAGGCCTGGGAGAGGAACATCGAGGACATGATCACCATGTCGATCTGCGAGAGCGGCAGGCCACTCGTCGACCTGGCGCGCGACGACGACATCGAAGCTAATCTCAACGGTGCGGTGAAATACGGGCCCATCGACTAGGACTACAACTTCTTCCAGGGCTACGAGCGCTCCGACCTTGGTAGACGCCATTAGTTTATTTTATGTTTAAATTTGGTCAAATTTCATTCAAAACATTGTAATATATAACAATTTTGAATGAATTAGAGTGTTTTTGGTAAAATTTAAATTTCTTAAAGTCTTGTTAGGGTGACGTGACTGGAAACAGGCGCGTTCCAAAAGCAGCAACACGCGGCGGTATTCCCCAAGCGCTCGTTCCGAAGCTATTTATGTGCGGGTTTTGGGGGAGGCTGCTGAAAATGTTCTAAATTAGTATTTCAAAGTGGTGAGTTTATGTTATATATACTCTTTGTAGATTGGAGGAACTGGTCACTAGGTCATTTGGCCTGGGCTCGGACTTGGCGTGGTGGGCCTAAAGGAAAGTTAGCAGTATGGAGAGCATCGTACAAAGTTCGTATGTCAATCGTCGTGTGTGGAGCATTTGATCACCCTTCGATGTACCAGCGCCTAGCATCAGTAACAACTTTTGCAGCTTTGACAGAAGAGTGCCTCCTGGAGAAAGTGTCTAGCATTTCAGCTACATAAAGAAAACTAACTTCTGAAGAGGCTAAATAATACGACATTTACTATCATTGAGCTAAAGTCCATGCTGAACCAACTTTCATGCATATTTCCTGTGGCCCACAGGCTGTGGGTCACCCTATATACTGCAACGTGCAAGCAGAATAATAATCATGTGAGTCTTATTAGTACTTTTATCAAGCAACAAACTTAACCCATAGCACGCAAAAGGTAACACCCTTACACCTTCGAGATAAGGATTATTACATGTAGGTACTTTAGCGGGAAAATAACTCAGGTTATGTGAACTCAAATGGCAATGACGAAAATAAACTGGAACTTCTAGTCCTACATTATCATAAATTAGTCCATCTAACTATATTACTTTAGCAAGAAAATAACTCAAGTTATGTGAACTAAAATTGCAATGCAGAAAATAAAATGGAACTTCTAGCCCTACATTATCATAAATTAGTCCCAATAACTTTATTTTCCAATCTTTCAAGCAGATAAGTCATCCTTGCATTCATGTGATGCCACGTACTCATGCATTAGCCAGCATGCCCAATATATACACTTAATGAGTTTCCAGATAATGCTTAGTTACCTTTAGCAATAAAATTTACTAAATCCAAAAACAAAGTAGCCCAACTTGCTTGAGCATGTGGGCCCAAAAGAGTTACGTAATCTTGATGAGGTTGATAATTCCTCGCTTAGAAACTACTTAAGACTTTTTTTATTCAGGTCATACTAATTTGCAACTTTGTGTACATTAAAATGATCTACCTAGCTAGAATGCTTGTTGAATGGTCCAATGCTATACTGACATGGGGAAACTTCGACTGTTGCATAAACATGAGCAATAAACTCATGTACAAATTCCTACCGATAATTTGTAATGCATAAAAGATCAATGTGTACCTTCATCTTGTTCATAAAGAATTGATCACCGTAGGAATTCCTCTCCTGGCCTAATCACAAAGCAGAAAATAACTATCACACGTTTCTATAAGATTCCTTTCAGCATAGCGAATCAGAACATGTTCTGGCTTGCGAAAAAATAGCAGGTTTTACTAATAAGCACAAACCTTGAGTTAGAACAGTCAATATATATAAAATGTGACTATTTTATATATACCAGGCAAGATTTTCCTAGGTACACGAACGCCCAAAAATGGAAAAGAATTCAGGGAATGGATTTCATGCTTTACTTTTGAAGTTGTACATCAACTTGAAACATCACACATATATTTTCCAGATTAAGGCATCACAAATACTTTTAAAACTACATAATTAATGAACATCAACTTTGATTTGCAATTATGGGTCTTTAACTCCACATGGATACTTTTAGAAGAAAACTGTCATTCTCTATGTAAGGAGAAACCGAAAAACCTTGATGGATACATATTAATCCACTCTTTCCTACAGGACAAAACCAAAATGATTGAACAAACCGAGACTAAGATATCATGATTTACTCAAGCTTCCAGAGACTATATTGCAAACATAAATGGCACGCTAAATCATTAGCATTGATTTATTATCAGCCATGTTGCTTGTGGCTACCTATGGTTGTAACATCCTTGGTTGATTTTCCTACAAAATAATTTCAAGGTAAAGCACAGATACCTAAAGATGTGATATGAGCATAATATCAGTAAACCTATATGTACCTGACAGCAAGGGCTCCATGTTAGAAAATCTGTGGAACCAAGCTTGCAGTAGAAGGAGGGCCCATGTTCTATGTTACATAAGAACATTCAAGAATTTTCATTTGCATGTTGCGTGATACCAGGTGTCAGAATTAATTATCATCCATAGCCATGGGAAGATTCTACATGCCTCGATAATTATGGGTTCTGAGCACTCAAGAATTCTCTAGCAAACTACAATTGTAGTTGAATGGGCTCCTTTTGCCATATTGCAGTACTCCCGCTGCCCAGAAAACCAGAAAATATCAACAACTAAAATAATGATACACTAATATTGGTTTTGCTTGGAAAGTTGCTCGAAAACCAAAGAAACAAACTACGGAAAGAGAGCAACACCTTATTTGGGTATGTAATCTATAAGCGACATTTTCTCAAGCCGCCTCCCAAGCTCCAGCAGCCTCCGCCTCTAGTTTGCCATCATTTACCTCCTTCCTGTGTAGTAAAATTTTAAAATTCAAGAAAAAAGTACCAAATCAGAAAACTATTCCCTTACTTCAGACGCCTAGTTTTGACAGCTTCACCACAAAAGTTCAAAAAAAATTATATGCAAGCCATGATAAAGTTCAAGTCATTAACTTAAATAGTATATATACGATCACGTCTATAATTTTGGGAATGAAACGGCACAGTAACAAACTTGATACTCCTGTTTAGAGCATACATATTAAACCCCTAACCACTCTGTTGGTACTGCCATAGTAAATTTCTCTTCATTCCAAACTGTCAAAAGAAATAGCAAATTGTCACTTATTCCAACTGAAGCTGGTAAAAGCAAAATGCACCTACATCTTCTCTTGGTTATTGTAGCACATCATCACAAACTGGGGATCGACGCCTCCTAGTCTCTTCTGCAGCAGTCATTTATGTTTTTATTTCTGTAAATTTACTCACAAATTTACACACACCTAGTAGTCAAGGGGCACAAAATGAAGATGTCTCATGATCTGAAGCATCTTTTTAATAAAGGGGGAAATGTTTGTATATCGCAGCCTGTAGTTTAGACCAATGTATCTTCATATTGATTAGTATTTAACTTTTAAAGACCAAAACAATGGTCGTTCCACAAAAGATACCAATGAGATCAGCCCAAGAATATTATTAATCAAGGTTTCATGTTATTACGATCATCAATGAAAATAGCATACACCATTCAACATATATTATATTAACATACACTGCTATTAGTCTTTCTAAATGATATAGTCATGTTATAAGGTTCTTTTGTCAAGAAAATACTGCTCTTTACGGTTCTGCCACACCACTAATCAAGGAAAAATGCACAAGGTACACATGGAAGCAATCAACATAACTGAAAACTGAAAAGGAAAAGAAAATAACCTTAGCTCCAGTATAACCACTGGCTCAAAACATTGTGATGTCCACGTGCTCCCTTGATATTACCTCAGATTTGGCGTTGATGTTGTCGTGTTGGAGCTCTGCTTGGTGAGGCTTTGTGGCTGGCACAATAGGATGCAATGTGTCTGGTTGTTGACATGGGCATTTCCCCAAACACTTTGGAGGCGGCAACACCGCCACATCGTCTCTGGTCGAGCTGTGGCGGCAGATTCTGCGGCAAGGGAGGGCCCTGCTGCGCTCACCTAGTCACTACCAACGCTGCAACGCATGGAGTACTGAGGCCACTCAAGCTGGCTGGAGCCGAGCTCCACCTCGTCCTCCGCTATCACCGCCACATCCAGGCCTCCGGAGCGAGCGGCAAGCTCCGGCGTGGCAGAAGACGAAGGTCGTCTGCCGTAGCCACCGCTCCACGTGGGTAGAGCCGCCGTGAAGCTCGCGGCGATCCCGGATGGCCACTGTTCCCCGAGCAGTACGCTCAGGACAGCGTCATCCATGACGGGTTGGAGGCGCGGATTTGGACGGATTTGGCCGGATCTGGCCAGGAACCAGTGCTGGAGGTGACGCCGGCTTGCACTCGGCGGAGGGAAGCCAAGCATGGTGGCGGCTGCTCGCCTGATTCTGTGCGGCGGCTCACTCCAGGAGCGATAGGAAGCTAGGGTTTGGTCGGGTACTCGGGTTGATTAGAGATGCAGTTGTTTTGATCGGTGTGGTGGATGATCTAGACCGCTAGCTTGCCAGATCCAACGGTTGATAATGCTCGCGGTGAGAGGGGCTGAGAATGCAGCGATCTCAACAAGATTAATTGCTTTAGATAATTCTATCATCAATCACCGACAACTCGATCCAAAAAAAAATAGCATTAGGGCAGGGTTGATTAGGGCATGATATAGACCTAAGAAATTGGCTATTTTTCTCAAAATTGAACAAACCACTGTAGCTAAAATGAGGTTAAAAGGAGGGATCAGATCAGACTAGAAATTGTTATATTGTGATCCAAATTCCAAGAGAAGGCTAAATTCTGACGAGCGGAGCGAGGCTCGTCGCCGGTAGGCTTGGGCCGAGCGAAGCGAGTCTGAAGTTAGCCCACACCGAGGCCCAGCAGGTGCACCTGGGGCGCGGGGCGAAGCCCCCGCGGTACGGATCGTTGTCACCGTCTATATATTTTCCCTGTAAGCCGCCGCTAGGGTTGATCATCGCATCATTGTACACCCACGGCGTTTGTAAACACCACCGAAATAGTGAAGTTTTGCTGGCTAGAGCCCGTGTTCTTTGGATCTAGGGTTTTCGAGATGTCGTCACTGAAGTTCGATCTACCGCAGTTGGACTACACCACGAGATTTGCTTTGTGGCAAGTGAAGATGAGGGCGATTCTCGCCCAATCTTCGGATCCGGATGAAGCGATCGATGCTTTCGGTGAGAAAGCGAAGGATACATGGACCGATGCGGAGAAGCGGAAAGACCGTAAGGCTTTATCGTTGATTCAACTCCATCTCGTCCAATAATATTCTGCAGGAAGTGTTGCGAGGAGAAAACCACCGCCGAGTTATGGGTCAAACTAGAGGAGATCTGTTTGTCCAAGGATCTCACGGGCGGATTGCACGTGAAGATGAAGCTGTTCTCGCATAAGTTGCAAGAGGGAGGTTCGGTAATGAATCACCTATCTTCCCGGAAAGAGATTGTTTCGATTTGCAGCCTATAGAAGTTAAGTATGAGGATGAGGATTTAGGTCTTCTTCTTTTATGCTCGCTGCCTAATTCTTTCGAGTAATTTTCGTGACACCATATTATTGAGCCGCGACAAACTAACTCTCGCGGAAGTTTATGATGCTCTCCAACAAAAGGAGAAAATGAAATCTATGGTGCGAGTCGAAAGTTCGTCCTCCAAGGCGGAGGCATTAGAGGTCCGTGGCAGGCCCGAGCAGCGAGATAACTACTACCACAACAACGAGAGATAAGAGCAAGGGCGACGAGAGGTCGCTCAAAGTCCAAAGGACGTGACAAGTTCTGCAGGTATTGTAAGAAATCTAACCACAATATTGATGATTGTTGGAAGCTGCAGAACAAGGAGAAAAGGAACGGAACTTACCAACCGAAAAATAATGATGGTAATGGTAAGGCTGTCGTTGTCACCGGTAAGGGTGAGGTCGCTGTTGTTGCTCGGTAATGATAGTTCGATGGAGATTGCTTAGCTTGTCTTGGCCGCATGTGTTTCACGTGATGATGAATGGATTCTTGATACCGCATGTTCGTTTCATATTTGTCGTAACAAAGATTGGTTCAGTTCTTATGAGTCTGTGCAGAGTGGAGATTTTGTGCATGTGGGGAATGACAACCAGTGCAGCATTGTTGGTATTGGTTCTGTTCAAATCAAGACCCATGATGGGATGACACGCACGTTGACAGGAGTGAAACACATACCCTCCATGGCGAGGAATTTGATCTCTTTGAGTACCCTTGATTGTGACGGGTACAAGTACAAAGGTGGGAACAAACTTTTGAAGGTATCATCAGGTTCTCTCATTATTATGATTGGTGATATGAATTTCCGAAATTATATGTCCTTAGAGGTAGCACTTTGCCTGGTATTGCTGCTGCTCGTTAGTTCCGATGAATCCAGTAAGACTAACCTTTGGCATAAGCGTCTTGGACATATGAGTGAGCTTGGCATGGCGAGAATTGACAAAGAGAGAGCTAATTGATGGTCGCGATTTTGGTAAGCTTGAGTTATGTGAGCACTGCATCTTTGGTAAGCATAAAAGAGTAAAATTTAATGCTTCCGTTCATACCACCAAAGGCATTTTAGATTATGTTCACGCTGATGTTTGGGGTCCGTCCCGTAGAACTTCTAATGGTGGTGCTAATTACATGCTTACTATTATTGATGATTACTCAAGGAAAGTGTGGCCATATTTCCCGAAACATAAATCCGATGTTTTTAATGCTTTTAAGAAGGTTAAGATACTCCGTACCGACAATGGTATGGAATTTTGTTCAAATGAATTTGATGAGTTTTGCAGCAATGATGGGATGGTAAGACATCATACCATTCCGTACACCCCTCAACAGAATGGCGTGGTGAACGCATGAACAGGACCATTATTTCGAGGGCTCGTCGCATGTTGTCTAATGCAAAGATGCATAGAGGTTTTGGGCTGAAGCAGCCTCCACCGCATGTTATCTCATCAACAGGTCACCTTCTGTTCCACTTGATAAGAAAACTCCAATTGAGGTATGGTCCGGCTCGCCTGCTCGATTATTCGGATTTGAGAGTTTTTGGTTGCATCGCTTACGCTCATGTTGATAATGGAAAGTTGGAGCCAAGGGTCTGTTAAGTGCATCTTCCTTGGTTATGGTTCAGGAGTTAAGGCATATAGATTATGGAATCCCGAAACAAAGAAAATTGTGTTGAGCAGGAATGTCATTTTTAATGAGGCGGTTATGTTTAATGATAGTCCGTCTATCGATATTTCTCGATGATGTTGATTCTCCCGATGTTTCGATGATGAGCAGACATTGAATTGGCGTGCGGGTGGAGCACGCAAAGGAGAATGAAAATGTGGTTCCTGAAACCAACAATGATGATAATGATGTTCCACCCTCACCACCTTTTGTTCAGCGACAAGGACGGTCTATTGTCGGCGACCGCCCTAGGAGAAATATTGCACCTCCTACCCGATTAATTCAAGAATGTGATATTGTTGATTATGCTTTGAGTTGTGCTTGAACGGGTGGAGCATGATATTGAACCAGCTACATATATCGAAGCCATTGCTTCGGTTGATAAAGAGAAGTGGGTAGGTGCGATGCAAGAAGAGATGCAATCGCTTGAGAAGAATGACACATGGGATGTTGTGCACTTGCCTAAACAAAAGAAGGCTGTCCGTCTGCAAGTGGATATTTAAAAGAAAGGAAGGTTTGTCTCCTAATGAGCCTCCACGGTTTAAGGCAAGGTTAGTAGCAAAAGGTTTCAGTCAAATTCCAGGTGTTGATTATAATGATGTATTCTCCCCGGTTGTGAAGCATAGTTCTATTCGTGCTTTCTTTGGTATTGTTGCTATGCATGATCTTGAGCTTGAGCGAGTTAGATGTAAAGACCGCTTTTCGCATGGTGAGTTGGAGGAGGAGATATATATGGAACAACTCTGAAGGTTATGTTGTGCCTGGTAAGGAGGACCTTGTTTGCAAATTAAAGAGGTCCCTTTATGGTCCGAAACAGTCACCACGACGATGTGGTATAAAAGGTTTGATTCATTTATGCTTACACATGGTTTTGAGAGATCTCGAGTATGATAGTTGTGTGTATATCAAGTTTGTTAATGGATCACCTATTTATTTGCTTCTATATGTTGATGATATGTTGATTGTCTGCCAAGAGCATGAAAGAGATCACTATTTTAAAGAATCAATTAAGTAGTGAGTTTGAGATGAAGGATCTTGGTCCTGCTAAGAAAATACTAGGCATGGAAATTAAAAGGGACGAGAAAGTCTAGTTTGTTGTTTCTTAGTCGGGAAAAGTACATTGAGAAAGTTCTTCATCGTTTTAATATGCATGATGCAAAGTCGATTACTACTCCAATTGCTTCTCATTTCAAGTTGTCGGCTTTGCAATGTCCTAGCTCTGAAGATGATATTGAGTACATGTCTCGAGTTCCCTATTCTAGTCTTGTTGGTTCCTTGATGTATGCCATGGTTTGTTCACGTCCCGATCTGTCATATGCTATGAGTTTGGTCGGTCGATACATGGCTAATCCCGGTAAAGAACATTGGAAAGGCTGTTCGGTGGATTTTCGGGTACCTTCGCGGCACATCAAAAGCTTGCTTGAGGTTTGGCGAGGATTGGTGAGGGGCTCGCCGGATATGTGGATTCAGATTATGCTGGCGATTTGGATAAGAGAAGGTCCCTCACGAGGTTATGTGTTTCTTGTTGGTGGATGTCTTCGTTAGCTGGAAGGCTACTTTGCGGGATGTTGTTGCACAATCTACTACGAGAGCTGAGTACATGGCTATTGCTGAGGGCGAGTAAAGAGGTCTGTTTGGCTGAAAGGTTTATATGCTTGAGCTTTGTGGTGATAATTCTTGCATTAAGTTGTTCGAGTGACAGTCAAAGTGCTATTTATCTTACTAAAGATCAGATGTTCCATGAGAGGACAAAGCACATTGATATTAAGTACCACGCAATCGGAGATGTGGTTGCAAAAGGTAAAGTGAAGGTATGCAAGATTAGTACTCATGATAATCCTGCCGATATGATGACTAAGCCTGTCCCTGTGTCCAAGTTTGAGCTTTGCTCAAGCTTGGTTGGTATAACTGTTTAGCCCAAGTGGCTATTGGCGTCAGCAAGTGTTTTCTTTGATGATTCAGGTGATTGTTGAAGTTCATGCTACAAGGAATTTGTCTCAAGGTGGAGTTTGTTATATTGTGATCCAAATTCCAAGAGAAGGCTAACTTCTGACGAGCGGAGCGAGGCCCGTCGCCGGTAGGCTTGGCCCGTCGCGGTACGGATCGTTGCCACCGTCTATATATTTTCCCTGTAAGCCGCCGCTAGGGTTGATCATCGCATCATTGTACACCCACGGCGTTTGTAAACACCACCGAAATAGTGAAGTTTTGCTGGCTGGCGCCCGTGGTTTTTCCCTTGTGTATTGCAAGGGTTTTCCACGTTAAAATCTCGTGTCCCCCTGCAGTGTTTTACCTTTCGTTCTTCGTTTATTGTGCATCTCGATTTATAACAGAAATACCTATGATGTACATTATCGCCGCTTGTATGTACCTTGACTAATAATCTGCCTGTGCGGGCGACGACTAGCCAGCAACCAAGGTTGCAGCGGCATGCCGGCAACCACCATATATAGTCGCCGCTAGACGAGCTGCCAGTAAGTTGCCTTGCGAGTGACCAGCGGCAGGGGTCCTATACCTTGGCGGCGAGCTTGATCGATTGATCTGATTGAGGGGCGAGAGGCGAGACGGCGAGATCCAGCGGAAAGATGAGGCGTCCTGGTCGATAACCTCTACGTCACTACGTGGGCATGTAGCCAGATGGGCTGTATTAGTTGGGCTTCCGTTCGTGCACAACCATCCACATACAATCGGGCTGAAGTAAAACTAATCAGGCAATTAGCACGGCCATTAGCGCAATACGTATACACGAACTGGTATTGGTGCCCCTGCATTTCCTTGAGGGGGGCGACACATTGGGGGGGGGGGGTCTGACCCCGCTGCCCCCCCCCCTGCCTCCGCCCCTGCCGTGTGCGCAAACCATTTTTCACGTCACTAAAGCCCCTTTAAGGTTGAAGTGCCTGGTATAAAAATGTTAATTGTTACCCAAAATTTGATTGGAATGTAACAAAAGTGAAAACTGCAAACTCTTACGAAAGAAAATAGATAACGTCCAAAGTTGCATGCATATTGCAGTTCATTCATTTCAAATAAAAAAATATTATCTATTTTTAAGGGAGAAAAACGTGAAGATGAACAAATTGCAAGGTGGCATTCACAATTACCTTGATTTTCAGTTCCTCCAGGTTTGGAGCATTCCCTAGTATGCAAAAGCTTGACAGAATGTTGGGCATGTCAAGAAAGTGTGTTCTGAGTTTCAAAATTTTCAAGTTGTCAAATTGACAAGGAAGTGTCTCTAGTATAGCTTGTGCGTGTGGCTAGAAAAATCAATAACGTGATGTAAGGGCAGTGAAACTGGCATTTCTAGAATAATTTTTCTCTCGAAAAAATTATTTATATGTTGACAAGAAGAATTTAGCATCATGGAATAGTATTTCACAGTTTGAGCTAACGAAGACAAATGAACCTGTCAAGGTTTGCGAGCACCAGTTCAAGTCAGAGTAGCAGAAGAACATGTTAGAGAAGGAGCACGTACCGGTATGCTATGGCACGTGTAAATCTCAAGCATCTTGTCATGACAAAGCTTGCCAAGCAGCGTGCCAAAGTCGCGGCCAGAAAGATACTTTCTTAAGTCGATAAGAGCATAATCTAGGAGCGGGAAATCACCAAGGATCCAGCCATAGTCGTCAGATGAAGCGAGGGTGAGGTGACGAAGGTTTGGCGCCTGGATCACCCACAGATTTATCGTGTCGCTGAGGGTCTGGGCGTCGCCGAGGTACAGATCCTCGATCAATGGCGATTTGGCGATGATGTCCTGTAGATGGTATTCGCCGCCTGCTGGGAATTCGACCATGAAGAGCTTGAGCTTGGTGAGGTTGGGGAAGCCCGTGAAGCCGTCGGGGAGACCCGGGACGCTGCAATCGAAGAGCTCGAGGGAGGTAAGGCTGGCCAATGCAAAGACGGAGACGTGGAGAGGGAAGATGTAGGCGCCCTCGAGGTACAGGTACTCGATTCCACAGCTGGCAAGCTTGCGAAACCAGACCCTGAGGCTGAGTACCGATCCCTTGCCAACAAGGGCTGAGAAGCGCCGGATACGGCCAGCATAGCAGCGGAGGACTGCCTTGACGGCCTCGCGCGACGACATGTTGTGCCGGCCAGGTAAGGTCGATGGAAGGTAGGGCCTTCCAGCCACTACGGGAAAAAAGCTCAGTGCCATGCACGGGTCTTTGCCGTGTGCTTCCAGCGCCCTTTGCCGTGCGCGAGAATTCTTTGCCGTGTGGCTCCGGGGCGACGCACGGCAAACAAATAGCGCACGGCAAAGAGCCAGTTCAGCGCTCGGCAAAGCAAGCAATACACGGCAAAGAATCCAAAAGCTCACGGTAAAAAAATCTGCACGGCAACGAGAGAGCCAAGGCGCACGGCAAAGCCGCGGGCACGGCAACGATGCCTTTGCCGTGCGTGGCAACCCTTTGACGTGCATTTTTGCACGGCACATAGGGCAGTTTCATTTCTTTTCCTTCTTTTGTAGTATTCATATTTATATTAATACTTATATTTGTTGTAAAATTAGTTTTTACTTTTTGTAGACTATTTGTTAGTGTTACTTAATACAATCTGTATACCGATAAAACAAGTAATCTACATCTTCATCGACCCCTCCCCCCAAGATATCAGGGTTTCGGAGCAAATTAACGGGGGTTCGGTGTCTGCTAAGTGTTATCGCCCCCACATATTTGGTGCAATTTCTTGCAGCTTTACACCTTACACGACACTTGCAAACATATTCTTGGTCCACATGAAAGTTTGGCTGGGATTCAAGTGCTCCGGAGGTCTTCCCCCCCCCCCCCAACACAGCGGTCTATATATGGGCCCCGGCGGTCTAACCCCCCTAGATTTCTCCGTGCGAGGTTCCACCAATGTATTTTTTCATAGGTTTAGTTTTGTTTAGGCCATATACACATGGAAAGCTAGGTTTGGCACACTTTGGCACATTATAGCCACTCGTTACCCGCAGCGGGACACTTCAGCCTACAAGTCGAGGAATCTTCCAAATGTTATCGCCTGAAAGAGAGGAATGCCACACATGGGAGCTATGCCTTGCACCATTTGGTGAATCACACCTTCCAACATACTTTGACACATATCCTAGGTCCACTTGCAAGTTTTGGTGGCATTCTGGTGCCCCGGCGGTCATTCCCCCCCATAACGGCGGTCGCATGCCTCGGGGGTCTCCCCCCTAGATTTCTCCGCGCGAGGTTCCACCAACATACTTTTTGATAGGTTTAGTTTTGTTTAGGCCATATACACATGGAAAGCTAGGTTTGACACACTTTGGCACACTATAGCCACCGGTATACCCGCAGCGGGACACTTCAGCCTACAAGTCGAGGAATCTTCCAAGTGTTATCGCCCGAAAGAGAGGAATCTCACACATGGGAGCTATGCCTTGCACCATTTGGTGAATCACACCTTCCAACACACTTTCAAACATATCCTAGGTCCACTTGCAAGTTTTGGTGGCATTCCGGTGCCCCGGCGGTCGTCCCCCCCCCCATAACGGCGGTCTACGTGTCGGGGGGTCTACCCCCCTAGATTTCACCGCGCGAGGTTCCACAAACATACTTTTTGATAGGTTTATTTTTTTTAGGACATATACACATGGAAAGCTAGGTTTGGCACACTTTGGCACATTATAGCCACCGGTATACCCGCAGCGGGACACTTCAGCCTACAAGTCGAGGAATCTTCCAAGTGTTATCGCCCGAAAGAGAGGAATCTCACACATGGGAGCTATGCCTTGCACCATTTGGTGAATCACACCTTCCAACACACTTTGACACATATCCTAGGTCCACTTGCAAGTTTTGGTGGCATTCCGGTGCCCCGGCGGTCATTCCCCCCCCCTCCCCCCGATAACGGCGGTCTGCGTGCCTCGGGGGGTCTACCCCCTAGATTTCACCACGCGAGGTTCCACAAACATACTTTTTGATAGGTTTAGTTTTTTTAGGACATATACACATGGAAAGCTAGGTTTGGCACACTTTGGCACACTATAGCCACCGGTATACCCGCAGCGGGACACTTCAGCCTACAAGTCGAGGAATCTTCCAAGTGTTATCGCCCGAAAGAGAGGAATCTCACACATGGGAGCTATGCCTTGCACCATTTGGTGAATCACATCTTCCAACACACTTTGACACATATCCTAGGTCCACTTGCAAGTTTTGGTGGCATTCCGGTGCCCCGGCGGTCATTCCCCCCCGATAACGGCGGTCTGCGTGCCTCGGGGGGTCTACCCCCTAGATTTCTCCGCGCGAGGTTCCACCAACATACTTTTTGATAGGTTTAGTTTTGTTTAGGCCATATACACATGGAAAGCTAGGTTTGACACACTTTGGCACACTATAGCCACCGGTATACCCGCAGCGGAATGATACGTCTCAAACGTATCTATAATTTCTTATGTTCCATGCTAGTTTTATGACAATACCTACATGTTTTGTTCACACTTTATGTCATATTTATGCATTTTCCGGAACTAACCTATTAACGAGATGCCGAAGTGCCAGTTCCTGTTTTCTGCTGTTTTTGGTTTCAGAAATCCTAGTAAGGAAATATTCTCGGAATTGGACGAAATCAACGCCCAGCATCTTATAATTACACGAAGCTTCCAGAACACCCGAGAGCCACCAGAGGAGGGCCCTGGGGGGCCCACACACCAAGGCGGCGCGGCCAAGGAGCCAGGCGCGCCGCCCTACTATGTGGTGGCCCCGTCAGCCCTCCGACTCCGCCTCTTCGCCTATTTAAAGGTCCCTGACCTAAATCTTCGATACGGAAAAACCACGGTACGAGAAACCTTCCAGAGCCGCCGCCATCGCGAAGCCAAGATCTGGGGGACAGAAGTCTCTGTTCCGGCACGCCGCCGGGACGGGGAAGTGGCCCCGGAAGGCTTCTCCATCGACTCCACCGCCATCTTCATCACCGCTGCTGTCTCCCATGAGGAGGGAGTAGTTCTCCATCGAGGCTAAGGGCTGTACCGGTAGCTATGTGGTTAATCTCTCTCCTATGTACTTCAATACAATAATCTCATGAGCTGCCTTACATGATTGAGATTCATATGATGATGCTTGTAATCTAGATGTCATTATGCTAGTCAAGTGGATTTTACTTATGTGATCTCCGGAGACTCCTTGTCCCACGTGTGTAAAGGTGACGAGTGTGTGCACCGTGTGGGTCTCTTAGGCTATATTTCACAGAATACTTATTCACTGTTATGAATAGCATAGTGAAGTGCTTATTTATATCCCTTTATGATTGCAATGTGTTTTGTATCACTATTTATCTATGTGCTACTCTAGTGATGTTATTAAAGTACTCGATCTATTCCTCCTGCACGGTGTAAAGGTGACAGTGTGTGCATCGTGTGGTTATTGTCGTAGATTATGATCATAATCTCTTGTAGGTTATGGAGTTAATTATTACTATGATAGTATTGATGTGATCTATGCCTCCTTCATAGTGTGATGGTGACAGTGTGCATGCTATGTTAGTACTTGGTTTAGTTGTGTTGATCTATCGTGCACTCTAAGGTTATTTAAACATGAATATCGAATATTGTGGAGCTTGTTAACTCCGGCATTGAGGGTTCGTGTAATCCTACACAATTAGTGGTGTTCATCATCCAACAAGAGAGTGTAGAGTATAGCATTTATCTATTTATTCTGTTATGTGATCAATGTTGAGAGTGTCCACTAGTGAAAGTATAATCCCTAGGCCTTGTTTCCAATATTGCAAACACCGCTTGTTTACTGTTCTGCTGCATGTTTACTTCCTGCAATATTACCACCATCAACTGCACGCCAGCAAGCACTTTTCTGGCGCCGTTACTACTGCTCATATTCATTCATACCACTTGTATTTCACTATCTCTTCGCCGAACTAGTGCACCTATACATCCGACAAGTGTATTAGGTGTGTTGGGGACACAAGAGACTTCTTGTATCGTGATTGCAGGGTTGCTTGAGAGGGATATCTTTGACCTCTTCCTCCCTGAGTTCGATAAACCTTGGGTGATCCACTTAAGGGAAACTTGCTGCCGTTCTACAAACCTCTGCTCTTGGAGGCCCAACACTGTCTACAAGAATAGAAGCACCTGTAGACATCAAGCACTTTTCTGGCGCCGTTGCCGGGGAGGAAAGGTAAAAGGCACTCACACTTCGGTCCCAGGTAACTAAGTTATTTTTTGTTGCCGTTGTAAGTGCTCGAAGCTATTTCCTTTAGATCCTGCAATTGCATCTTTTTGTTTCTTGTTCACTAGTTAGGCATCATGGAAAGTAACAGTGAGCTTTTTAATCTTTTCCCTGAGATAGAATTGTTTGCTGCGAAAATTAAAAAACCTATGGAATCTTATTTGCATGCTAGTAGCAATGTTATTAGTATGAACACCATTGTTGATAATGCTATGGAAGAATTTAAGCTTGGGGAGGTCGGTTTTTGATGAAAATGATCTCTTTAGTCCTCCGGGTATTGAGGAGAAAGTTTATGTTGATTATGATATGCCTCCTATTTATGATGATTATAATGATAGTGGTCTTTTGGTTGCTGCGAAAATTAAAAAACCTATGGAATCTTATTTGCATGCTAGTAGCAATGATATTAGTATGAACGCTTTGAACACCATTGTTGCTAATGATATGGAAAATTCTAAGCTTGGGGAAGCTTGGTTTTGATGAGCATGATATTTTTAGTCCCCCAAGCATTGAGGAGAAAATTTATTTGATGATACTTTGCCTCCTATTTATGATGATTATAATGATAGTGGTCTTTTTGGTGCCGCCTACTATGGAGAGTAAATTTTATTATGATTATACTATGCCTCCTACACTTGATGAGAATAATAATGATAGCTACTTTGTTGAATTTGCTCCCACTACAACTAATAAAATTGATTATGCTTATGTGGAGAGTAATAATTTTATGCATGTGGCTCATGACAAGAATGTTTTATGTGATAGTTATATTGTTGAGTTTGTTCATGATGCTACTAGAAGTTATTATGAGAGAGGGAAACATGGTTATATGCATCTTAATAATATTAAGTTTCCCCTCTTTATGTTGAGAATCTTGAAATTACGCTTGTGTTGCTTTTCTATGCTTACCACTTTGTTCTTCACGAATTTATTTGTGTACAAGATTCCTTTTCATAGGAAGTGGGTTAGGCTTAAATGTGTTTTGAATTTGATTCTTGATGTTCTCTTTTGCTTCAACTCTTATTTCTTGCGAGTGCATCATTAAAATTAGCGAGCCCATCTTAATGGCTATAAAGAAAGAACTTCTTGGGAGATAACCCATGTGTTTATTTTACTACAGCAATTTTTTTGTTTATATTTGAGTCTTGGAAGTTGTTTACTACTGTAGCAACCTCTCCTTATCATGTTTTTGTGCCAAGTAAAGTCTCTATGTTAAAGTTGATGCTAGATTTGGATTACTGCGCAGAAACAGATTTCTTGTCTGTCACGAATTCGCGCTGAAGTCTCCGTAGGTAACTCAGAAAAATCTGCAAATTTACGTGTGTGATCCTCGGATATGTACGCAACTTTCATTAGTTTTGAGTTTTTCCATTTGAGCAAGTTAAGTGCCCCTTCAGGATTCATCTTTACGGACCGTCTGTTTTGACAGACTTACGCCTTTTATTTCGCATTGCCGCTTTTGCTATGTTGAATGAGTTTCTTTGTTCCATTAACTTTCGTAGAAGCTTTGTAGTAATGTCCAGAAGTGTTAAGAATGATTGTGTCACCTCTGAACATGTGAATTTTGATTATGCACTAACCCTCTATTGAGTTTGCTTGAAGTTTGGTGTGGAGGAAGTTTTCAAGGTCAAGAGAAGAGGATGATATACTATGATCAAGAAGAGTGAAAAGTCCTAAGCTTGAGGATGCCCAGTGGTTCATCCCTGCATATTTCAAGAAGACTCAAGCGTCTAAGCTTGGGGATGCCCAAGGCATCCCCTTCTTCATCAACTTATCAGGTTTCTACTATTGAAACTATATTTTTATTCAGTCACATCTTATGTACTTTACTTGGAGCGTCTGTGTGCTTTTATTTTCATTTTGTTATTTTCATTCTCTGAATAAATTCATCCTTGTGTGGGAGAGAGACACGCTCCGCTTTTTCGTATGAACACATTTGTTCTTAGCTTTACCTTTAATGTTCAAGGGAGTTGATCGCTTCACTTGTTTCTATTTTGTTGGAATCAGAAAATGCTTCATATGGTTTTGAATAACTTGATACTTGGCAATTGTTTTGAGCTCTCATATATCATTTTTAAGCTCTTGCATCATGTAGTTAAATCTAGTAGTGGAGAACTACTGTAGAGCTTGTTGAAATTTGGTTTGCATGATTGGTCTCTCTAAGGTCTAGATATTTTCTGGTAAAAGTGTTTGAGCAACAAGAAAGAAAGTGTAGAGTCTTATAATGCTTGCAATATGTTCTTATGTAAGTTTTGCTGTACCGTTTATACTTGTGTTTGCCTCAAACAACCTTGCTAGCCTAAGCCTTGTACTGAGAGGAAATGCTTCTCGTGCATCCAAACACCTTGAGCCAAAACCTATGCCATTTGTGTCCACCATATCTACCTACTATGTGGTATTTCCCTCGCCATTCCAAGCAAATACTTCATGTGCTACCTTTAAACAATTCAAAAGCTATTATCTCTTCTTTGTGTCAATGTTTTATAGCTCATGAGGACGTATGTGGTGTTTTTATCTTTCGATCTTGTCATGTTTACTTTTGACGGAGACTTTCACAATGGACTAGTGGGCCCCAAATCCGGCTACATCCAGTAATTTTGCAAAGAGAGCGGCAATGGGGTTCCCGAGCCCCAATTAATTAACTTGCATTAATAATTCTCTTCACATGTTTTGCTGCGATTGTGATACGGTAAAGCAAGCTTGGTACAAATAGACACTCCATGGTATGTGAATGTTGGAAGGCACCCGGGGAGTTCGGTTAGCCATGGATTGTGTAAGCGGGGTGGGGGGAGTGTCATCTAATAAATAAAACTAAA
>NC_061512.1:211102000-211131621 GCF_022539505.1 Lolium rigidum | reverse complement strand
TGAAGAACCCTACACCTGAACAAATTGTGCCGGCGTTCTATGATGCCATTGAACTCGGTGGCCAAGTTTTTGCGGATATCATAGACTTTTTTAGGCATAACAGAAATACTTGCACCAAGATCACATAAGGCATTACAATCAAAATCTTTGACTCTCATTTTAATGATGGGCTCCCAACCATCCTCTAGCTTTCTAGGAATAGAAGTTTCAAGTTTTAGTTTCTCTTCTCTAGCTTTTATGAGAGCATTTGTAATATGTTTTGTGAAAGCCAAATTTATAGCGCTAGCATTGGGACTCTTAGCAAGTTTTTGCAAGAACTTTATAACTTCAGAGATGTGGCAATCATCAAAATCTAAATCATTACAATCTAAAGCAATGGGATTATCATCCCCAAGGTTGGAAAAAATTTCAGCAGTTTTATCACAAGCAGTTTCAAGCAGTTTCAGCAGTTTCAGGTAATTTTGCGCGCTTTGCACTAGGAGTAGAAGCATTGCTAACACCAATTATTTTACCATTGATAGTAGGAGGTGCAGCAACATATGAAGAATCAACATTACTTGTGGTGGTAATAGTCCAAACTTTAGCTACATTTTCCTTTTTAGCTAGTTTTTCATTTTCTTCTCTATCCCACCTAGCTCGCAGTTCAGCCATTAATCTTATATTCTCATTAATTCTAACTTGGATGGCATTTGCTGTAGTAACAATTTTATTTTCAATATCCCTATTAGGCATAACTTTCGATTTCAAAAGATCAACATCGGAGGCAAGACTATCAACTCTAGAAACAAGAATATCAATTTTATTGAGCTTTTCCTCAACGGATTTGTTAAAGGCGGTTTGTGTACTAATAAATTCTTTAAGCATGGCTTCAAGTCCAGGGGGTGTATTCCTATTATTGTTGTAAGAATTCCCATAAGAATTAGCATAACCGTTACCATTATTATAAGGGTATGGCCTATAGTTATTACTAGAATTGTTCCGATAAGCATTGTTGTTGAAATTATTATTTTTAATGAAGTTTACATCAACATGTTCTTCTTGGGCAACCAATGAAGCTAATGGAACATTATTAGGATCAACATTAGTCCTATCATTCGCAAGCATAGACATAATAGCATCAACTTTATCATTCAAGGAAGAGGATTCTTCAACGAATTTACCTTCTTACCTTGTGGAGCTCTTTCCTTGTGCCATTCGGAGTAATTAACCATCATATTATCAAGAAGCTTTGTTGCTTCACCAAGAGTGATGGACATAAAGGTACCTCCAGCAGCTGAATCCAATAAATTCCGTGAAGAAAAATTTAGTCCCGCATAGAAGGTTTGGATGATCATCCAAGTAGTTAGTCCATGGGTTGGGCAATTTTTAACCGGAGATTTCATTCTTTCCCAAGCTTGAGCAACATGTTCATTATCTAATTGTTTAAAATTCATTATGCTACTCCTCAAAGATATAATTTTAGCAGGGGATAATATCTACCAATAAAAGCATCCTTGCATTTAGTCCATGAATCAATACTATTCTTAGGCAGAGATAGCAACCAATCTTTAGCTCTTCCTCTTAATGAGAAAGGAAACAATTTTAATTTTATAATGTCACCATCTACATCTTTATATTTTTGCATTTCACATAGTTCAACGAAATTATTGAGATGGGCAGCGAGCATCATCGGAACTAACACCGTGAAAATTGCTCTCTCATGACAAGATTAAGTAAAGCGAGGTTTAATTTCAAAGAATTCTGCTCGTAGTAGTAGGTGGAGCAATAGGTGTGCATAGGAAATCATTATTATTTGTGCTAGTGAAGTCACACAACTTAGTATTTTCAGGGTTGGCCATTTTAGCAATAGTAAATAAAGCAAACTAGATAAAGTAAATGCAAGTAAACTAATTTTTTTGTGTTTTTGATATAGCAAACAAGACAAGTAAATAAAGTAAAGCTAGCAACTAATTTTTTTTGTGTTTTGATATAAGTGCAGCAAACAAAGTAGTAAATAAAATAAAGCAAGACAAAAACAAAGTAAAGAGATTGAGAAGTGGAGACTCCCCTTGCAGCGTGTCTTGATCTCCCCGGCAACGGCGCTAGAAATTTGCTTGATGCGTGTAGTTGACACGTCCGTTGGGAACCCCAAGAGGAAGGTGTGATGCGCACAGCGGCAAGTTTCCCTCAGTTAGAAACCAAGGTTTAATCGAACCAGTAGGAGTCAAGAAGCACGTTGAAGGTTGATGGCGGCGGGATGTAGTGCGGCGCAACACCGGAGATTCCGGCGCCAACGTGGAACCTCGCACAACACAACCAAAGTACTTTGCCCCAACGAAACAGATGAGGTTGTCAATCTCACCGGCTTGCCGTAACAAAGGATTAACCGTATTGTGTGGAAGATGATTGTTTGCAGAGAAAACAAGTAAAACAAGTATTGCAGACAGATTTGTATTTCAAGTATTAAAAGAATGGACCGGGGTCCACAGTTCACTAGAGGTGTCTCTCCCATAAGATAAAAGCATGTTGGGTGAACAAATTACGATCGGGCAATTGACAAATAGAGAGGGCATAACAATGCACATACATGACATGGTAAGTATAGTGAGATTTAATTGGGCATTACGACAAAGTACATAGACCGCCATCCAACCGCATCTATGCCTAAAAAGTCCACCTTCAGAGTTATCATCCGAACCCCTCCAGCATTAAGTTGCAAAGCAATAGACAATTGCATTAAGTATGGTGCGTAATGTAATCAACAACTACATCCTCGGACATAGCGCCAATGTTTTATCCCTAGTGGCAACAAGCACAACACAACCTTAGAACTTTCTCGTCATCTGTCCCGTGTGTCAATGCGGGCATGAACCCACTATCGAGCATAAGTACTCCCTCTTGGAGTTAAGAGTAAAAACTTGGCCGGAGCCTCTACTAGAAACGGAGAGCATGCAAGATCATAAACAACACATGTGTAATAACTTGATAATTAACATGACATGGTATTCTCTATCCATCGGATCCCGACAAACACAACATATAGAATTACAGATAGATGATCTTGATCATGTTAGGCAGCTCACAAGATCCAACAATGAAGCACAATGAGGAGAAGACAACCATCTAGCTACTCCTATGGACCCATAGTCCAGGGGTGAACTACTCACTCATCACTCCGGAGGCGACCATGGCGGTGTAGAGTCCTCCGGGAGATGAATCCCCTCTCCGGCGAGGTGCCGGAGGAGATCTCCGGAATCCCCCGAGATGGGATCGGCGGCGGCGTCTCGCAAGGTTTTCCGTATCGTGGTTTTTCGCATCGTGGGTTTCGCGACGGAGGCTTTAAGTAGGCGGAAGGGCGAGTCGGGGGCCGGACGAGGGGGCCACACCATAGGGCGGCGTGGGCCCCCCCGGGCCGCGCCGGCCTATGGTGTCGCCACCTCGTGGCCCCACTTCGTGTGTTCTTCGGTCTTCCGGAAGCTCCGTGGAAAAATAGGCCCCCGGGTCTTCGTTTCGTCCAATTCCGAGAATATTTCGTTACTAGGATTTCGAAACCAAAAACGGCAGAAAACGAGAACTGGCACTTCGGCATCTTGTTAATAGGTTAGTTCCAGAAAATGCACGAATATGACATAAAGTGTGCATAAAACATGTAGGTATCATCAATAATGTGGCATAGAACATAAGAAATTATCGATACGTCGGAGACGTATCAAGCATCCCCAAGCTTAGTTTCGCTTCGTCCCGAGCAGGTAAAACGATAACAAAGATAATTTCGAAGTGATATGCCATCATAACCTTGATCATACTATTTGTAAACATATGTAGTGGATGCAGCGATCAAAACAATGGTAATGACATGAGTAAACAAGTGAATCATAAAGCAAAGACTTTTCATGAATAGTACTTCAAGACAAGTATTAATAAGTCTTGCATAAGAGTTAACTCATAAAGCAATAAATCAAAGTAAAGGTATTGAAGCAACACAAAGGAAGATTAAGTTTCAGCGGTTGCTTTCAACTTGTAACATGTATATCTCATGGATAATTGTCAACATAGAGTAATATAACCAGTACAATATGCAAATATGTAGGAATCAATGCACAGTTCACACAAGTGTTTGCTTCTTGAGGTGGAGAGAAATAGGTGAACTGACTCAACATAAAAGTAAAAAGAATGGTCCTTCAAAGAGGAAAGCATCGATTGCTATATTTGTGCTAGAGCTTTTATTTTGAAAACATGAAACAATTTTGTCAACGGTAGTAATAAAGCATATGAGTTATGTACATTATATCTTACAAGTTGCAAGTCTCATGCATAGTATACTAATAGTGCCCGCACCTTGTCCTAATTAGCTTGGACTACCGGATCTTTGCAATGCACATGTTTTGACCAAGTGTCACAATGGGGTACCTCCATGCCGCCTGTACAAAGGTCTAAGGAGAAAGCTCGCATTTTGGATTTCTCGCTTTTGATTATTCTCAACTTAGACATCCATACCGGGACAACATGGACAACAGATAATGGACTCCTCTTTAATGCATAAGCATGTGGCAACAATTATTATTCTCATACGAGATTGAGGATATGTGTCCAAACTGAAACTTCCACCATGAATCATGGCTTTAGTTAGCGGCCCAAAGTTCTTCTCTAACAATATGCATGCTCCAACCATGAAGGTGGTAGATCTCTCTTACTTCAGACAAGACGGACATGCATAGCAACTCACATGATATCCAACAAAGAATAGTTGATGGCGTCCCCGTAAACATGGTTATCGCTCAACAAGCAACTTAATAAGAGATAAAGTGCATAAGTACATATTCAATACCACAATAGTTTTTAAGCTATTTGTCCCATGAGCTATATATTGCAAAGGTGAATGATGGAGTTTTAAAGGTAGCACTCAAGCAATTTACTTTGGAATGGCGGATAAATACCATGTAGTAGGTAGGTATGGTGGACACAAATGGCATAGTGGTTGGCTCAAGTATTTTGGATGCATGAGAAGTATTCCCTCTCGATACAAGGTTTAGGCTAGCAAGGCTATTTGAAACAAACACAAGGATGAACGGTACAGACAAAACTCACATAAAAGACATATGGCAAACATTATAAGACTCCATACCGTCTTCCTTGTTGTTCAAAACTCAATACTAGATGTTATCTAGACTCTAGAGAAACCAAATATGCAAACCAAATTAGCAAGCTCTAAGTATTTCTTCGTTAATGGGTGCAAAGTATATGATGCAAGAGCTTAAACATGAGCACAACAATTGCCAAGTATCAAATTATCCAAGACATTTTAGAGTTACTACATGTATCATTTTCCAATTCCAACCATATAACAATTTAACGAAGATGAAACTTCGCCATGAATACTATGAGTAGAGCCTAAGGACATATTTGTCCATATGCAACAGCGGAGCGTGTCTCTCTCCCATAAGGTGAATGCTAGGATCCATTTTATTCAAACAAAACAAAAACAAAAACAAACCGACGCTCCAAGCAAAGTGCATAAGATGTGGCCGAATAAAAATATAGTTTCAGGGGAGGAACCTGATAATGTTGTCGATGAAGAAGGGGATGCCTTGGGCATCCCCAAGCTTAGACGCTTGAGTCTTCTTAATATATGCAGGGGTGAACCACCAGGGCATCCCCAAGCTTAGAGCTTTCACTCTCCTTGATCATATTGCATCATACTCCTCTCTTGACCCTTGAAAACTTCCTCCACACCAAACTCGAAACAACTCATTAGAGGGTTAGTGCATAATAAAAATTCACATGTTCGGAGGTGACACAATCATTCTTAACACTTCTGGACATTGCATAAATCTACTGGACATTAGTGGATCAAAGAAATTCATCCAACATAGCAAAAGAGGCAATGCGAAATAAAAGACAGAATCTGTCAAAACAGAACAGTCCGTAAAGATGGATTTTATTAGGCCATCAGACTTGCTCAAACGAAAATGCTCAAATTGAATGAAAGTTGCGTACATATCTGAGGATCATGCTCGTAAATTGGCGTAATTTTCTGAGCTACCTACAGGGAGATAGACCCAGATTCGTGACAGCAAAGAAATCTGGAACTGCGCAGTAATCCAAATCTAGTACTTACTTTTCTATCAAAGACTTTACTTGGCACAACAAAACATAAAACTAAGATAAGGAGAGGTTGCTACAGTAGTAAACAACTTCCAAGACACAAATATAAAACAAAAATACTGGAGTAAAAACATGGGTTGTCTCCCATAAGCGCTTATCTTTAACGCCTTTCAGCTAGGCGCAGAAAGTGTAACTCAAGTATTATCGAGAGATGAAGCATCAACATCATAATTTGTTCTAATGATAGAATCATAAGGTACCTTCATTCTCTTTCTAGGGAAGTGTTCAATACCTTTCTTGAGAGGAAATTGATATTTAATATTACCTTCCTTCATATCAATAGTAGCACCAACGGTTCGAAGAAAAGGTCTTCCCAATATAATGGGGCAAGATGCATTACATTCAATATCCAAGACAACAAAATCAACGGGGACAAGGTTATTGTTAACCATAATATGAACATTATCAACTTTCCCCAAAGGTTTCTTTTTAGCATTATCAGCGAGATTAACATCCAAATAACAATTCTTCAATGGTGGCAAGTCAAGCATATCATAGACTTTTTTAGGCATAACGAAATACTTGCACCAAGATCACATAAGGCATTACAATCAAAATCTTTGACTCTCATTTTAATGATGGGCTCCCAACCATCCTCTAGCTTTCTAGGAATAGAAGTTTCAAGTTTTAGTTTCTCTTCTCTAGCTTTTATGAGAGCATTTGTAATATGTTTTGTGAAAGCCAAATTTATAGCGCTAGCATTGGGACTCTTAGCAAGTTTTTGCAAGAACTTTATAACTTCAGAGATGTGGCAATCATCAAAATCTAAATCATTACAATCTAAAGCAATGGGATTATCATCCCCAAGGTTGGAAAAAATTTCAGCAGCTTTATCACAAGCGGTTTCGAGCAGTTTTAGCAGTTTCGTGTAATTTTGCGCGCTTTGCACTAGGAGTAGAAGCATTGCTAACACCAATTATTTTACCATTGATAGTAGGAGGTGCAGCAACATATGAAGAATCAACATTACTTGTGGTGGTAATAGTCCAAACTTTAGCTACATTTTCCTTTTTAGCTAGTTTTTCATTTTCTTCTCTATCCCACCTAGCTCTCAGTTCAGCCATTAATCTTATATTCTCATTAATTCTAACTTGGATGGCATTTGCTGTAGTAACAATTTTATTTTCAATATCATCAGGTTTAGCAGCCATTTTATTAATTAAAGAAGATTGTGACGCAGACATGTATGAGATTCGGTCTTCGAGCATTTGCAAGTTTAGTTTGCAACCCAGAAATCTCCATATTCAGATTTTCAAGTTGATTTCCTATTTTCTTCAACAAGGTAGATTGCTCATTCATAGTTTTAGTAAACAATTTATTTTGCTCATACTCGTGATTGCATAAAGCTCTTGGTGGACCTTTCAATTTCTAACATCTTTTCCTCATTAGGTGAAACATATCTACCATAAGAATTACCATTAGCAGGATGTGGTCTAGAATTTTGAGCAACCAATGAAGCTAACGGAACATTATTAGGATCAACATTAGTCCTACCATTAACAAGCATAGACATAATAGCATCAATCTTATCACTCAAGGAAGAGGATTCTTCAATAGAATTTACCTTCTTACCTTGTGGAGCTCTTTCCGTGTGCCATTCGGAGTAATTAACCATCATATTATCAAGAAGCTTTGTTGCTTCACCAAGAGTGATGGACATAAAGGTACCTCCAGCAGACTGAATCCAATAAATTCCGTGAAGAAAAATTTAGTCCTGCATAGAAGGTTTGGATGATCATCCAAGTAGTCGATCCATGGGTTGGGCAATTTTTAACCGAGAGATTTCATTCTTTCCCAAGCTTGAGCAACATGTTCATTATCTAATTGTTTAAAATTCATTATGCTACTCCTCAAAGATATAATTTTAGCAGGGGGATAATATCTACCAATAAAAGCATCCTTGCATTTAGTCCAGGAATCAATACTATTCTTAGGCAGAGATAGCAACCAATCTTTAGCTCTTCCTCTTAATGAGAAAGGAAACAATTTTAATTTTATAATGTCACCATCTATATCTTTATATTTTTGCATTTCACATAGTTCAACAAAATTATTGAGATGGGCAGCAGCATCATCAGAACTAACACCAGAAAATTGCTCTCTCATGACAAGATTAAGTAAAGGAGGTTTAATTTCAAAGAATTCTCGTCGTAGTAGCGAGTGGAGCAATAGGTGTGCATAGGAAATCATTATTATTTGTGCTAGTGAAGTCACACAACTTAGTATTTTCAGGGTTGGCCATTTTAGCAATAGTAAATAAAGCAAACTAGATAAAGTAAATGCAAGTAAACTAATTTTTTTGTGTTTTTGATATAGCAAACAAGACAAGTAAATAAAGTAAAGCTAGCAACTAATTTTTTTTGTGTTTTGATATAAGTGCAGCAAACAAAGTAGTAAATAAAATAAAGCAAGACAAAAACAAAGTAAAGAGATTGAGAAGTGGAGACTCCCCTTGCAGCGTGTCTTGATCTCCCCGGCAACGGCGCCAGAAATTTGTTGCTGGCGTAAAGTTGACGTGGGAGTTAGAAATCTTTGTGGTGTAACTTTTCTTCAGGTCCCCGGCAACGGCGCCAGAAATTTGCTTGATGCGTGTAGTTGACACGTCCGTTGGGAACCCCAAGAGGAAGGTGTGATGCGCACAGCGGCAAGTTTCCCTCAGTTAGAAACCAAGGTTTAATCGAACCAGTAGGAGTCAAGAAGCACGTTGAAGGTTGATGGCGGCGGGATGTAGTGCGTGTGACGCCCCGGAACCGGTACCTTAAGGATCCCAGCGAACCCGCCGAAATCCGCACGGTATCGATTCAGAGACGCCCTCCGACACGACGTGCGCGACGAATCACACACGTGATGCCAGAGGAATTAACACGAGCGGTAACATTACAACAGGATTACAATAGAGCCCACAAGAAACATATATTACAACAACGACTCCAACGAGTCAAGATACAAATATACAATACAAAGATCCAAATCATACATAAGATCGAATACGTCCGAGTACGGACAAGATACAAATTGGACTAAGAGTCCTGAAGATAACCAGTGGCGTCCATAACCCCGCCCAGGCCAAGCCGGAAGGGTAACCTTGCTAACGTCGTCTTCATCGAACATATCTTCATACCTGCTCGGTTATGTCCCGTAGAAGCAGCAATAAGTACGGGTTCGTACTTAACAAGACTTCAAGACGTATAAGCATTCGTCAACCAGTCGTCCTTTGTACTTGAGGCACGCAGGGGACTTAGAGGACGCAAGAGGAACGTCATAGACAATATGGTGGGGTTAAGCGGCAGCGCGCAAGCACTAAAAACCTATAGAGACACTCTACAACATTCGTCTAATAAGAGAGGATGAGAGAGCGCATAAACTAACAATTCTATACTCTGCAAACATAACACAGCCGATGTGTTCCCCCTTCGCAAAGAGGTACTGGCAAAGGCACTCACACGGTTGTCAAGTTTTAACCATTTATTATTGAAGTTGTGCTAACTTACTACACAAGTTATTATGATTGAAACAACAAGTGTAAGTTGTCTATGGTCGAGTCATACGGCTCCAAGTCGTCCATAACCGCGGACGCGGCTTATCGATAAGATTGTAACCCTGCAGGGGTGCCCAAATGTGCCCACACGCACGATCAACCCACTTACGACAGGTGGATATCACGACACGCACTCTCCTTCACCACAACAATGTCCAGGAAGCCACCTAACTAAGTTAAACCCGAATCAGAGTCCGGCCGACTCTCCGAGACGGACCTAGCTATTGCGAGAACGGCTAAGAGGATCGAGCCCACTAGAGGATGACCTCTTAACAATGCGGACCGCACCTACGAGCGTGCAAGAGACAACGGGGTTACAAGGCACTCACGGCTTCCCCAAAAGTAATATCATATCATCTGACCACAAAGAAACATGCTTGCACGCCCGGGAGAAACAAACAAACATTCGAACTAGTTGTGGCCACTCGGACAAAGCCGTAGATTCCGGCAGTGGTCGAGGGAGACCCGGTAAGCATACCCACGTGTGGTTAGAGCGCTCAGTCTCGGAACAGATAACAAGAACTCGGGGTCCTAAGATATTTAGGAAACACAAGTGAGCCGTCACAAAACGATCAGCTGACCCACCGATGCCTCCGCTAAACAATTATCAACAACTAAAGTAACCATGATTCTTCCCAACATATAACCCGATAAGATAACAATAACGGTAACGAGATAAAACAGCACTAGCATGCACTACGACTCGCAAGGCAGACCCGATAACCAAACAATAGCCGTAGGAGGTGGTGGTGGCAATATGGGCTGCTTGAGGTAACAAGTGGAAGGGACACGTGACAAGAACGCAACTTAAGGATAGCATGAGGGAGAAGGCAAAATAAAATAGGTGAGCGACTCCTGCAGGGACAGGAGTATAGGGGAAATGCTTGCCTGTTATAGCTTGCCGAGGGACATCCGGAGAACTTGTCGTATCTCACCACACCACTTCGTGATCCTATCCGGGAAGAAGCAAATGTTGGACAAACAACGTATGCAAGTCTTACTACTACAGATAAAGAAGATCCAGCATGATCAAGATGATATGCATGACATGGCAGCGATGGTGCAATGCAACTTATCCAATTAAGCGGAGTCGGAACCCCGGACAAACAAATTAAGTTGTAGTTGCATTTTCTACCGACAAATTTAAGTGTTGATTAGCATGGCATATCATGGCAGGGGTGCGCTATTTCAAAGTTAAACGGAGCAGGGAAAACCGTAATCGGTATCCGAAATACTCCGCATATATGTTAGGTGAACATGCAAAACTATCACGACGCGTCATGATGCGAGATGCTAACAGATGTATCGATGGCATATTCATGTTCAGCACATTTTTCTGAGCAATTTTCATATATAAAATATTTTATTTCGAGTTACGGTTTGCAAGATATGATTTTTACAAGATCTGAACAAAAACAAAAGAAAGGGGCGAGCCGGGCCGGACCTGCAGTGTCCAGGGCCCGATCTGGACTTCTGGTGGCAACAAATAGCTTCTGGTCGCGCGGCGGGGGGACGTGTACACCGGGAGAGAAATGGGCCAAGGCCCAAAACAGGCGCCAGATCTAAGGAAGCAAAAAGGATGGGGTTAATTAGCCTCATAGGGGATTTGAGCACAGGATCTGCTGTATGAAGGATCAAGGCACAAGCCACTGCGCTAGTTGTTCAGATGTTGAAGAAGCTGGGATGCGCTACCTTTTGAACCAGAGGACACGAAGCTCAGAGAGGTCAACCATGGCGAAGTTTGCAGATGAGCACGGATCTAGAGATTCTGGGCGAACCAGGATGAGCGAGTTGGTGTCGGGGGTGCGCCTCCACTTGCTGGACCCGATGGTGGTGGTCATGGTGTCGGAAACCCGCCGAAAGTTCGCCGGCGACGAGGTCCTGCCGGGAGAAGCGACGGTCAACATTGGCATAACGACCGAGAGCAAGGGGAAGACAGCGAAGTGGTCATGGAGATGCGGTAGATCACCTAGAACGTGTAGAAGAGGTCGGAGGGAGCCGGGGAGGTCGGTGGTGGCCGCAATTGAAGGTTTTCTCGCCGGAGTCGGAGACGGAATCGGCGACGTTGACGTCGATTGAAGGGCACCTAGGTCGATTCCTCGCACCAGGAGGTAGAGGATGAAGAAGCGCATCGAACGGTGGTGTCGGCTCGGCGAGGGGAGGTCGGAGACGATGGCGCCATGGTGATCTGCAGCGGTGCTGCTCCTTCGTTTACTTACAGAGAAAAGAGAAAGGTGAGGAAGGAAGGAGAGAGTGGCGGCGGGGCAAGAGGAGGAGACTAGGGTTTGGTGGGGATCTGGAGAGGAATTTAAAGAGAAGGGGGAGGAGGAGGTGGGGAGCGGGCGTGGTCCATGAGGCCATGGCGATGGGGACAGCACGGAAGTCTCACGCTTCTCTCGTGTGGAGGATGACGACATGAGGAGGAGCTACTTTTTCATCGAAGGGGTACGGGTCGGTGGGAGGAAGGAAGTGGGCCGGGAGGAGGAGAAAAGAAGAGGGGGGAATGGGCCAGGGAGAGAGGGAGCCCAAGGGAGGGGTTTTCTTTTTCTCCTTTTTATTTTAAAACTGTTTTGAAAAACAAATTGAAACCAAACCAAAACAGCACCACTTTATTTTGAAATCTGAAAACATTGAAAATAATTTTGTTTGTTTGATACCTTTATAGATTAGGATTTTATTTTAAAAGAAAGGACAAAGGGGATGGTTTATTATAAGACCCATATGAGAGGGAAACCGAAATAGGGTTTTATGAACTAATTTTATTTCGTTAAAACATGGTTGGTATGATGCATATGCCATGATGATGCATAAAAAGAAAAGAACAAACAAATCTAATAGGGGTACTACCCTGGGCCGTTACAATCGACACCACTAACAAGGGATCGCGCCCCGAGATCCCACGTCCAGGTACGGGGGAGAGAGGTGAACTATCGGATCTTCTGGCGACGTGTCGATCTCCTCGACACCACTAACAAGAATTGTTGCTCCATGTAGAACGGTCGACAGCACCAACAAGAAGTCATGGTTCCGCTGCTGATGATGATGTGCTTCTCTTGGGATCCTCCGAAGATCGGACCTAATAGGATAAAGGCAAAGATCGTCCAACCCACGTCGGAACCTAAGACTCGGGAACTCAGATAAGAGAGAAGACTCAAAACGCACAAAGGTAAGAGGAGAAAGAATATAGATAAGGAGAAAAATAGAGCTAGTCAGATCTATCCAACGATTTTTAGAAAATAGCTTTGACACTTTAAACTCAACGACCATTGGCAAGGCTATCCTACAGGCTGGACTAGTGGGGTACCGTCAACCTGAGGCTCTGATACCAACTTGTGACGCCCCGGAACCGGTACCTTAAGGATCCCAGAGAACCCGCCGAAATCCGCACGGTATCGATTCAGAGACGCCCTCCGACACGACGTGCGCGACGAATCACACACGTGATGCCAGAGGAATTAACACGAGCGGTAACATTACAACAGGATTACAATAGAGCCCACAAGAAACATATATTACAACAACGACTCCAACGAGTCAAGATACAAATATACAATACAAAGATCCAAATCATACATAAGATCGAATACGTCCGAGTACGGACAAGATACAAATTGGACTAAGAGTCCTGAAGATAACCAGTGGCGTCCATAACCCTGCCTAGGCCAAGCCGGAAGGGTAACCTTGCTAACGTCGTCTTCATCGAACATATCTTCATACCTGCCCGGTTATGTCCCGTAGAAGCAGCAATAAGTACGGGTTCGTACTTAACAAGACTTCAAGACGTATAAGCATTCGTCAACCAGTCGTCCTTTGTACTTGAGGCACGCAGGGGACTTAGAGGACGCAAGAGGAACGTCATAGACAATATGGTGGGGTTAAGCGGCAGCGCGCAAGCACTAAAAACCTATAGAGACACTCTACAACATTCGTCTAATCAGAGAAGATGAGAGAGCGCATAAACTAACAATTCTATACTCTGCAAACATAACACAGCCGATGTGTTCCCCCTTCGCAAAGAGGTACTGGCAAAGGCACTCACACGGTTGTCAAGTTTTAACCATTTATTATTGAAGTTGTGCTAACTTACTACACAAGTTATTATGATTGAAACAACAAGTGTAAGTTGTCTATGGTCGAGTCATACAGCTCCAAGTCGTCCATAACCGCGGACGCGGCTTATCGATAAGATTGTAACCCTGCGAGGGTGCCCAAATGTGCCCACACGCACGATCAACCCACTTACGACGAGTGGATATCACGACACGCACTCTCCTTCACCACAACAATGTCCAGGAAGCCACCTAACTAAGTTAAACCCGAATCAGAGTCCGGCCGACTCTCCGAGACGGACCTAGCTATTGCGAGAACGGCTAAGAGGATCGAGCCCACTAGAGGATGACCTCTTAACAATGCGGACCGCACCTACGAGCGTGCAAGAGACAACGGGGTTACAAGGCACTCACGGCTTCCCCAAAAGTAACATCATATCATCTGACCACAAAGAAACATGCTTGCACGCCCGGGAGAAACAAACAAACATTCGAACTAGTTGTGGCCACTGGACAAAGCCGTAGATTCCGGCGAGTGGTCGAGGGAGACCCGGTAAGCATACCCACGTGTGGTTAGAGCGCTCGGTCTCGGAACGGATAACAAGAACTCGGGGTCCTAAGATATTTAGGAAACACAAGTGAGCCGTCACAAAACGATCGACTGACCCACCGATGCCTCCGCTAAACAATTATCAACAACTAAAGTAACCATGATTCTTCCCAACATATAACCCGATAAGATAACAATAACGGTAACGAGATAAAACAGCACTAGCATGCACTACGACTCGCAAGGCAGACCCGGTAACCAAACAATAGCTGTAGGAGGTGGTGGTGGCAATATGGGCTGCTTGAGGTAACAAGTGGAAGGGACACGTGACAAGAACGCAACTTAAGGATAGCATGAGGGAGAAGGCAAAATAAAATAGGTGAGCGACTCCTGCATGGACAGGAGTATAGGGGAAATGCTTGCTCGTTATAGCTTGTCGAGGGACATCCGGAGAACTTGTCGTATCTCACCACACCACTTCGTGATCCTATCCGGGAAGAAGCAAATGTTGGACAAACAACGTATGCAAGTCTTACTACTACAGATAAAGAAGATCCAGCATGATCAAGATGATATGCATGACATGGCAGCGATGGTGCAATGCAACTTATCCAATTAAGTGGAGTCGGAACCCCAGACAAACAAATTAAGTTGTAGTTGCATTTTCTACCGACAAATTTAAGTGTTGATTAGCATGGCATATCATGGCAGGGGTGCGCTATTTCAAAGTTAAACGGAGCAGGGAAAACCGTAATCGGTATCCGAAATACTCCGCATATATGTTAGGTGAACATGCAAAACTATCACGACGCGTCATGATGCGAGATGCTAACAGATGTATCGATGGCATATTCATGTTCAGCACATTTTTCTGAGCAATTTTCATATATAAAATATTTTATTTCGAGTTACGGTTTGCAAGATATGATTTTTACAAGATCTGAACAAAAACAAAAGAAAGGGGCGAGCCGGGCCGGACCTGCAGTGTCCAGGGCCCGATCTGGACTTCTGGTGGCAACAAATAGCTTCTGGTCGCGCGGCGGGGGGACGTGTACACCGGGAGAGAAATGGGCCAAGGCCCAACAGGCGCCAGATCTAAGGAAGCAAAAAGGATGGGGTTAATTAGCCTCATAGGGGATTTGAGCACAGGATCTGCTGTATGAAGGATCAAGGCACAAGCCACTGCGCTAGTTGTTCAGATGTTGAAGAAGCTGGGATGCGCTACCTTTTGAACCAGAGGACACGAAGCTCAGAGAGGTCAACCATGGCGAAGTTTGCAGATGAGCACGGATCTAGAGATTCTGGGCGAACCAGGATGAGCGAGTTGGTGTCGGGGGTGCGCCTCCACTTGCTGGACCCGATGGTGGTGGTCATGGTGTCGGAAACCCGCCGAAAGTTCGCCGGCGACGAGGTCCTGCCGGGAGAAGCGACGGTCAACATTGGCATAACGACTGAGAGCAAGGGGAAGACAGCGAAGTGGTCATGGAGATGCGGTAGATCACCTAGAACGTGTAGAAGAGGTCGGAGGGAGCCGGGGAGGTCGGTGGTGGCCGCAATTGAAGGTTTTCTCGCCGGAGTCGGAGACGGAATCGGCGACGTTGACGTCGATTGAAGGGCACCTAGGTCGATTCCTCGCACCAGGAGGTAGAGGATGAAGAAGCGCATCGAACGGTGGTGTCGGCTCGGCGAGGGGAGGTCGGAGACGATGGCGCCATGGTGATCTGCAGCGGTGCTGCTCCTTCGTTTACTTACAGAGAAAAGAGAAAGGTGAGGAAGGAAGGAGAGAGTGGCGGCGGGGCAAGAGGAGGAGACTAGGGTTTGGTGGGGATCTGGAGAGGAATTTAAAGAGAAGGGGGAGGAGGAGGTGGGGAGCGGGCGTGGTCCATGAGGCCATGGCGATGGGGACAGCACGGAAGTCTCACGCTTCTCTCGTGTGGAGGATGACGACATGAGGAGGAGCTACTTTTTCATCGAAGGGGTACGGGTCGGTGGGAGGAAGGAAGTGGGCCGGGAGGAGGAGAAAAGAAGAGGGGGAATGGGCCAGGGAGAGAGGAGCCCAAGGGAGGGGTTTTCTTTTTCTCCTTTTTATTTTAAAACTGTTTTGAAAAACAAATTGAAACCAAACCAAAACAGCACCACTTTATTTTGAAATCTGAAAACATTGAAAATAATTTTGTTTGTTTGATACCTTTATAGATTAGGATTTTATTTTAAAAGAAAGGACAAAGGGGATGGTTTATTATAAGACCCATATGAGAGGGAAACCGAAATAGGGTTTTATGAACTAATTTTATTTCGTTAAAACATGGTTGGTATGATGCATATGCCATGATGATGCATAAAAAGAAAAGAACAAACAAATCTAATAGGGGTACTACCCTGGGCCGTTACACTATGAGAGTGCCCCTGGCGTAGGCTTCCCGACGGCTGCTGAGGCCGTGATGAGAAAGTTTTGGGTAAGACATATTTTCTCGAGCTTCGTTCATATTTGATGACCCCAATGTTCTAACTCATGAATCTCACAATTGTTTTTTGCATGATTGAAGTGTTTTTATCGTGTGGCGCCGAGGTTGAGGAGACGGCGCGAACATGACTTTGCGGGCGACTTGTGAGAGGTTGACACCGCAGGTGTGGTACAACCAAATGATCACGTCCGCGGGTCACTTCACGGGCACGAGAGGCGAGAGGGTCCGGTCGGACATTGTCGGTAAGAGTCCTAAGGCCCAGTACGGGATGACGGTGGAGGACGACATGTCGGTGAGTAAAATGTCAATGAGATTCTACATTGCTACTAAATTGCAATTGCATTAGATTGAGTTGAGTATTGCATTTTCGAGTTATCCCCGATTGGGCCGAGCCGCATGCCGAGGCATGGGAGGAGATGGTTAGGATGAGGTGGCTCAAGATGGACGAGGACTTTGCGGCCGTGGTGAGGCGGAACGCGGAGAACCGAGGCGACGGTGGCACACACCGTGGGGAAACCTCGGCTACGAGCGCTACAAGGGGAAGACGGTATGTATACATTTTATTTTCCGTCGGGTCCAAAGTTGGTACTCACAACATTTCCTTTCGCGATGCAGAGGGCCGAGTTAGGACCCGACGAGGAGATTTCTGACCTCGAGATATACAACAAGATGCGGCTTAAGAAGCCCGATATCTCGCAGCCTCAGCCCTCGCTCCCTGAGTACTTCGGCACCTACGCCAAGGACGTCGAGAACTACTGCGCGATGGTGAGGCATCGTCACCCGGAGGTGGATGACCCCATGAGCGCGGAGGTCGACGAGGAGTCGTTGGTCCTGTCGTCCGGAGGGTTGCCGCATGGCCGTCTCGCCATGATGAACAAGGCCGTGAAGCATAAGCTCACCACGACCTTCACGCGTCTCAAGGCGGGCCTCACCAAGGACAGCCCCCTCTCCCGCCTCGTCGCCGGGCTCGGCAACCCGCATACGACGTAAGTTTCTCTCATTTCCATCCTCTTTCCGACTTTCGTTCATACATTGCTAAGTGCTAACGGAGACATGAATTTGTGAAATTGTAGCCGACTTCGAGGCGGCCTACGTGGCCGCTCATCAAGAATATCGGGTGGCCTTCAACCAGACAGTAGCAGCGAGTTCATGGAGTACATGGCATATATACATGTAAGTTCCAACCTTTGTTTTCGCAAATGATGACAAGTCCCACTTTCCCCTAGTTTGATGCTTCATTTCTGCAAAGACTGACATGTAAACTATCTTGCAGGCGTCGATGGTGGCCAATCAAACTGGACACACAGTGGATTTAGGGCCGATGCCTCCCTTTCCGGGGCCGGCGCCAAACATGCCATCGAAGGAAAATTTCGCTGCGGAGTACTATGGGAGAACAGCGGTAAGTTCTTCGCCAAACCGAATACTACGGCTTTCCTTTGCCTCGCAAATTGCTAACATCTCGGGAACATGTGTGTAGGGAACGGGATGTTCCGGAAACCAGGGTGGTGGGAGGCAGATCACACCGGTTCATCATGGTGGTCCTTCTCCCGGTGCTACTCCCGGTACTTCTCCCGGTAGTTCTCCCGGTACTTCTCCCGGTCCTTCTCCCGGTGGTTCTTCCGCAGCTTCTACTGGAAGGAATCGGCCCGGGCCGGTGTTTAGCGGCGACGAGCTCCTCTAGTTGTCCCATGCATGTAACTTATCGACACGATACTATGTATCCGGAGCTATGTTATGAGACCATGATTTGTAGCTATTTGAACATCATGTGATGTCTATGTGCAAAGTCCTGTGAATTATGCAATATATGTGCTGTGAAAACTGTGAAATCTGTGCAAACTGTGAAATCTGTGAAAAACTGTGAAATCTGTCGATTTCGCAATTTGGTGAAATCTGGGTCGACGCTACGCCGACGGCCTAACCCTCGGCATAGCCTCGACATGGACCAAATGGTCAGGGCTATGCCGAGGGCCTCCCCCTCGGCGTATGAACGGGGAGCTCCCAGCGGTTGCCACGTCGCGTGATGTGCCGACGGCCTCCCCCTCGGCGTACCATCTGCGTAGAAGCGGCCAGGAGGCGCCACGTGCCTCCATACGCCGACGGGGCGACGCTCGGCGTAGTGTCTGCGTAGACGCGGCCAGGAGGCGCCACGTGCCACCGTACGCCGACGGCGCGACGCTCGGCGTAGCGTCTGCGTAGAAGCGGCCAGGAGGCGCCACGTGCCTCCATACGCCGACGGGGCGACGCTCGGCGTAGCCCAAACGGACGTTAGCCGGACGGCGCCGGTCACCGTGCTACGCCGAAGGTTGCGACGCCGACGGGCGGTTCCAGCCGTCGGCCCTCTGCGGCTACGCCGACGGCGACGTCTACGCCGAGGGCCGCGTGTGCTCTGCCGAGGCCGATCTTCCCCGAGGAGCTACGCCGAGGGGGCCCGTCGGCGTATCGGACGCCGAGGGCAAGCGCGTGCTACGCCGAGGGTCGAAGGCCGTCGGCATCTATCGCGATTCCTGTAGTGAATGGTTGTGGGCAATACAACGGAGATCACTAGGAAATAATTTGTTAGTTATTTTTCAAACAAGGAAGCTTTCCAATTTAGTTGGGATTTTAGGGGTTAGGGCCCCAACAGCACATTCAGTTTACATCCTTATTGTCCTTAGCAGATCAAGTGCATCACCACAACCATAGCACTGCACAATTGGAAGGGTGGCGCGGGGGAAACATTTCTATGATGGTCAAGCGGCGGTGCACTTCTAGGGCTCTTGGACATAGCGTCGTGTCGACACTGATTTGGAAATGTGTGCTCTTTTTGTCGTGGTTGGATTTAGTGCTTAATGAGGAAAAATTCGCGAGAAAAGACTGCAGATGGGACCCAAGGGCTCATCCGGTCCGCGCGTGTGTTCTAATGTATTACATTTTTTGTGATGTCAAAGAAGGCAAGGAAGATAAATATTGATTAAATTGATCATATGCAAGCACACAAGTATAGATAACCATTCTTTGCTAATATGAGTGGAATTTCCATCATGTACATCCATATTCAACATCATGCCAAAGAGAGAAAAAACTTATCCACCGGTAGTCACAAATAGAGCTCACAATTACTAAATCTACTACTAATTCAAAGTATCAACAATGTACTATATGGAAGATATTAGCCTTTGCAGTGCAAGATATCTTATACTCACCTTAGTTTGGAATCAAAACTAATATGAAGTATTGTCTAACATAGATGGAGAAAGCTCTCTTTATTGTGAAGTATGAAAAATAGCAACCAAAGGAATAAAGCAGCACCTATGAAATGGTAATACGACCCCAAGTTTTGGACCCACCTCACCGCAACGGACCTATTTGACCTCCAGAGTATATCTCCTAGGAATAATGAAGCAGTCCAATATCTAGAAATGATCACTTGGTGCGACACGGCGGGTGCAAACGCCCATATCGCGAGAGGCATCCTCTTTGGCACAATTACAATGTTCCTAATTTTAGCATACTTCCGTGCACAGCTACCCATAATAATCTACCAAACGGTATGGTCGAATGCATTTTTTCATCTAAGTGGATCCTTTAAACTGCATTTTCCTTTTCAATTGTATACTTTCAGAAATATTTTCTTTCTCGATAACAATGTTTTCTCTTCAAATGTTTCTTCTTAAGTGTGTTTTTCTTCTCAACTCTATCCTTTCATCACGCTATTTCCTTCCCAATTTTGTCCTTTCAAGTTTTTTTTCTTCATCAACTACGTCTTTCAAATTATTTTTCTTGCGGTGCACTTGACAAGGACGCAAGTGAGTGATGCAGTTGATACAAATGCAACTGAGAGTGGTGCGGTTGAAAATATGTTTCAACTGCATTGCCCAGTGCTAACCAACTAACAAATTAGTAAACGTTTACCAAAGACGCTTGCATTTTACGATTAAAAGACCAAAATACTATTCCCTCGTAGCACTAGTACATTGTACCATAGGAGTTGTTCTTGAACTTGTACTAGGATTAGACCTTGCAGCATCTACAAAAGCATATGTAGGATAACTGGTGGGTCGAAAGCCTCGAAGGATAGAAAAGAAATAAATTTGACTCTTCAACTAAAGACTCTTAACTTCATATTTGGTAGCCGTTAAAGAAATATATACTGGTGTCTTACTGTTGCTGCAATCATCTAACACATCCGAAACCCTAGCCCAAATCAGTGAGGGACGAGAAGACCCTGAAGCCAAAAATAAGCGAGTCTGACCTTCATGAGCTCTCCTTTAGCCAACCATGTCTGGGAGAGGCTTGCCGTAGCCCCACCTGACCAATTTCAGGAAATTCATGCCCTATTAGGACTTTAGGAGTATCCTGTCAGAAAAGATTAGCACCTCTGTTCCTTAGTTCATTTACTTATTTTTTTGGTTATTTGGCCATCCTTAGCAATAAACTGGGTGCCAGTGCCAATAAATGCAGCAAATACAATATTGATCAGCTCAGCAGAGTAATTCCTAATAATAGCATTTTTTTCACCCACAAGTAGCCACAGCTTAACTACACATCAACACATGTAAACAACATCAAATCAAGCGAAATTTTAGTTTTCTAAAGATCCAAGTTTGAAAGGTTATAAAAGACTTCTCCGCAGCAGCAAAAGTAACAACAAGACAAGCCACACTGAATCATATTACATATTTGATGCCAAACTACAAATAGTGGAAACTTTCTTTTAGAACACATAATTATGCTTAGTCCCTTGGGAAGGACATGATCTTCAACAGATTTAATCCGACTCTGTAGCATCATTCATTCTAGTGATCCGACTTTACACATCTACGCCAATGCAGACAACCTAGTCTTTCTTTGCTTTGCCTGCACGCAGAAAACAGACTGCTTAGGCGGCTCGACCAACATGCATAAAGCATATGAAACAAACTATAAAGAGTGACCCGTACCTAGAAATTTAGAATTCAGCTTAAGATTATAATTTTTTTTAAAAAGAAGGAAAAGCACAAGCATGCACAAATGTACAGTGGTATAGATACTTGTGAGCTGTTTTCTTCCTGCCAACTCCCAAGCACCCATACCATTCGTTCTCCTCTAGACATAATAGATTTCTTGCTTATCTTAAATTATACCCACAGGTGAAAACAGCTGTAAAAATGGAACTAAGCACGGTTCATGTCTGCTGCTATCATTACTGTTGTGATACAAACTTCTCACATTTAATCCAATGGAAATAACTGTGATAGATTCTACATGAAGGCTAATTCAAAAGAAATTATATTTATAGTTTATTTCAAACACTAAAATTAATACTAGTAGAAGTTGCATCTTGAAGTCCTGAAATGGGGAAAGGAATAATATGGAATTGTAATGGGAGAGGGCCACTCAAATTTGAATTTAACACTAGACAAATAGATATAATATTGCATTATGAACATGGTGGTCTGAGCATCTGAACTTATAGCAACCGAACTTTCATATGTTTCACATTAGATTTCTCATCGTAGAAAGCAAGGCTATAAGTTAAACTTATTCATAAAGCAAAGAAATCTTAAATCTGCTGTGGAACGCATAAGGAAATTCTGGGAGCGAAATCTGAAGTGAAATTGACAAAACCATAGGTTAAAAAGAAAATTACAATAGAAAGTTGGTCCCTAAAATTAATATACTTTACCTTCATATATAACCTCTGCACGACTTGAAGCTCTTGTGTACTTCAATAGCTTGTTCACTGCAGCCTCATTAGACATTGAGCATTTCTCACCATGACTAACAGATAAAGTGCGAAGAAGCCTTGCATTGGAGAGAACAAGCTCTATAAAAGTCAATTCATTTGAAAGCCAATGGGTACCAGTTATCTGCACAAACTGAAGGTTGGCACACATGCCATCAGTCCACTGTGCGTTTTGAAACTCTCCGTTTGCCTCATACTTCTGATCCACACCATCATCGATCTTCATGCACATAAGTAAGAAATTATTCAGTGGAAGTAGTAATGATGGTCTTCATAAAATGTAAATTCAAATTAAATGCGGCGTCAGCATTCAACATTACCACTATCTTGAGTCTTTCAAGGTTCGGAGAACTCCTCAATAAGCAAAAGGTTGACAAAATGGAGGAAAGTTCACAGAATTGTGTATACAATTTTAAACTCTTCAATTTTCCAAAAGTGCATGGAAGTGTCTCTAGTATATTAGCCCCATTTGACTGAAAAGACAAAAAGAAATAATGTGAGAACTTTGAAACTTAATACAAATCTAGAATATTTGAGCAAATAATTGCATTCTTTATTAATGCAAGCAAAGCCATTATATTCATGCAAGAACTACAGGAGTTTAGGGTGTTAGAGCATCTCCAGTCGCGTCCCTCAAAAAGCGTCAGGCACAAATGATTTGGGGCACGTTTGGGACCGCGCCGGACAAAAAGAGACAAAAAATCTGTACAAAAAAGAGGCCCTTCCCAGCCGCGTCCCTCAAACAGCGTCCGGATGCATGCATTTTAATAGAGGGGACCATCCCATGTGGGAAAAGTAGGTGAGAGAAAGTGTGGGGATAGAGACTAGCATGTGGGGACTAGGGGCTGCATGCATGCATGTGGACGCTATTTTTGTGTCCGGCGTCCCCGGTAGAGACTCTATGGGGACGCCGGACACAAAATGAGGCGCTAATTAGCTTTGGGGGACGCGACTGGACAGTTTTTTTCCCCATTTCTTGTCCGCGGTCCCCCAAACCTCATTTGGGGGACGCAACTGGAGATGCTCTTACAATTTAGAATGGCACTCTCAAGACCTTAGGGAAAAAAAAGTTAGTTTAGATTTACAACCTAGTTGCAACTCATGTGCAACTCATAGATCAGAATCACGAAGCAAATTCAATCGGTTCGGAAGACCCCTGAGATTTATTTAATTCGCAGTCGACTTAAAATTAGCAAAACTGTAAAAAATATTTCAAAAAAGATAATACTGTAGTATATAAGCTCTGTGAACAGACTTGAAAAATCAGTAACAGTAGCAACCGGCAATGGCTAAGATGTATACGTACATCCATATTAAATATGTTTGTGTAACAAAGAATTGCAACATGATAAACAACAAAATATTTATAGGAAATCACTGCAGGATTTATTAAATATATGCAGCTCTATGACTACGAAATCATTAGAAAATTATTTTTGAGTGCAAATTTTTTATCATTAAGTTGGTGGCTTGGAGCCCAACACCAATTTGGATTATGACTGTCCCTAGCAGATCAAATACTTGACAATAACCACGCCATCTTAAAGCATTGGGCACCAGGGATATCTAGGAAGGTAAGGTACAACAAATATAACAAAGAACATATATATCTTAGTATCTAAGAAACTTCAGTTATATCTACGATTCTAAACAGAGAGGCTAGATTGAGAGCATTGGCGTGTACCGGCGTATGGCGAGTACATATCTTAAGCTTGGTAATATTTGCAAATCTGGTGAGGAATTTGGCAAAGTCTCGGTCCCCGAATAAATCATAGATCTGAATTTCGGCAGAACGCAGGGACGGAAGCTCCCCAGGGTTCCAGCCTAAATCATCAAGTGTTCTAATGGATAAGAACCGGAGATTGGGCGCCTGAATGGCCCACTCTTTGAAGTCGCCTGCAATCTCCAGATCCCAGAGTGTCAGTTGCTCGAGCGACGGCGATGTGGCAATGATTTCCTCCAGTTGGTACCCCCCGTCCTCCTGAAACCAGACGTTCATGAGAGCAAGGTTCTTCAGCTTGGGGAAACCCTCGAAGCCCACGGGTAGGAACGGGATGTTGCAGCCGCATAGACGGAGCATGGTGAGGCTGCCGCGGGAGAAGACGGCGGAGGGGAGGTCGATGAAGCTGTCGACGGAGATGAGGTTGAAGGCCTCGAGGCCCCGGCGGTAGAGCGCGATGATCCAGTCGGTGACGCGGCCCGCGTAGAGGTTCTCGAGGTCAAGGTCGAGGTAGGCGTCGAAGCGCCGGATGCGTCCGGGGTAGCGAAGAAGGATGCCGTCGACGGCCCTGAGCCCCTTCTTCGCGTCGTCGAGGAAGAGGAGGTCGATGGATGGGAGGGCCTCCCATCGGCGTCGCCAGGCTCGGGAAAGCGCCGACGTGCGGACGGCGTCGCGGAGGCCGGCGCGGGCGAGTATGTCGTCGAGAACGCCTGTTGGCAGGGAGATTAGGGCGTCCGCTACAGCGACCTCGCTCGACCGGCGCTTCTTGTAAGCGCGGCGCGCCGGCGACATTTTTCCCGTGACCTGTATGTGGCGGCGCGGCTCGAGGGTTTCGGCCTTCGGGCGAGCGGCGCCTTTTTTTCTTAGCGGAATTGCTAAGTTTCAGCTTATGTCTCGGTTACCGCTTTTATCATTAGATTTTGTTTTTGTTTGAAGATTCGTGTTTGCTGTTGTTTGTATTTTTTTTCGACGTGTTATTTGTATTTTGTTTAGGCCCACATCATTCGATGTAATTCGAATGAGACATAAATTAAGCTGAGACATAGACGCACCCTTTTTTTAGGGAAGGGTGAGATCACCGCTTTTGATGGTTTCCAAACGTTTTTCGTACGATCCCTGTCCGACGAGGGAACTAGCAGCTCGCTGTATAATTTTGTATTGAACTCTTCTATGTGTACAAGTGTATGATGGTTTTGCATCGAGCTTGTTTTACTCGGGGCAATGGAGGACCCTGCATTTCTTTGCCTACATAGAATCCAATCCCATGGCCAACCGAAACCGCCAAGCCCAAAACCCGCCGTGAGGTTGTGAACTCATTGGTTCTCTGCGACCCCAAGCTCTTCTTGATCTCGGCGTCCTCATCTTCTTTTCCGTCACTTAACAATTATTGCGCATCAGTTACCTTCTAGCATGAACTTGGGAAGAAGAAGAGAAGGCATGAAAGGTCGTCGAGGGAGGAAGACCGAATCATGGCAGAGTATTATAAGACCCCTCTAGAAATGCGTTGTTGAGCCCCCGCGTCGCTCCGCTCTAGGGTGAGTTGGGCGGCGGCGAAAACCCTAGCCTAGGCTACTCCCTCCTCGTCCCCTTCTCCCTCGCCACCACGAGAGGAGCCTGTCGACCGTGGTGGCAAGGATCTCGCTGCTCCCACTCGTCGGGATGACCTCTGGTACGAGGCGGCAGGTGGTGAGGGCGATGTCGTCAACGGCACGAGCGCTCCCCAGTGCTATGGGCCATCCTACATGGCCGTGTGGGTGGCGAGGGGGCGGAGGCTGCTGGTCACGGCATGGAGGTATCATCATCGACCTCCGGCCTAGATTTGAAGACGGTGGCCCTCCTTTGTTATGGTCTTGCCCCGACATTTCTCGCCGGTGCTAGAGCCTTGGGGTGGTGGGGCCGGGGGCTCTGACTGGGGGAACCCTTGACCGGTGGTGGCGGTCAAGACGACGATGCAACACGCCATTACCCTTCTCGAAGGCGACGTTGAGGTCTATGTCCCTCCCTCCCCATCCCCTGCCCTTCTTCCGGGTGAAAACCCAAATCCCTCGGATTGGGCGGCGGTGGCGTGATGGTGACGTTTCCTCCTTGGAGGCGTCCCTTTGGAATAGGGTGGTGGTGAAGGAGCAATGCGACGAGGGGTTTCTGGTGGCTGCATTTGTATTGAGGCGATGTGGCACCATGTTTGGTCGGTTTCCTTGGCGTGTTGTGCTCTATGTCCAAGTGTGGCCCGTGTCCATCGGTGATGCGGCTCCCTCGATCCTGGGCGAGAGGGGATAGGCATCCCCTCTTCGGCGGCAAGGCCGTGCTAGCTGACGTGAGGCTGAGGCATGTGTCCTTTCCTTTCATGGCGGCTTAATTTGCTGACATTATTCATGTTGTGTCTTCTTTCACCGATCTTAGACTAAAACTTGCCTCTTGGTACACAGACTCATGGATGTCCAATTAACGGGACACAATGACGTGTTCGTTTGGAAGCTATCTCGGTTGTGTATACACTAAAATCTCTTTATTTAGATCATATGAATGGGCATACTACTTATCTCCAAAAATATATTTGGAAAATTAAGGACCCTATGAAAAATAGGATTTGATGTGGTCCTTCATCAAAAAGTGGTTCTACCTAAAGATAATCTTGCAAAAGAAATTGGCAGTGCTATATGAAATGTTGTTTGGTAATCAAGATGAAGAAAAACTATATAACATTTATTTTTTGATTGCCCACTTGCTAAATTTGTTTGGCATGTTGTTCATATAACATTAAGTATAATACCCCAGCTAATATCATGATTTTTTTCGAAAATTGGGCGCTTGTGTTTATTATAGGATCTATGGAACACACACTCAATGATCTCATATTTAACAGATCCAAACAAATTTTCTTTTTACAGGTTATCCTGCTGGTTTCGCACTGGATTCGTATGTGGCTATATCTCCAGCCAGAGGGGCTGCATCAGGCCATGGTTCTGGGTGCAACAGATTGGAAACGGTAGCACTAAAATTATGCAACCTGTGTGGATGATATCACTATATTACTTTTCCATTTTCAAGTGGTTTCATGTTTGAACTCTTTGTGATCCATAAATTATAAACGCTGAAGCTGTTAATAATAAAATGAGGTCTTAGGCATCAGTCAATGTAGAGGCTGGGACATGCTCTCATTCTGAAAGAAAAAAAACCCAACCCATCCGGCTGCTTCTACAATTCTCATCTCCTTGGTACTTCTATCAATCAAATAATAAACATATTATAGCTTCCACTTTCAGAAATTACAACCACGTTGCACAATGCAAAATTGAAAATGAATCAAACACGGAACGTTAGAATCTTAAAAAGAAAAGACAAATTTTGCTTACCCCGTGCTTTTGACACTTGTAGAAGACCCACCGGTCGTGCTGGAGCATGACTGCCACCAGAGACCATAGACGGGACAAGCGATGATTGGGATGAGAGGCCATGGCGGTGCTAGGCAGAAAGGGAAGATCTTGTGGTCAACATGATGAAAGCAGAACAACTCCGGTGGCAGCAGACCAACTCTGGCAGGATGCGGAAGGGACGGGCTCGACGACTAGGGTTTGTGATGCTAGATGAGGAAAGGGAAATTTCCTCAAGGAGTGAAAGAGATCATAGATTTCCTGTTTTGTAACTAACCCCCTCCTGTAGGTGTGCATGTTTCACTTAGCCGCAGCGTGGCCTGACAAGCGGGTCCAGATAATGCCACATCAGTGTACCGTCGATGAGACAATGCTCCATACTTAACTACCGCAAGTTTACATTCCTAAGGTGGGTATCTATATCAAAATCGCGTGTTAAATTGAGGTACTTTTGATGAATTTGATTCTTTTTCCCGAAAGGCCAAGTCTGAAATCGTTATAAAAGACTTATCCACGGCAGCCAAAGTACCAACAAGACAAGCTAACGCACTGACTCATAAGTCATATCACATATTTTGTACCGAACTACCAAATAGTAGAAAGATCTTTTCAGAATAAGTACACTGAGTTACTTGCGAAAAGACATTTTCCATATGCGATGTATCGAATCTTCAGAAGATTTTCATCGGACAGACAACCTAGTATTTCTTCGCTTTACCTGCACGTGGAGTCGGGATTAAGCATGGTTAATGTCTTTATCCAAATGAACATAACAGAGATAGATTCTTCGTCGAGACTACTTCAAAAAAGGTTTGATTATCAGCACCTTGTTTCTTTGTCGCTGTTGTTGGCATTATTAATTTAAAAATTGGCTGATGACCTTTTATCTAAAAATAAAAGTAAAAGTTGCAAAGTGCTGGAATGGAGAAATGAATAATGTAGAACTGCAATGGGAGAGGAACCCACAATTTGAAATTTAGCCGCACAAAAATAAATGTTATCTTGCATTATGGACATGGCAATCTAACTATCTGAAAACATAGCAGCCCAAGTTTTCAACGCTTCATATTAGGCTTTCCGATTGTAGCAAACATGTCAATATAAGTAAACTTACTGGTAACAAGAAAACAGTTAAATCTTATGTGAACCTCACTAGGAAACTCTCAAAAATAAATATGAACTGAAATTGACAAAGCCATACGTTCGAACACAAAATACAATAGAAACTTGTTACCTAAAATTAAGATGATTTACCTTCATATAGAACCTTTGCATGACTTGAAGCTCTTGGGTAGTTTAGTAGCTTGTTCACTACACCCTCATTACACATTGAGCATTTCTCACCATGACTTACAGATAGTGTGCGAAGAAGCCTTGTCTTAGAAAGAATAAGCTCTATAAAACACAATTCATTTGAAAACCAATGAATACCAGTTATCTGCACAAACTGAAGTTTCGCACACATGCCATCAGTCCATTGTGCATTTTGAAACTCTCCATTTGCCTCATATTTCTGCCCCACACCATCATCGATCTTCATGCATAACATAAGTAAGAAGTCATTCATTGAAAATAGTCACTATATGGTCTTCAAATAATGTACATACAAGTTATATGGTACGTCAGTATTCAACATTACCATTATTTTGAGTCTTTCAAGGTTTGGAGCATTCCTCAACAAACAGAAGGTTGACATAATGGAGGAAAGTTCAGAGAATTGTGTGTAGAGTTTTAAGCTCTTTAAGTTGCCAAAAGTGCATGGAAGTGTCTCTAGTATATTAGCCCCATTTAACTGAAAAAGATAAAAGACATAATGTGAGAAGTTTGAAACTTGAGGCAAATTTAGGACAGTTGAGCAAATATTTGCATTCTTTACTCATGCGAGCAAAGCCATTATATTCGCGGAAAAACTATAGGAGTTTTATGATGTTAAAGTTTACAAAAGGCACTCAAGTCTCTCAGGACTCTAGAAACAAAAAAGTTTAGTTAAACTACTTTGTTAAAAAGCAAGGTATTATATTAGTTCGGTGCACAGAGTTATAATATCGGTAACAACAATCAACAATTACTAAAAATG
>NC_061512.1:210967640-211101900 GCF_022539505.1 Lolium rigidum | reverse complement strand
CTTTCTATGGTTGTTGCATTATGCTTCATGAATTTGTTTATTTACAAGATTCCTATGCATAGGAAGCATGTTAGGCTTAAATGTGTTTTGAATTTGCTTCTTGATGCTCTCTTTTGCTTCAACTTTTATTTCTTGGGAGAGTATCATTGAAATTACTGAGCCCATCTTAATGGCTATAAAGAAAGCACTTCTTGGGAGATAACCTATGTGTTTATTTCACTACAGTACTTTTGTTTTATATTTGAGTCTTGGAAGTTGTTTACTACTGTATCAACCTCTCCTTATCATGTTTTTGTGCCAAGTAAAGTCTCTATGGTAAAGTTGATGCTAGATTTGGATTACTGCGCAGAAACAGATTTGTCAGTTCTGTCACGAAATCGCGCAGAAGTCTCTGTAGGTAACTCAGAAAAATCTGCAAATTTACGTGCGTGATCCTCAGATATGTACGCAACTTTCATTAGTTTTGACTTTTTCCATCTTAGCAAGTTAAGTGCCCCTGCAAAATTCGTCTTTACGGACTATTCTGTTTTTGACAGATTCTGTCTTTTATTTCGCATTGCCGCTTTTGCTATGTTGAATGAGTTTCTTTGTTCCATTAACTTTCAGAAGCTTTGTGCAATGTCTAGAAGTGTTAAGAATGATTGTGTCACCTCTGAACATGTGAATTTTTATTATGCACTAACCCTCTAATGAGTTTGCTTAAAGTTTGGTGTCGAGGAAGTTTTCAAGGGTCAGTAGGAGAGGATGATATACTATGATCAAGAAGAGTGAAGAGTCTAAGCTTGGGGATGCCCCCGTGGTTCATTCCTGCATATTTCAAGAAGACTCAAGCATCTAAGCTTGGGGATGCCCAAGGCATCCCCTTCTTCATCGACAATTTATCAGGTTCTTCTAGTGAAACTATATTTTTATTCCGTCACATCTTATGTACTTTACTTGGAGCGTATGTTTGTTTTTGTTTTGTTTGAATAAATTCATGCTTGTGTGGGAGAGAGACACACTCCGCTGGTTCATACGAACACATGTGTTCTTAGCTTTTAATGTTCATGGCGAAGGTTGAAACTGCTTCGTTCATTGTTATATGGTTGGAAACAGAAAATGCTTCATGTGGTAATTGGTATAATGTCTTGAATAATTTGATACTTGGCAATTGTTGTGCATATAGATCATGTTTAAGCTCTTGCATCATGTACCTTGCACCTATTAATGAATAACTACATAGAGCTTGTTAAAATTTGGTTTGCATGATTGGTCTCTCTAAGTCTAGATATCTTCTGGTTGAGGTTTTTGAACAACAAGGAGACGATGTAAAGTCTTATAATGCTTACAATATGTTTATATGTGAGTCTTGCTGCACCGTTTTATACTTGAGTTTGCTTCAAACAACCTTGCTAGCCTAGCCTTGTATTGAGAGGAATTCTTCTCGTGCATCCAAATCCTTGAGCCGAAATCCATGCCATTTGTGTCCACCATACCTACCTACCACATGGTATTTCTCCGCCATTCCAAAGTACATTACTTGAGTGCTACCTTTAAAATTCCATTCTTTGCCTTTGCAATATATAGCTCATGGGACGAATAGCCTTAAAAACTATTGTGGTATTGAATATGTTGCTATGTGTCTTATTTCTTATAAGTTGCTTGTTGAGCGATAACCATGTTCCTGGGGACGCCATCAACTATTACACCTTTGTTGAATATCATGTGAGTTGCTATGCATGTTCGTCTTGTCTGAAGTAAGGGAGATTTATCATGATCAAATGGTTTGAGTATGCATATTGTTAGAGAAGAACATTGGGCCGCCAACTAAAGCCATGATCCATGGTGGAAGTTTCAGTTTGGACAACAATCCTCAATTTCTTATGAGAATATTATCTGTTGTTGAATGCTTATGCATTAAAGAGGAGTCCATTATCTCGTTGTCTATGTTGTCCCTAGTATGGATGTCTAAGTTGAGAATAATCAAAAGCGAGAAATCCAATGCGAGCTTTCTCCTTAGACCTTTGTACATGCGGCATAGAGGTACCCCTTTGTGACACTTGGTTGAAACATATGTTATGCAATGATAATCCATGTTAATCCAAGCTAATTAGGACAAGGTGCGGGCACTATTGGCATTCTATGCATGAGACTTGCAACTTATAAGATGTATTATGCATAACACATATTGATTTACTACTGTTGACAAAATTGTCTCTATGTTTTCAAAATAAAAGCTCTAGCACAAAAATAGTAATCCATGCTTCCCTCTGCGAAGGGCCTATCTTTTACTTTATGTTGAGTCAGTTTACCTATTCTCTCTATCTTAGAAGCAAACACTTGTGTCAACTGTGTTCATTGATTCTTACATGTTTACCTATTGCACTTGTTATATTGCTTTATGTTGACAATTATCCATGAGATATACATGTTACAAGTTGAAAGCAATTGCTGAAACTTAATCATCCTTTGTGTTGCTTCAATGCCTTCTACTAAGAATTTATTGCTTATGAGTTAACTCTTATGCAAGACTTATTGATGCTTGTCTTGAAAGTACTATTCATGAAAAGTCTTTGCTATATGATTCAGTTGTTTATTCATTGTCTTCATCATTGCTTTGAATCGCTGCATTCATCTCATATGCTTTACAATAATGTTGATCAAGATTATGTTGGTAGCATGTCACTTAAGAAATTATCTTTGTTATCGGTTACCTACTCGAGGGCGAGTAGGAACTAAGCTTGGGGATGCTTGATACGTCTCAAACGTATCTATAATTTCTTATGTTCCATGCTAGTTTTATGACAATACCTACATGTTTTGTTCACACTTTATGTCATATTGATGCATTTTCCGGAACTAACCTATTAACGAGATGCCGAAGTGCCGCTTCTCGTTTTCGCTGTTTTTGGTTTCGTAAATCCTAGTAAGGAAATATTCTCGGAATCGGACGAAATCAACGCCCAAGCATCTTATAATTACACGAAGCTTCCGTAACACCCGAGAGCCACCGAGGAGGGCCCCGGGGGCCCACACACTGAGGTGGCGCGGCCAAGGAGCCAGGCGCGCCGCCCTACTGTGTGGTGGCCCCGTCAGCCCTCCGACTCCGCCTCTTCGCCTATTTAAAGGTCCCTGACCTAAATCTTCGATACGGGAAAACCACGGTACGAGAAACCTTCCAGAGCCGCCGCCATCGCGAAGCCAAGATCTGGGGGACAGGAGTCCTTGTTCCGGCACGCCGCCGGGACAGGGAAGTGCCCCCGGAAGGCTTCTCCATCGACTCCACCGCCATCTTCATCACCGCTGTTGTCTCCCATGAGGAGGGAGTAGTTCTCCATCGAGGCTAAGGGCTGTACCGGTAGCTATGTGGTTAATCTCTCTCCTATGTACTTCAATACAATAATCTCATGAGCTGCCTTACATGATTGAGATTCATATGATGATGCTTGTAATCTAGATGTCATTATGCTAGTCAAGTGGATTTTACTTATGTGATCTCCGGAGACTCCTTGTCCCACGTGTGTAAAGGTGACAAGTGTGTGCACCGTGTGGGTCTCTTAGGCTATATTTCACAGAATACTTATTCAACGTTATGAATAGCATAGTGAAGTGCTTATTTATATCCCTTTATGATTGCAATGTGTTTTGTATCACTATTTATCTATGTGCTACTCTAGTGATGTTATTAAAGTACTCTATTCCTCCTGCACGGTGTAAAGGTGACAGTGTGTGCATCGTGTGGTTCTTGTCGTAGATTATGATCATAATCTCTTGTAGGTTATGGAGTTAATTATTACTATGATAGTATTGATGTGATCTATGTCTCCTACATAGTGTGATGGTGACAGTGTGAATGCTATGTTAGTACTTGGTTTAGTTGTGTTGATCTATCATGCACTCTAAGGTTATTTAAACATGAATATCGAATATTGTGGAGCCTGTTAACTCCGGCATTGAGGGTTCGTGTAATCCTACACAATTAGTGGTGTTCGTCATCCAACAAGAGAGTGTAGAGTATAGCATTTATCTATTTATTCTGTTATGTGATCAATGTTGAGAGTGTCCACTAGTGAAAGTATAATCCCTAGGCCTTGTTTCCAATACGCAAACACCGCTTGTTTACTGTTCTCGCTGCATGTTTACTTCCTGCAATATTACCACCATCAATCGCACGCTCGACAAGCACTTTTCTGGCGCCGTTACTACTGCTCATATTCATTCATACCACTTGTATTTCACTATCTCTATGCCAAACTAGTGCACCTATACATCTGACAAGTGTATTAGGTGTGTTGGGGACACAAGAGACTTCTTGTATCGTGATTGCAGGGTTGCTTGAGAGGGATATCTTTGACCTCTTCCTCCCTGAGTTCGATAAACCTTGGGTGATCCACTTAAGGGAAACTTGCTGCTGTTCTACAAACCTCTGCTCTTGGAGGCCCAACACTGTCTACAAGAATAGAAGCTCCAGTAGACATCACGGAACACTTCAGCCTACAAGTCGAGGAATCTTCCAAGTGTTATCGCCCGAAAGAGAGGAATCTCACACATGGGAGCTATGCCTTGCACCATTTGGTGAATCACACCTTCCAACACACTTTCAAACATATCCTAGGTCCACTTGCAAGTTTTGGTGGCATTCCGGTGCCCCGGCGGTCGTTCCGGGTCTACCCCCCTAGATTTCACCGCGCGAGGTTCCACAAACATACTTTTTGATAGGTTTAGTTTTGTTTAGGACATATACACATGGAAAGCTAGGTCTGGCACACTTTGGCACATTATAGCCACCGGTATACCCGCAGCGGGACACTTCAGCCTACAAGTCGAGGAATCTTCCAAGTGTTATCGCCCGGAAGATAGGAATCTCACACATGGGAACTATGCCTTGCACCATTCGGTGAATCACACCTTCCAACACACTTTGACACATATCCTAGGTCCACTTGCAAGTTTTGGTGGCATTCCGGTGCCCCGGCGGTCATCCCCCCCCCCGATAACGGCGGTCTGCATGCCTCGGGGGAGTTTACCCCCTAGATTTCACCGCGCGAGGTTCCACAAACATACTTTTTGATAGGTTTAGTTTTTTAGGACATATACACATGGAAAGCTAGGTTTGGCACACTTTGGCACACTATAGCCACCGGTATACCCGCAGCGGGACACTTCAGCCTACAAGTCGAGGAATCTTCCAAGTGTTATCGCCCGAAAGAGAGGAATCTCACACATGGGAGCTATGCCTTGCACCATTTGGTGAATCACACCTTCCAACACACTTTGACACATATCCTAGGTCCACTTGCAAGTTTTGGTGGCATTCCGGTGCCCCGGCGGTCATCCCCCCCCGATAACGGCGGTCTGCGTGCCTCGGGGGGTCTACCCCCCTAGATTTCACCGCGCGAGGTTCCACAAACATACTTTTTGATAGGTTTAGTTTTTTTAGGACATATACACATGGAAAGCTAGGTTTGGCACACTATAGCCACCGGTATACCCGCAACGGGACACTTCAGCCTACAAGTCGAGGAATCTTCCAAGTGTTATCGCCCGAAAGAGAGGAATCTCACACATGGGAGCTATGCCTTGCACCATTTGGTGAATAACACCTTCCAACACACTTTGACACATATCCTAGGTCCACTTGCAAGTTTTGGTGGCATTCCGGTGCCCCGGCGGTCATTCCCCCACGATAACGGCGGTTTGCGTGCCTCGGGGGGTCTACCCCCCTAGATTTCTGCGCGCGAGGTTCCACCAACATACTTTTTGATAGGTTTAGTTTTGTTTAGGCCATATACACATGGAAAGTTAGGTTTGACACACTTTGGCACACTATAGCCACCGGTATACCCGCAGCGGGACACTTCAGCCTACAAGTCGAGGAATCTTCCAAGTGTTATCGTCGGAAAGAGAGGAATCTCACACATGGGAGCTATGCCTTGCACCATTTGATGAATCACACCTTCCAACACACTTTCAAACATATTATAGGTCCACTTGAAAGTTTTGGTGGCATTCCGGTGCCCCGGCGGTCGTTCCCCCTTGATAACGGTGGTCTACGTGTCGCGGGGTCTACCCCCCTAGATTTCACCGCGCGAGATTCCACCAACATACTTTTTGATAGGTTTAGTTTTGTTTAGGACATATACACATGGAAAGCTAGTTTTGGCACACTTTGGCACACTATAGCCACCGGTATACCCGCAGCGGGACACTTCAGCCTACAAGTCGAGGAATCTTCCAAGTGTTATCGCCCGAAAGAGAGGAATCTCACACATGGGAGCTATGCCTTGCACCATTTGGTGAATCACACCTTCCAACACACTTTGACACATATCCTAGGTCCACTTGCAAGTTTTGGTGGCATTCCGGTGCCCCGGCGGTCGTTCCCCCCCGATAACGGCGTTCTACGTGTCGGGGGGTCTACCCCCTAGATTTCACCGCGCGAGGTTCCACCAACATACTTTTTGATAGGTTTAGTTTTGTTTAGGCCATATACACATGGAAAGCCAGGTTTGACACACTTTGGCACACTATAGCAACCGGTATACCCGCAGCGGGACACTTCAGCCTACAAGTCGAGGAATCTTCCAAGTGTTATCGCCCGAAAGAGAGGAATCTCACACATGGGAGCTATGCGTTGCACCATTTGGTGAATCACACCTTCCAACACACTTTCAAACATATCCTAGGTCCACTTGCAAGTTTTGGTGGCATTCCGGTGCCCCGACGGTCGTTCCCCCCCCCGATAACGGCGGTCTACGTGTCGGGGGTCTACCCCCCTAGATTTCACCGCGCGAGGTTCCACCAACATACTTTTTGATAGGTTTAGTTTTGTTTAGGACATATACACATGGAAAGCTAGGTTTGGCACACTTTGGCACATTATAGCCACCGGTATACCCGCAGCGGGACACTTCAGCCTACAAGTCGAGGAATCTTCCAAGTGTTATCGCCCGAAAGAGAGGAATCTCACACATGGGAGCTATGCCTTGCACCATTTGGTGAATCACACCTTCCAACACACTTTCACACATATCCTGGGTCCACATGCAAGTTTTGGTGGCATTCCGGTGCTCCGGCGGTCGTTCCCCCCCCGAAAACGGCGGTCTGCGTGCCTCGGGGGGTCTACCCCCCTAGATTTCACCGCGCGAGGTTCCACCGTGCCTTCGTTCGAGGCTCCATCCCTGTAGTTTTAGAATATCATGATAATTACATTATTAAAAAATACACGTGTTAAAAAACATGTTTAATATAATTTTGAAATATATTTGAATTTTATCGAGTATGAAAATGGTGAAAAAACATATGTACCGTGCAAAAGCGCACGGCAAAGACAAGCCTGCACGGCAGAGTATTCTTTGCCGTGCACAGGCTCACGGCAAAGGCTGAGGTGGACGGCAAAGAGGCCTTTGCCGTGCGGAAACGCACGGCAAAGAGGCCTTTGCCGTGCGGAAACGCACGGCAAAGCGTCGCTCGCACGGCAAAGCCTCGCTCGCGCACGACAAAGCTTAGGCGCACGGCAAAGGCAGCGAACCGTTATCCACTCGGCTCGGCCCGACCGTGGCCATCCTCATCCACACACGCACACGCTCGACCCGTCCACGCTCAGCTGCCCCCCGCGCGCCGCCACCTCGCTCTGCGCCCGCATCGCGTCGCCGCCGCCACCTCGCTCTGCGCCCGTCGCGCCGCCGCCTCGCCTCCGCCACCGCCGCGCCGCCGCCTCGCCGCCACCGCCGCGCCAGGCCCCCTCCTCCCCGCGCCACCCTCCCACGCAGCCCCCTCCGCGCCAGGCCAGGCCACCTCCTCCCGCGCCGGGCCGCCTCCTCCGCCACGCCAGGTCCCCTCCTCCTCCCACCTCACCGTCGTCCACCAGGTCCCCTCCTCCGCTGCCATCTGCCCTGCCTCCAAGCCCCTGCCCAGAGGTTAGTTAATTAGGTTAGTGTATATAGGTTAGTTAGGTTAGTGTAGGATTTTTAGGTTAGTGTATATAGGTTAGGATTTAGTGTATTTAATTGAGTGTAGGATTTTTAAAAATGGATTTAGTGTAGGATTTTTTAAAATAGGTTAAGAATAGGCCAGTATAGAAAAAAAGATAATGTGTTGCGGTAAAAGTTGTGAAATATAGTAAAAGTTGTGAAATAAATTGTGTTCACCTTCATGAGTTATTCATTGGATCTTGTCGCTATGCAGGCGATGCTTCGAGGTGGACACGGGGGGCGGCGTCGCGGTGGTCTTTGAGGGGGCGTCCCGGATCTTGTTCGCCGATTCGCTCACGCGTCAAGGGTAAAAAACTCGCCCCTATGTACCTAGGTTTTTTTGTGGGTCTAGATCACCAAGTCTATCGCGATACCTAGGCGTCTTTTCCCGACCGTAAGGGTTACGCGGATAAATATGCATTAGTGGTCTCGCATATTATGAACCGTAACTCTTACGGCATTTATCGGGACAGTCGGCGGATGCGTAGTTGGGTACGTTCTCCCTGCTCTACCCCGATCCGAGTCAGGATTTCGGCAGCGCCTCCCCGTTGTTCTCCGGATGCACACCCCTCTCGGCTTTTGGCGAGACGTGTATCGGGAGAGCAGCGGGGAGGTGCTGCCGAAATTCTGTCTCGGATCGGGTAGAGCAGGAGAACGTACTCAATCTACGGATCCGGCGGCTGCTAGGAGCCCACCTAGTAGAGATTCGAAGTTGATGCATGCGTAAAAAAGGAAAAATTAAAATGCGGATCATGTTTGATATAAATTCTAAGTTTGTCTGTTTTGGTGCTGATTAGAGGATGGATAATCGTGACTGGATGTACGATGGCAGAATTGGTCTGTGGAAATATACTGAGGAGTGGGGAGAAAAGACCAAGCAGTTTGTGGACAGGGCGTTTGACATCCCTAGCAGACCCAGGACAGTTTTTTGCCCTTGTAGTAAGTGCGCTAACCAAAAAACACAGGACAAGGAAACTATGAGTCTTCACCTGATCAAGTCTGGGTTCAAACCGTCCTACAAGATTTGGAATTTTCATGGAGAAAAGACGAAGAAACGTGCTAGGAAGGAGGTGCGGCAGATTCAGCCTACGAGAGAATATGATACTGGGTTTGATAGGTGCCTAGAGAACTTGGCTAATGGTAATGTGCCTGAAAGCCCTCATGTAGATGCGGAGACATCTAGGGATGCGGAGACAAGTGAGGAGCCGGAGGAAAACACAAAGAAGTATTACAAGGCTTTGTTTGCTTCGCAGAAACCCCTACACGTAAATACAGATGTTATCCAACTAGATGCCATCGCTCGCCTTTTGGCCTTTAAGTGCCACGAGAATGCGTGCAGAGATGGGTTCGATGAACTTCGGTCCTCGTTGGCAGCATTCCGCCGAAAGGGCAACTCTTGCCGCAAAACTTCTACTATTCGAAAAAATTGCTCGGTGACCTCAAGATGTCATCTCAGCGGATACACGCTTGTCCAAAGGGATGCATGCTATTCGGAGAGGAGCATGCTAACACAAATTATTGCATCCATTGCAAAAGCTCTAGGTACTTTGAGGTTGACACCAATGGTGATGGTCGAAGAGGCGGACCACGGTTGCCAAGAATATCCTCCGCTATCTTCCGAGTCCTACCGAGGATCCAGCGGCTCTTCATGACCGAGGATACCGCCCAGCAAATGAGGTGGGCTGTAGAAGGGATCAGACCGGACATGTGGCAAGATGATACATCCGTCGGATGGTACCGCATGGAAGAACTTTGTCAAGAAATATCCCCCGAAAGCCGGTGACCCGAGGAGCGTAGCAATTGCGATATCAACCGATGGGTTCAATCCATATGGTATGTCGGCTGCGGTATACGCTTGTTGGCCGTTGTTTGTTATTCCCCGAACCTACCCCCGGCGTGCGGACGAGATCGTAGTACATGTTTGTGTCGATGATAATCCCAGGACCGAAATACCCGGGTAAGAACATGAACGTGTATCTGGAACCACTGATTGATGACTTGCTTCTTGGCTGGGAAGATCGCGGGACCCGAACTTATGACGCGGCAAAGAAGGAACACTTCGATATGTATGTCTGGTACCACACGCCTCTGCATGACTTGCCAGCACGTGCTTTGTTCTGCGGGTGGTGTACACATGGGAAGTGGCCTTGTCCGGAGTGCAGACAAGCCGTGACTTTCTTCTGGCTAAACAAGGGTGGCAAGTATTCCTGCTTTGATGAAGCTCGACGGTTCCTTGAGCAGAGTCATGAATACAGGAGTGATGTAAAGAGTTTCAAAAAAGGTCGTGCTGTCCATGCACCGAAGCCAATTCCGAAGACCGGACAGGAAACCAAGGCCGAGTTAGACGCTCTCCAGCCTAACCCTGATGGGAATGGTTTCTTGGGATATAGGGAGACACACCAATGGACCCACAAGCCGTGCTTCTGGAAGCTTCCTTACTTTGAGTTTCTGGAGCTCCCGCATAACATTGATGTAATGCACACCGAGAAGAATATCAGTGAAGCCATTTGGAGCACCATAGTGGACACCGAGAAGACGAAGGATAACATAAAGGCTCGAATTGACCAAGAAAAGTTGTGCGATAGGCCGAGTTGAACATGAAGCCACCTCAAGGTGCCAAAAAACATGGACTAAGCCACACGCTCCGTTCCGCCTCACAAAGGCCCAAAAAGGGAGGTCTTCCAATGGATGAAGGACTCCTTGTTTTTCCCCGATGGGTTCGCAGCCAATTGGATGAGGGGTCCGAACATTGAAACGTTGCGAGTACAAGGACTGAAGAGTCATGACTACCACGTGTGGCTTGAGCGGATAATGCCGGTGATGATTCGAGGCTATGTCCCTGAGAAGACTTGGCGAGTGCTAGCGAGGTTGAGTTATTTCTCCCGCCAGATTTGTGCTAGGGAGTTAGACACTAAAGTGATTGAGAAGCTGGATGAACAGGCACCCATGTTGCTTTGCGATCTAGAGAAGATCTTTCCTCCAGCGTTCTTTAATCCGATGCAACATATGATCCTGCACCTCGCGAAGGAATGCTTAAAGGGGGGGCCGAATTGGGGCCGTTGGCAGTTTGGTCCCGAGAGAGAAACACAAAAGCTTCGTCAGATGACTGGCAATAAATGCAAGATCGAAGCATCCATAGCCGATGCAGTCCTGAACGTGGAGGTGGCAAACTTCACCACTAAGCACTATGATCCCAACATTCCCACAAAGCACAACCCGGTCCTCCGTTACAATGCCGCCAACAATGAAGATGTACCCAAGCTTAGCATCTTCATAAGGCTTGGCGGCAAGTCAAGTGGCTCGAAGCCGTACACAACGAATTTACATGAGAGGGAGTTGATCCACTCATATGTCTTGAACACCATGGTGGAAGTGAAGCCGTACATCAAGTAAGTGCTAACCATTTAGTTATTCGCAAACATTCACTCGTATGTTCGTGGCTAACTCTTCCTCCGTTCACTGTTATAGACAATTCACGACTAAATATTGGAGGTATACCCACAGGGATCCTACCTCGGAAGAATCCAAGGATATTTTCGATAAGGGCGGCGGTCACGGTTTCAGTAGCTGGTTCTGTGGTTTGGTACTATCCTATCCAAATTTTCTTGTACACTGTCGACATTTCTCGGTCATTTCTTGTTCTAAACTTGTCATCCTAATCTTGTAGGCAAGAACTGACAAAGACATGAATCCCTTGCTACGAAAAATTGCTAGGGGCTTCAACCATTCCGTCGACTCATTCAATTCTTATGACGTGAACGGGTATCGCTTCCAGACCCATCAATACACAACAAGCCGTCCAAACAAGAAGACAATAAATAGCGGGGTGGTATGTCAAGGTGATGATGGACTCCATTACTATGGAAGAGTCGAGGGTATATACGAGCTGAATTACGGGTTTGACAAAGGGCTAAATCCCGTCGTATTCAAATGCCATTGGTTCGACCCACGTCGCGTGAGACGGGATCCTGAAATTGGATTGGTCGAAGTTGAAAGAAGCTCTGTTTATAAGGGAGAGGACGTGTACATTTTGGCCACCCAACTCTTCCAAGTATTCTATCTCCCGTACGCGTGCCGAAACCCGACCAAACGTCTACATGGATGGGATGTTGTGATGATGGTTCCTTCACTCATTAGGCCACCCCCGCCAAACAAGGACGATTACCGCCGCGTAGACCCCTCAACAAGGAGTGTTGATTTTTATCAAGAAGAAGGGCTCCCCGGTCATTTCACTATCGACTTGTCGGCCGTTGTTGATAACATGGTCGTAGACGATGAGCAAGAAGAAGATGCGGTTATGGAGGAAGACAATGAAGAATATGAAGCCGAGGATGTGTGTGCCGTAGAAGACCTAAGTTTGCTCGAGGCGTTCAAAGCGGGCATTGACCTAGCTCCAAATGGACCACCTCCAGGTTTCATCGATGATTATTGGTTCGTCTGAGCCCGATGATGATGAAACATGTGGTCCGATTACGGATGTCGACATAGGCTACCGATCTATGTAGTTGTAATTGTGAGGCTATCCTATGTACTCGAACTATGTGCTATTTGTAATAAACTATGATCTATGTAGTTGTAATTGTGAGGCTATCCTATGTACTAAACTATGTGCTATTTGTAATAAACTATGATCTATGTACTTGAACTATGTGCTATTTATTGTTGATTTCACTAATATTCATCTGTTTACATTGCATACTAATAAACCACTCTTTTCATTGTGTTTGCGAGTGATTGAAACATGCCGCCAAGAAAAAGAAAGGGAGGTTTCAAAAAGAAGATCAAGGCCGTGGCTGAGCTTGTGGGACTTTCGAGTGGTTCGTCGTCGCAGACACGTCCTCCTAGCGCTCCTCCTAGCCCTCCACCACGGAGGAAGAATGCCCAGCCACGGCGACTTCGTACCCCTTCTCCTAGTCCCCCCCAGCCGAGGATGATGATGAGGAGCAGTGGGATGGGGAGGACGAGGAGGACGGTGAGGAGCACGGTGGGCAGGACGAGGAGGATGATGGGGAGGACGGTGGGGAGGACGGTGGGGAGGACGGTGGGGAGGACCTCGAGGAGGATGAGGGGTTGGGGGGTTTGCCGCAGGAGCTAAACCCAGACCTAGCTTGGTATCCGCCCGAGGAGGAGGTGTACGTTGCGGCGAGGAGAGGCTGGAACCACGGGACAAGAAGCCGTATAAGCGCGGGATTACGAAACTCCCCAAGCTAAAAACTTGGGCCTTCCGCGATGTTGTTCTCGTGCCCGCTGGAAAGAGGTACATGCTGATTTTGGCATTCCATTATTGAAATTTTTATCATTATACAAATTTTTATCACATGCATACTGATTTTGGCATTTCGTTGTGCAGCATGTTCAAGTATGGTGACCCGAGGAGGAGGCCGACACGTGAGTACTCGAACATCCTTGGAGGCCTAATTAGGAAGCATTTCCCTGGGATTGTCAATCTCCCTAGTGGTGGCCGCGATGTGGCTTGGACTTGGAAGCACTACAGCTACGCGGAAGATCCTAGCGGCAAGTGCACCAACATGCAAGAGCGGGTTGTCCGCCACTTCTGGGTACGTGACTTTTGGCTTCTTAGCATTCAAACACTTCTTGACTACCAATAGTTGCTCTAATTCCTCTTGTTTTACCTATATGCATGGTTGCGTAAATACTTCAAGAGGGTCGAGGGCGAGGAAATTGCGTGCGACGTTATCTTACACGAGTTGTGCAGGGTGAGGGTGACCGGCATGCACTACGAGGCACGTGTCCGGTGCGTCCGCGACCGGCACGCCGAGCGCAAAGTTTGGATGAGTAAGGCTGATTGTCGGGATACGCTCATGGCACCGTGGCGTACTCGCAGGTATTAGCATCGATGTGTTATTTATTTCCGCATTTTCATGTAGTTTATGTTCTAATAATGGGTCTATCTTGTGTATGTAGAACCCTCCTCATTACGTCGGGGAAGACAAGGCGTGCTTTCTTGCGATGGTCATATGGTGGACATCCCCCGAGTACGCCCGGAAGCACGAGGAGGGCAAGCAGAAGCGTTTAGAGATGGGAGGTGGATCACATGTCCTGGGCAGCAAGAACTTGGCCCTTACCTTGCAGCAAGAGGTGAGCAAATGGTTTCTTCATTCTTTCGTTTCATGTTATTGTTAGTCCCGCAAGGGTGTCCCTCTTCACTTACTTGCATGTACTCTTTTGCAGGAAGTGAAGACAGGCGTGACACCAAACTTATTTGGCCTTTTCCAAAAGTCCAAGACCAGGAGGGAGCCGCATCCTGAAACGGGGTCCGTGTGGGTCAACGGGCTAGCGGAGGCCCAGTGTGGCGCGTACCGCTCGACGTTCAAGGCCAAGCACGGCGAAGACGCCGACCCAACCACCGAAGACTTTGACGTTGAGGTTGCGGTGCTTGCGGGACAAGGCAAGAAGGGTGGCCGCCTATGGATTGCTGACGGGTTAGTCGACCCAAAGACCATTCCATCTCTACGCCAGATCCGTCGTGGGCGTACGAGCGAGCAGCCTCGGGTAGAGACCCGCCCACGGGCTTCGGACCTAGCTATTGAGAAGTTACGGGTAAGTTCTTCGTCGATCCTCTACGCTTCATTACATGTTTTCCATTGCAATGTTACTGACATCGCGGCAACACAACGTAGGCGGAGATGGAAGAAAGGGAACGGAGGAACCAAGAGGAGAAGATGCAGATGCAGCAGCAGCTTAGGGAGAGCATGCAGATGCAGCAGCAGATGTTGCAGCAGATGCAACAACAACAACAACAACAGATGTTCCAGCAGATGTTCATGAACCAGGCCGTGCTGACTTCCCCACCGGGGAGTAGTGCTCCTAGCACGTCGTGTCCTCCTATGTTCCCCAACTGGGTAAGTGGTTAACTTAATATCTCCGTCTCAATCTTGTTTGTTGTCTAACCGAACTTTGGATATTGCGGATCCCCGCGCCCGATCCGGCTGTGATGGCGCTCCTCCAAGCAAGCGCCAAGTCGAGCCCGCCGACACCTGGCTTGACCGTCAACAATACGGGCATCATCCGGAGCTCGCAGCAGCTTTCTAGGTGAGTTCTCCTACACTTCTAATTCTTCCATACCATGTCACTTGTGAATTTTAGCCATTCAACCATGTCAATTTTAGCCATTATGTTCAATTTTAGCTATTCCATGTTAATTTTAGCCATTCCATGTCATTCTTAGCCATTATGTTGAATTTTAGCCATTTCATGTCAATTCTAGCGATTATGTTCAATTTTAGCCATTCCATGTCAATTCTAGTTCTTCCATGTCAATTCTAGTTCTTACATGTCAATTTTAGCCATTCCTTGTCATTCTTAGCCATTATGTTGAATTTTAGCCATTTCATGTCTATTCTAGCGATTATGTTCAATTTTAGTCATTCAATGTCAATTCTAGTTCTTCCATATCAATTCTAGTTCTTACATGTCAATTTTAGCCATTCCATGCCACTTATGCATCTATATATGAACTTGTAGGAGGACAAGGAGATGGAGGACAAGGAGGTGGAGAAGGACAAGGAAGTGGAGGACAAGGAAGTGGCGAAGGTTGACGTTGCTTGTATGAACTTTGTTGTGTGACTTGGAGCATTCTATGTATGAATTTGTTGTTGGACTTTGTTGTTGGACTTTGTTGTTGGACTATTGTATGGAACATTCTATGTATGGACTTTGTTGGACTATTAGTGGTTGAACTTTGTTGTTGATGATGTGCAAATGTCTATTATATTGTGCTATATATGTATCTGGAAATATATGTCTATTTTGTGAATTATATGTGCAGAGATTAAATGGAAACAGCAAAAAGCTGAAATTTTTCAGCACCTTTGCCGTGCACATGCACACGGCAAAGACAAAATCGCACGGCAAAGGCTGTCTTTGCCGTGCACATGCGCACGGCAAAGGATGCCCAGCTGTGCACTGCGCCGCCCAGCTGCCCAGCTGTAGAAGCTTTGCCGTGTGGGGTTGAGGGGAAGCGCACGGCAAAGCCTTGTCTTTGCCGTGCGGCTTCGTGGGGAGGCGCACGGCAAAGCTTGCAAGCACACGGCAAAGGAAAGCGCACGACAAAGGAAGACGCAGCGCACGGTAAAGCAGCGTCGCTCGGCAAAGCCTTTGCCGTGCGATTTTCGCTCGACGCACGGCAAAGGTGGCTTTGCCGGGCGGGTTGTTGCCGTGCATTCTTTGCCGTGCAAGGCCGCACGGCAAAGGCTTTGCCGAGCGTATTTGGGCCTTTGCCGTGCCTTTTGGCTGCACGGCAACGCCATGTTCTGCCGTAGTGAGCGGTGGCGCCAGGAGCGGGATAATACCGAGGTGCGGACAATGTCACGGATGGGCAGGCGCGAGAGGATATCGTCCAGCATCTGTGGAAGAAGGGACAACAAGGTGTCCACGGTATCCCCAGGTGCGGGTCTCTTCTCACGATGGGGTGATGGAGCCATTGTCAGTGCAAATGATGGCAATGAGCTACTAGTACTACGATTTGTATATATACAGCGAAGTGATAAAGGGTTTAAGCACAGTAACACCATGTCTCTGGCTGGCAGGGTTGAATAGGTTGAGAATATTTTAAAATCAAATACGCTTGTCCGTAGATTTCCTTCCATACACCTTTCAAGTGGGGATGGGAAGGTTTTAGGACGCTATAACGGGTGACTATCGTGGGTTAACAGGATCCGACACCTTGTTTCACTTATCACACTCTGTTGCACACGAAGGGAAAGAGTCGCTTTGTTGTCTACCCGCACGGCTTAATGTAGAAGAAAATAAGCGGGAATGGTGTTTTGGCACATGGGAGCATATGCTCCCTTTATTTTAAAATGCATGTTACACATATTTCGAAATTTCAAAAAATTGAAACGAAAAATTCGAACGTACATCTTCATGTGCTACGCGCTCACAAAGTCGTTTCATAAAAATCCGACTTGTCGTGCGACGTGTGTAAAAAAGATAAAATTCAATGCTGAAAATAAGGCTTTTCAGGAGATAAATTTTCTCTTTTTTACACATACCACAAAACATATTGGTTCCTCGCGAAACTTGACGAACGTACGTATATTGTGGAGATGTGCATGTAGAATTTTTTGTAAATTTTTTTGACATTTCGAAATATAATTTTTTGATAGAGGGAGCATATGCACCCGGGAGCCGAATTGAATTTCCGAAAATAAGCACCACATTAAGATGAAAAAATCTACCTATTGTTATCTAAATGAATTTCTTTAAGCACACAAGCAATTACGCGTTATTACCTCAAAAAAAAAGCAATTACGCGTTATTTATATGGAATGCTCTAATTATTTGGATCAAAATTGGTCACCCATTATCGGTACCACTGTCCAAAATAATACGTCGACAGACCATTGCCACAATTTGAATTTACTTATCTTTTAATATAACCATTGACATAATTGAATTTTTGGCAAAAAGGATCACTTACCCCACTGAATTGTCAAAAAGGACCACATGTGAGTGCAATTGACAAAAAAGACAGCATCAGTTGTGGCGGTAGCGCCCCCAGGTGACACGTGGCCTTGCCGCCGGTGGGACTGGCGGCACGTTTGCTGCAGTCAGCGCGCCGTCCAGCTGGCCGAGCGTGGTGGGCCATGCCGCCCCTGGCTTTGGTGGCAGCCTGACGTGGGGCTTGCCTTCACACGATTTGGCGGCTGGAGCACACACGCCTGCCACTGGCGGACACTGCGCACTGAAAGAGGAAATAGAGAGAGAATGATTGCCCACACAATCGTGGCTTTCCTGTCATCTCATATATATAGGCAATGTACAAGATATACATGGAAAGAATCAATGCTAATCCTCTACCATAGTGGCCCGATTATATGCAATATCTCGAGCACTAAATATGGAAGAGGATAATAGAATATGCCAAGAGCATAATAGAATATGCCAACCGAATATATGATTCGGTTTGCCTAACATTCCCCCGCAGTCGCAACGGGAGATTCTCGGACGCTGGGACTGGATCGGAAGTCCAAGAATAATGGTGATGGTAGGCCTTTGGTGAAGATGTCCGCGAATTGTCGAGACGAAGGCACATGCAGAACGCGGATGTGCCCCAACGCAACACGATCTCGAACGAAATGAAGGTCGATCTCAATGTGTTTGGTGCGTTGGTGCTGGACTGGATTCGTGGACATGTACACAACACTGACATTGTCGCAGAAGACAACTGTAGCACTGGGCAGAGGTCGGTGGAGCTCTTGGAGAAGTTGGCGGAGCCAACTAGCTTCAGCAACGGCGTTGGCAACGCCTCGATACTCCGCTTCAGCGCTGGAATGGGAGACGGTATGGTGACGCTTGGATGACCACGAGATGAGGTTGTCGCCAAGGAACACGCAATAGCCGGAGGTGGAGCAACGAGTGTCCGGACAGCCCGCCCAGTCGGCATCCGTATAAGCGACGAGGCGATCCGTGGTCGAATGAGTGAGCTGCAGTCCATGGTGAAGCGTGCCCTTGACGTACCGAAGGACTCGTTTGACCAACAACAAGTGCTGATCACGTGGGTCGTGCATGTGGAGGCATATCTGCTGCACGGCGTAAGCGATGTCGGGGCGCGTGAACGTCAAGTACTGGAGGGCACCAGCAAGACTTCGGTACTCCGAAGGATCGGCGATAGGAGGGCCAGCCTCAGCGGCGAGCTTGGGCGATGTGTCCACGGGAGTCGACGCAGAGTGGCGAGAGCTCATGCCAGCACGCCCGAGTATCTCGAGAGCGTACTGAGTCTGAGAGAGAAACATCCCCTGAGAGTCACGTCGAACGGCAAGGCCGAGGAAGTGATGAAGCTCGCCCAAGTTAGTCATGGCGAACTCGGCGCTGAGGGCGGTGATGACTCACTCAAGTAAGGTCGATGTAGAAGCCGTGAGGATGATGTCATCGATGTAGAGGAGCAAGTAAGCCGTGCCGAGTGTACCATGGAGGATGAAGAGCGAGGTGTCGGACTTCGAGCAAGTGAAGCCGAGAGTGGTGATGAAGGTCGCAAAGCGATGATACCACGCACGAGGGGCTTGCTTCAAACCGTAGAGGGCGCGGTTGAGGCAGCACACATGGTCAGGACGAGTGGAGTCGACGAAGCCAGTGGTTTAGTGGCAAAAGACCACCTCATCGAGACGCCCATGGAGGAAGGAGTTCTTGACATCGAGCTGGTGAATCTTCCAGTTGGAGGAGAGAGCGACGGAGAGGATAACCCGGATGGTAGCTTGTTTAACCACCGGGCTAAAGGTCTCGTCAAAGTCGATGTCATGCTCATGGGAGAAACCGCGCAGTACCCAGCGTGCCTTGTAGCGATCGAGGCTGCCGTCCGGTTTGAACTTGTGGCGGAAGACCCACTTGCCGGAGACGACGTTGGCGTCGGCGGGAGGACGCACAAGATCCCACGTGTCGTTGGCGAGTAAGGCGCCGTACTCAACAGTCATAGCCGCCAGCTAGTTCGGGTCTTTGAGAGCACCACGAACAGACTTAGGGACCGGTGATGGAGCGACGACCGGAGTAGCGTGGAGGTTGAGGCACGGGCGTGGACCGATGACCTTGCCAGCCTGACGACGGGTGATCATCTGGCGGGCAGGTGGTGGGGACGACGGTCGAGGAGGTGTCGTAGGCGAGCTCGACGAGGGAGACGCGGAGCCAGAGGCCGCGTCATCAATGTCGTCGCTAGAGGATGCAGAAGCACCGGAGAACGCATGCTCTTGGTCCGGCGACTGTTGGGCCGTAGAGGCGGTCGAACGGCCCGAGGAGGCCGATGCGTGGGCCGACGAGGAGCAGGCCGAGGGAGCCGGCGTGTGAGCCGGCGAGCGGGCCGAGGAGGCCGGCGTCCGGGGCGTCGAGGCAGCAGGCGCAGTGGAGACTGGGGGCGGTCCAGCGGACCGGCACGCCCCAGCAGGCCGACGCAGCCCAGTGTGCATGGGTGGCACAGGGACCGAGTCGGGTACGTCGATCATGTCGTCGTCCATAGGTGATGAAGACTGCTGCAGGTTAGACACGGAAAAATCTCAGGCAAAAGGAAAACGAGTTTCGTCAAAGACCACGTGGCGAGAAATAATGATGCGACGAGACTCGAGATCCATGCAGCGGTAACCACGATGATTAGAGGGGTAACCAAGGAACACACAGGCTGCCGAGCGAGGCGACAGTTTATAAGGCATGATGGAGGAGAGGTTGGGGTAACACAAACATCTGAAGGTACGAAGAAGTGTGTAGTCCGGTGGTTTAGAAAAAAGAGCGAAATAGGGACATGGTGCGGTGGATGCTTTGGTAGGTAGTCTATTTTGGAGATATGTTGTTGCGTGAAGTGCTTCAACCCAAAATTTAGGGGGCATGCTTGCTTGAATGGAAAGTGTGCAGACTATATCATTAACAGTGCGAATTATGCGTTCGGCTTTACCATTTTGTGGGGAAGTGTATGGACACGAGAAGTGCAAAAGAACCCCATGTGTGGTGGAGAGGTCCTGGGGGCGCGGTTGTCGAATTCACGCCCGTTATCGCACTGGATGGCTTGAAGGGGGAGAGAGAACTGTGTAGCGACATAAGTGCGAAAGTTAGATAGAATAGAGAAAACTTCAGATTTTTTACGGAGGGGATACGTCCACAAGTAATGAGTGAAATCATCTAAAATGACAAGAAAGTATTTGAAGCCAGAAACACTCTCAATGGGTGAAGTCCACAAATCACAGTGTATTAATTCAAAAGGTGTAGCACCCTACCATTTAATAAAGGCAAGATACCTGCGTATAGTGCTATTCCCGGGATCACTGATAGCACACACATTACAAAATATAGTAATCATTGCAATAGTATCAAATTACTACATCGTTGATCCATAGGGTAAAGTAAAACCTTACAATTTGCATAGTCACATGGACTAGCTCAATAAAATATTCAGAACCAACACAGCGGAAAGTAAATCGTCAATGAGCCTTCATCATCTTCATGTGCCATAGGCAGTCATGTTGGAATGTAGACTCGAGATCCTACCACGTACTTCTCTTCAGAAAATCCTGCATGTTTGAATATGCAGCCCCACGAATGGAGGTCAGTACAATGATGTACTGGCAAATGACACTTATATGGTGGCAGTTTTTAGGCATGACTATCTACATGATATTTGACTAGTGGAGTTTAGGCAAATTTGCATAAAGCCAATTTTATCCTACATTTTATTTAAAACCAAAACTTTTGTAAAACTTGTAATGTTGTCATAAACAGTACCATGGTTACATCTCCCAGGTACTATTCGACAGTTGCTACTCAAATTTTAACTTATTCAGAAAAGGTGATGAGATTCTTCCGTACATTCCTTGCCTAGAAGCTCAAATTGTCCATAACCGTGGACACGGCTAAGATCTTGGGTTTACTCTCGAGAGGTTGTCCACTTTCACCTTACCCACCCTTCCCAAGAGAAGAATGAGACAAGATCTTTCAGAAGAAGGTTTCAACCATACTAGCATAGACTCGTACCCATTTGGCCGCAGCCACATCATCCTGTCTATCAAACAAGTTGGACCTCACAACTTACTTAATCCCGGCAGAGCCCATAATACCATAAGGTTGCACTGGAAGCTATCTAAAACATGGACGACTTAATAATCTCTTTAACCCTGGGTGGCTAACCACAAGTGAAACTCACAGGCTTAAAACCATTACAGATAATAAACCCCCGCACGATCCCCTGGTGAAAATCAGAGGTGCAGTCTAGGGCAACCACTATTCAAATGCGTACTCTCAGGTACCCACCTGCCACTGGTTACTCCAGGGTCGGAGCCCTGAGTAGCCGCCCACCACACAACCAATCCACCCAGGTGATTCATTAAAGTTGTTAATTTTAATTCTCAATACTCACAATCCAGATTAATCAAAATCAGCATTGGCATTTTGTTATTGCTAGGCAACTAAGTATCCTAGCAAAGGTTCATGGTGGCTACACACTACTAGGATTGATAAGCATAGCATAACTTTTGAAAACAAAAATCCTACCATGCATACTAGTTTGAAAAACACTAATGCATAACAAAATAGGTAGGATTTGAATGTCACTTGCCTTTTTGGTAGTCGAAGCGCGTTCACTTCTCTTAATCAAAATACGTGCCTCTCCGTACGAACTATAATATAAAATATAGCACAACATAAACACACCATTCAACAATAACAACATATCAAACAAGACAACAATCGATAATCGCTCTATGGTACTAAGGTGTGGCATGAGGTTTGGCTTGCAAGATATGGCGGTGAGAGTTTGAACGGAAAGTCACATGATTATAAAGAATTGGATAATCTAAGATATAAATGAAGAATATTTATGCTTTACAAAAGCATGAAAAGAATTCGGAACGACTTATGTGAATTGAATCACATAAGCGACAAATAGTGCAACAACAATACTATTGAATAAGTGTGACAACAATTACTCAAAATAGTACGAACTACACATAGGCTTGGGTATAAACAAGTGATATATAGAATTACTCAATTTACTCATTTGTAAGTCGAATAGTTTTAAACTAAGTCAAAGGGGTGAATGAAAAAGAATTTGGATAGACACGATATTGGATCAAGGTAAAGTGTCTAGTGGTATTGGTGTGTGCATGCAATCATAAGTTTCACCTTCACAAAAGAATCATGTTGAGAAAGGCTTATAGAAATTGATAATGGATATATACTCAAATTCTCATATTTGAATTTGAATATTTGCAAAGTGATTCAAAATATTTTGGACGGTGGTGCTTGTTGTGAAGTGTATAAGTAGATTGCCTAGCCCTTTCCATCAGTTCGGACTTTTGGTTCAAGTGGCTAGTGCATGAATCTTAACATGGTATCAGAGCCCCAGGTCTCGAGTTCAAATCCTGGTTTTCACAATTTATTCTAAAATTCTAAAAATCCTCGCAGCTGCAGCCGCCGCCCGCCCCGGCACCCTGCCGTCCCGCGCCCGGCCGCCGCCGCCTCTTTGCCTCTCTACACGTGTTGACTTGTCTTCTCTTCTCCTGTCACACGCGAGTGGGGGTGTTGTGAAGTGTATAAGTAGATTGCCTAGCCCTTTCCATCAGTTCGGACTTTTGGTTCAAGTGGCTAGTGCATGAATCTTAACAGTGCTATTGGATGGATGTTACCTGCCAAAACCCACCGGCGGGCAATGGTTAAGCAACACGAAGAGCCGGGAGGCTCCCAAGGCCGCTTAGTGGACCCTGGCACCTCGCGTCGTCCCGCAAGTCTTCCAGCCACGTCCTGGCGGTTGCTAGGGCGTGCCACCCGACCTAGACCCGATCGGGAAGGTGTTAGATTGCTTCGATTGTTCCCGCATGGTAGACACGTAAACATTAAATACGAGCCCTATCGGCTCTCGAGTTGCCTCGTGGATCGGCTCAAAGAGCCGATCGCCCCATGGTTCATGTTGGATTTGCAATGGCATGGGGATCCCGCTTGATCAAAACAAAGCTAAACCAATCTACGACAGTTTAGGGTTTTCACCGCATAACCGGAACGTCCTACGCGTAGTCGGGCCTAGCGGATACGGAAGATGATGAAAACTACCCCTACAAGAGGCCTAAAAACCAACATTACGTTAATTCCCGGAACATCCCTTGTAGGAACGGTAAACAACACCTAACGCACTACCGGATCGTCCGACCCCAAGCATAAGGCCTAACTATGCAGATATTAAACTAATCCTTGAAGGACAAGGAGCAACTATAACGGATTGGATCTACTAAGTAACGAACAAGCAAGATGCTGCCCTTACACCCAGATAGGTGTAAGGGCAGCTAGGTGTAGAGGGACGACATTGCCAAGCAGATATGCACGAGAAAGCATCAATGCAAGCCCCTAAACACCTAATGATAAGTAGTGCTACTCGCCATCAACAACGCTTCAGCACGAGCAGCACAAGGTAGACGAATAAACGTATATCGCCTAGATCGCGAGATGCGATCTAGGCAGACATGATGCTTACCCGGAAGAAACCCTTGAAGGAAGGGGTGGCGATGCGCCTGATTTGTGTTTGTTGTGAACGTGGTTGTCCTCCTTTTCCGATAACCCTAGATACATATTTATAGTCCAAGGGACTTTCTAATCTGGACGTGCACCTAACCGTGCACGAGTTAAACTCTATCTTTTAATCTAAACTACGATGCGATCTACTATATTACAGATACATGGGCAATCTAGCCCAAACTCTTAGCACAAGGCCGCTTCAAAGACGCTCCACGTGTAATCTTCAAAGCCCATCTTCACTTACGGCCCACCTCCTGATTTGGCCAAAATCAGGTGATAACACATGCCCCCTGGTTTTGGAAATGATAATTTCAAAACCACTCTGTTTTTCCCTCGAGGGGTCATGTCGTGGCAGAGCAGAACTATCGCAGTATTCTTCATCATGACGCCTTGCCTTCACAACTTCTCTGCACGATTTGACAACTTTGGCACCACATCCTTGGAAACTGTCCGAGCATTAAATCTCCACTATATCTTCTATTATTTAATCACATCGAACAGTTCACCTCTTCACCCCCCTGCTCCAAACCAGCCGTCCGTCGAAAAACCCTCTTCCTCTGCAGCCATGTCTTCCTCTTCCTCCACTCAATCCTCTTCCTCGAGTGAAGTAGAGCCAGAGGTCAATCAGATGGCCATCTACGATGCTCTCGCGCCTGAGCATTGGGACGCGAGAGAATGGGACTTCTCCATCGAGTCAGAAGCCGACGAACCCCGCACCATCGGGGAGGAAGACCTTCGGTTCCTCGTCGACGGGGAGCTGGAAGCGGCGTGCGAAGACGACCTCCTCTCATGGGAGATGGATCCTTCCTCCGACGAAGAGGAAGAAGAAGCGGAAGAGCCCGAGGAAGAAGACTCCTCCGACACCGGGTACCCACCGGCCAAGCGCCTTCGAGGCTGGGCTTGGTCAGATGATGATGACGACGAGGAGGAGGATGAAGACGCTACTGGCGGCTTCATCAGCAGCGACAAAGAGCTCGCCGGTAGCAGCGCCGACGATGACGACGACGAGGGCAGTGACAGCCCTTAGATAGGATCCCTAGAATAGGATCAGTAGTAGTAGATGGGGCAATGTACCTTCTAGCAGTTCCTTTTGAGAGCAACTAGCTCTTTGTGTAAGAAATCTGGCTATCAATGAAGAGTTCCCTTTAACTTGATTTTGCCGATTCCTTTTACGCTAACTAGCCAGGTGGCCCTCGTAAATGCGAGGGCATGCCTGAACGTATTTTCTATATGACCGAGAATTAAATTTATGGTTCATGATATATTCATAATATGAACTTTTAAAAGTTTTTTCTAGCCCAGTGTAATACAAATAAAATATCGCAGGTTAGTTTTAAATTATGGATGAATAAATATTATAAATTTTAGAAACACCACACCATATTCTAGAGTATCGACTCTTACTCTATTTTGATATAATGTTTTACCGTCCTGATATCTCGTAGTCTGCAATCCCGCTCTGCTCACAAGTATTAGGTGTTCCATGTAACGGGGCTATGACAAGAGTGACTCAAATCCTATGATACCTAACGTGAAGAATGCAACAAATTTTGGATATGTAAATTTAAGCATTTTAGGCCTAATATATCATAAAAATGTGGAGTTTACATAAACTATAATAAACACCCTTTGATTTACGAATGTCACATATAAGTTTAAATTGTATAGTATACAAAAAATAATCTAAGAATTTCTCTACTTAAATAAACACATGGCTTGCACTTGGATAAATGATAATATTACCACGTCTTATCCTTGCATCCATTAGCTATTGATGCATGGATAAATTCTTGCATTGCTAATCGTAAGGTTCAGTTGTTTATCGAATTCTGACACGATAGGCGTGGTCAGTTAAGCAAGAGGAAAGGAATGGATATATAGCCTTGATGCATGCATGCATGTGACTTAATTGACAAAAGAGCAATGCGTTATCAATTTACAAATTTCCTGATACAACTCCTGCCTGCTTGTAGCAATGATGATACTGCATAGATCGATCAATTTTACATGTGTACCTGTTCAGCCAGTGCGCCACCGGTGCAGCCAAAAATATTCCCGAGCATAGCGTCTCCACTTGAGTTGCATGATATGGCAGGCACTATCCAAAACTACGGCCGCTAAGATAGCCAGCTAGGGATAAAAGCGACACCAGCGGAGAGGTATTTTGGCCTTCAGTGAAGCCAAAAAATAATCTCGAACGTACATGAGGTTCTTGTGATAGTGTTGATTAATCTAGTTGACACGTCAGTCTAGACCTCGAACAAACGTAGATCCTGTTAAACGCAGCTCGACATGCATAGTTCTTTTTTACATATTGTATGGAACAGATTTGTTGTCAAGAAAAATAATAGTGTTAAACAGTGATAAGCTGTTACGCGATTATGTAAATGTTAAAGTTGTAAATGTCATACATGTGAACGTTTATGTAAATATTCATCTCTTATTTAATCCTAGATAGAAATTACAGATCTAACAATAGAAAGTAATTTAAATGATGTATATTAACGTGGTACTTTTATTTTACGTACTACCATATTTAACCAAGTTTTTTTTTTCAAACGGTTGCATATATAGCTAGGTTAATTTCTACGGAGATAGGAATATTATCATGACACGCTACTATGCCACGTTCCATGATACACACGGTTGGGTCAAATTTGTTTTCAATCATTGTGTTGTACGCTCCACTAACTTCGTATGAGATTTTCTTTGCAGGGTAGGAGATCTAATCTTTTCGTGGCAGGTTATGGCTCGTGAACCAATTACACTGTGCTACATTTTTCCTGCACTATCCTTTGTACTAACGTGTCAAGTACTCATATGTACATACTTATTGTATTACGTAACACTTATTATCTTTTAATCTCAGCCATTAAAATTAAGATCAACATAGTATATATTTTAAGCATATGTGGACAAACGTGGTTGTTTTATCTTAGATCCTTATTTTGCTTTTAGTATATAATAGATTTAGCCGATTTCCCCTCATTCTGACTTTGCCAATTGTTAGCCTGATCAACGCTCAATGAGCCGATGGCAACGCATCGGTCTCTTATGATAAATTTCGAGATAGATCAGTTCAGATCCCCAAATTCCAGTCGAACGGGACCAAATCGTAATCGTGCAAACCTTAGATCTTGGAAATCCAAATCCCCTGAGCTTAATGTTAGCTTTAATCGGCAAGACTCCAGAATCAATGCCTTCAGGAGAACTCTAGGACCATTGCTGAAAATCTTGATCGCCTACAACTTTCCTTGCGATGCTCTGTTTCTTTGCAGCAACAAACTGGCCCAAAGCCTATCAATTATGATGGCTCCCTCTTCAAATTGGTGGCTCTAGCTCCCCAGAACAAAGAACCTTGAGGGCGAGCTGCCCCCCGAGCCTCAGTCAAGATGAAAACCGCAGTAAGTCATCCAAATGAGTCACCATCAGCTTCCAAGTTGTAATGCAGCAATCAGCCGATTCCAACAAAATCGGCTTCTTAGAACAAAGAACCTACAGGGTGAGCTGCCCCCCGAGCCTCTCCAGCTCTCATCAAAAACGTGATAGGGAAGTTCACACTCAAAGAGCTGACGCACTAACAAGGCTTGGAAGAACCAGCAATTCCCTTGAACTAAGAAGCATCAAATGTAGTGGCTCTCTATCTCCTCCTAGTTCCACTCTTGTGTCTTGCTGCATCAGATCGGCTCTTTATCTCCTGATGCAACTTCCGGTGGGAACGTTGATGAAGTCCTGATGTTTTCCACAACTTTGGACGTAACGACCTTCGAAAGTAACATCGACCAAGTTGCCACCTTGGTCAAGCCCCAGGTAATAACGCCACAGCCGATTGCCTCGTGATCGGCTGTTCTCCTGGTCCTAGAAGAGATATGCTCCCTTCGTTGGGCTCAATACCCATCATTATTGAGCCCAGACAATTCCATTGAGGAGTTCATCCAGTAGAGCCTCTCCACGTAACTCGATAACTGCTCCATTAGGCTTCTGCTTGTAACAGTCGTATCCCTTGAGTCGATGGCCATGCATCGGCTTCTTATCCTTAAGTCGATGTCTGCGCATCGGCTGTGCTTAAAAAATTTGTAGTTTTTGCATTTTTTATGGCCGATTTATTTATGCATCGGCCCCCATACTTGAGCTGCTCTGCTGGGCATTTGACATCCACTCCAAGCTTCGTATCCTCGTGTCTCATTCATCTATGTGCCCCCCGAGCCGATTCTGTCAAGTATTTGATGGTATCGGCTCTTCAGGCATCTGTTGGATCAATGCTGAACACAGACAAAACGTATGTCGAGGATAATTTTGGCCGATTGCGAGAATCGGCCTCCTTTTCCATTGCAATGCTTGACGATGGTTTGCAACTTCTTGGATTTCCGCCGTAGCTACGTGACATGCTTGAGATGAGACCTTTGCTTTCCATTTTTTGGGGCCGATCGCAGGGATCGGCCTTGCCACGTACGTCCATGGCCTTGGACGTTGCTACTCCGTCAGGCCGGTGGATAAAACCAGCCTTACCCCATTTTTCGAAGCTTCGATGCGCTCACAGCCTTCTAAACTGATTCCAGAGAGCGGCTCTTGGTTATCTGCTTCCCAAACACTCATGGCAGCTAACGATATCTCGATTGAGTCATCCGCCTCGAACGACTTCCACTTCATCTCCATCCCATCGTATGATGCATTGGTGCATTGTAGATGGAATGCAACAGTTAGCGTGAATCCAATCCCTTCCTAGTAGGACGGCGTAATTGCTTTTGCTGTCGACGATGAAGAACGCGGTAGGTATGGTTTTTCGGCCTACAGTAAGCTCTACATTCAGAACACCTTTCGCTTCTGACGCTTGGCCGTTGAAATCGCTTAATGTGACGTTGGTCTTGATCAGATCATCACTGGAGTGCCCCAAACGTCGTAGCATGGAATACGGCATTATGTTGACTGCCGCTCCGGTGTCAACCAACATCTTGCTGACAGGCTGCCCATTGATGTAACCCCTCAGGTATAGGGCTTTCAAATGCCTGTAGCTTCTATCTCGTGGCTTCTCAAAGATAACTGGCCGTGGACCGCAGTCGAATTGAGCCACTGATACCTCCTCATCGTTTGGAGCGCGAAACTCCGACGGGAGTATGAACACCATGTTTGTGTCAGCCGATGCCTCTGCATCGGCATCAGCCGATGCCTGTGCATCGGCTTTCATCTGTTTAGGGCGCCATACTTTCTTTGGCGGGCACGCCTTCGTCTCCAATGTTTGCTGAATTTTCACGGCAAGATCGGGTCGTGCCTTCCTAAATATGTACAGGTACTATGCCTCGGCTTCTTCCAGGTTTCGCAGCCGCTGCACCCTACGCTTCTGAGAATGGCTGAGTCCATCAGGGCACCACCTTGGTCGGTGATACCTATCTTCTTCTCCATCTGACTCCTCAAAGTCTTCTTCTTGAGATGACTCAGCTCGTTTATTATGAGGCGGGAGAGGCCCTAGACGCTCGAACACTGAAACTTCATTTATCCTCCTCCTTTGCTGCTTGCATTCGGGCGCTTCTCGATTGTTGGCAATCGGCTCATTCCGGAGTCCCAGCAATGTTTGAAGAAAGGACAGTCCCAGTGCTTATCCACGTTGTCTTGCTCCCTTGACCTCCCTCTAGCGTGACGCTCGTACCCGTCGTTGTTTCTATCATGCTGACGATACCTCCTGTCCTCTGCATCAGACCGACGATATCTTTCATCGTCTTCGTCGTAGCGCCGACGTCGGTCATACTGCTGCTCATACTTATTGAGGAGATGCATGGAGAGTGGACGTTGATACCGCACGCTTCTCACCTCCTCCTCGGTTAGGTACCGTCTATCATCATCTTGGGGCCGGTCGCGTGGAATGGCCTCCTCTTTATCTTTGCCACGAGAGTGGCTGCTCTCTGCTTTATCTTTGCCATGGCGGCTCACAAGCCCTACCATGTTGACATCAAAAGAGAACCCTGGCTCCCTTATGGAGTGGCTTAGGTCCACCATGTTGACGTCAGGAAACGGACGCATGTCTACTTTCATGGCAAACTGTCCGAAAGTTAATCGACCTGATTCTATCGCCATCTGAATTTGTGCGCGCAGTACTTTGCAGTCGTTGGTGGTGTGAGTAAACGTATGATGCCATTTGCAGTATGGCCTACCGTTCATCTCTTGTCCCGTAGAGATCTTGTGGCCTTCGGGCAGCTTCAGCTATTTCTCTTTCAGCAGCAAATCGAAAATCTGCTCAGCTTTGCTCACATCAAAGTCAAACCCTCTTGGAGGCCCTGGTGGATTCACCCATTTGCAGGACACAGGCACTGCCGTCCGAGTCCATTCAGCCACTGCGACTTCCTGATCTTCCGCAGAATCTTCATCCTCATCAGCATTGACCAGGCTTATCGTGCGCTTGTACTTGTCCTGGTACAGTTCTGGATGGCGCTGTTCATATGAGGTCAGTCTCTGGACCATGTGCGCCAGCGAGTTGTACTCCACTTGGAACGTCAGATCCTTGAATGGCGCTGCGAGGCCTCGCCACGGCCGGCTCGATCGCTTCTTTCGGATAAATGAACCGAATAACATCGGTTCTTGACGGTTCTGAAACGCTCGAATGTATTCGTACACTCGTCTCTCCTCGCCTTTGCCGAACCCGTGCTAGCTCGGCAATGCCAGCCTTCGTAGCTTCGAATGATATTGTGTGTGAAACTGTTCCTCTAGCTGCTTCCATGATCGCACCGAATTTGGCCGCAACGAGGTGTACCATCCAAAAGCCGGACCGGTGAGAGATTGCGAAAAGAACCTCACCCGTAGCGGATCCGATGCCGAAACCATGCCCAACCGGGCCAAGTATCGGCTCACGTGCTCAATTGAGCTAGAACCTTCGATCCACTGAATTTTGTGAAGTCAGGTAGCCGATACTTAGGTGGTAGTGGGATCAGGTCAAACTTGTTGGGGTACGGCTTGGAATAGCCGATTATCTTCTTCTTCGGCAGGATGCCGAACTGGTCTCTCAAGACTGCACTGATCTGATCCGCGGTGGAGGCAGTAGTAGCTGAGCTTTCATGGATTGGTGCAGTGGCATATTTAGCTAGCCACGCCTGTTTCTCAGCGTCTGCTCCCAAACTCCCCGCTGCTGCAGCTCGTCCCTCCCGCCGGAACAATTGCTCCCCGCTCCGGCAATTCCTCCCGTTGGAGCTCGGATCGCCCGCGTCCGGCTTGTTGCGATCCGAGCACAAACATGCACACGTATCCGTGTGGGATCTCCTTGGGCGGCTCATATAAGAATCGGTAGTCGCCCGGATCACCTCCAACCTTGTAGACAACGTATGCCGGTGAACCTTGTTGCTGTGGAGCTGCCATCGCGTACGGCAATGGTGGCCTGGTGTGGAGTTGCATCTCTCCCTGTTGAGTCCCTAGAGCAGGTCCTGAAGGGGAGTACTGATGATTCATGATCTCTTGCACCACATGAAGCGCAACGCGCTCCAAAGTATTTACCAGGCTCTCAGAATGCCGATGCAGCGAATGAGCCACCACGTAGTTGATTTCCTGTCGCAGGGCTCTGGTACGTTCCTCTGAAGGGAGAGACAGATCCAACCCCTCGAGGACGCCTTGTGGTGTGAATCCTTTGAACATGATGCCGTGCGAACGGGTCTTCTCAAAGGAGCCGATGAGTTCGGCTTCAACGATGGCCTTCAGCTCATCGTACTTCTTCTTGTGTTCCGGAGGCGGATCCTCGTACTTGATCTCGTTCCTCTCGCCATCTCGGATGCCGGTGTTGACGTGGATGTTGCGGAAGATGTCCCACCGGGCGTGCCGTAATGTGTTACCCGCCAAAACCCACCGGCGGGCAATGGTTAAGCAACACGAAGAGCCGGGAGGCTCCCAAGGCCGCTTAGTGGACCCCGGCACCTCGCGTCGTCCCGCAAGTCTTCCAGCCACGTCCCGGCGGTTGCTAGGGCGTGCCACCCGACCTAGACCCGACCAGGAAGGTGTTAGATTGCTTCGATTGTTCCTGCATGGTAGACACGTAAACATTAAATACGAGCCCTATCGGCTCTCAGGTTGCCCTGTGGATCGGCTCAAAGAGCCGATCGCCCCATAGTTCATGTTGGATTTGCAATGGCATGGGGATCCTGCTTGATCAAAACAAAGCTAAACCAATCTACGACAGTTTAGGGTTTTCACCGCATAACCGGAACGTCCTACGCGTAGTCGGGCCTAGCAGATACGTGAAGATGATGAAAACTACCCCTACAAGAGGCCTAAAAACCAACATTACGTTAATTCCCGGAACATCCCTTGTAGGAACGGTAAACAACACCTAACGCACTACCGGATCGTCCGACCCCGACATAAGGCCTAACTATGCAGATATTAAACTAATCCTTGAAGGACAAGGAGCAACTATAACAGATTGGATCTACTAAGTAACGAACAAGCAAGATGCTGCCCTTACACCCAGATAGGTGTAAGGGCAGCTAGGTGTAGAGGGACGCCATTGCCAAGCAGATATGCACGAGAAAGCATCAATGCAAGCCCCTAAACACCTAATGATAAGTAGTGCTACTCGCCATCAACAACGCTTCAGCAGGAGCAGCACAAGGTAGACGAATAAACGTATACTGCCTAGATCGCGAGATGCGATCTAGGCAGCATGATGCTTACCCGGAAGAAACCCTTGAAGGAAGGGGTGGCGATGCGCCTGATTTGTGTTTGTTGTGAACGTGGTTGTCCTCCTTTTCCGATAACCCTAGATACATATTTATAGTCCAAGGGACTTTCTAATCTGGACGTGCACCTAACCGTGCACGAGTTAAACTCTATCTTTTAATCTAAACTACGATGCGATCTACTATATTACAGATACATGGGCAATCTAGCCCAAACTCTTAGCACAAGGCCGCTTCAAAGACGCTCCACGTGTAATCTTCAAAGCCCATCTTCACTTACGGCCCACCTCCTGATTTGGCCAAAATCGGGTGATAACAATGGAGTACTGTGAAACAGGACTTATGCAATTGACATAGTGTGACAACACTTATCAGAGTAGCACAAGGTCACACATAGCATTGGATATGAACTAATGATATATTGAACTACTCAAGTACCTCACTTGAAGGTTGAATAGTTCGAACTAAATGGAAGGGTTGAACGGCAGGAGGTTGTATAGGCATGAATGATATCGGGATTTGGTTCGCGAAGCCTAATGGATAACAAAAGTTCATCACATGTGATATGGGGTAGAGTATCTCCACCCTACTAAAGCAAGGTAAAAATCTAAACTAGGACATGTCATTCTTTACTCAAATAACTCAATTGTTATTTGAATAATATGAACTAGGCAACCAGGGGTAAGCTATGCATTATCTGTGAACATGATAAAGAATTATAACTGGCCCTGAAAGATGGGTGCGACCATGAAGATCATTTTGGCTAAAGGAACTATGTTGAAGCCAGTCATAGGACTGCACTTTTCACGAAAAGTCATTAGAAGAAGTTTTTCGGATGGAAGAACTTTCTACACGGAAATTGTAGAGAATTTCATTACAAGCGTATCGCCAAAAGAATCTCTCGGAAAAAGTTTGTAAAATTTATTTCATAGACGATGTTGCTGAATAAAGGGATACCGTGAAAATAAAGTGGGCGAAACTGCCACGCAGAATGTCTAACATGATCTACGTGATTTGCTGATTCCAACGGTATAGAGTTTGTCGAAATCCGACGGATAGAACTTAAGATATGAATTTTACAAAACTAGACATGAGTGGTTATAGTTCTAATGATGTACGAATAGTTGTCCGAACAAGTTGCTCGGACAGAAAAACTTCCTACATGAAAGTTGTAGAGACTCTAATTATAAATTTAACGAAAGAACCACTATTTTAAACGGAGGTGTGGATCTAAGGAAATAAAATTGCGAAATTGGGTGGAAGGAAATAGAATGGTTACCGGACGAGGATGCGTCGAGTCACACAGGTTCGACAACAGCTGCGTCGCCAGCCAGAGAGCAGCGGCAGCCGTAGGGAAGAAGCGCTGCGCGGGCGTCGTGTGTATTTGGGGCTGCCCAATGGAGTGTTTATATAGGCTAGGGGCTGGAGCAATTTTTTCTAAGCAGGCGATGTGGGACGAAGAGCATCTCCAACAGATGCGCTAAAAGTCCCGCGCGGCAAAAAAACTGTCGGTTTGCCGCGCGCGGGCGCCCGCGCTGCTTCAGCGGAGGCGGGAAAAAGGCGCACGCGCTAAAAATTTTGCCGCCCGCGCGCTTTCGCGCTATCCCGCGCGGGAAACTTGCCGCGCACGCTATAAAGACGCCACGCGCGAACGCGGCCAACTGCCACTTCCTCCACGCGTCTGTCTCCCTCCTCGCCTCTCTCCCCTCCCGCGCCGCTCCACCTCCGGCCGCTCTGCCTCCGACCGCGCCGCCTCCGCGAGATGCCTCCGCGCCGCCGCCCCTCCTCCGGCTACCACGGTGTCCGGGCGCGGCCGAGCGGCCGGTTCGACGCGGAAATCCACTCCGGTGAGGAGCGGATCCGCCTCGGCACGTTCGACACCGCGCACGAGGCGGCGCGGGCGTACGACGCCGTCGCCTGGCGGCTCGGCCACTCCCGCCGAACGATGAACTTCCACGACGTGTTCACGCGGGAGCAGGCGGAGATGCTGGCGCCGCCGCCGCCGATGATCACGCGCGAACAGCAGCGCCGACATCGGGAGCTGGAGCAGCGCCTCCTCATCGCCGAGCGCGACGAGGCGCTGCTCCTCGAATGGGCGCGCCGCTTCCCCGAGGACGTCGCCGCCACGGAGGCCTTCTACGCGCAGAAGGAGGAGGAGAAGGCGGCGATGGAAGCAAAGAAAAAGGCGAGCCGCGAGAAGCGCCGCGCCGAGTCCGCGGCGAGGAAGAAGGCGAGGGCCGAGGCGGCGACGAGGAGGAAGGAGGAAAAGAAGAACGGCGCAGGGCCGTCGACCATCGTCCTCTCCTCCTCCTCCTCCGACTTCCAGTGGACGACGACGTCGACGCCGGTGTCGGAGCAGCTCCGACTTCGACTGGGAGTCCGACGACCAGTCGGAGGAGTAGTTTATTTAGTATTTTCGTTTAAATGTCGCATTGTATCGTTGCACTTTTAAAATATATTCGTATTTTCGATCATATTTTCATAGTTTGTTTGATGAATTTTCAAAAAAAAAATGGTCGGATTAGCAGTTTGTGACGCGCGCGCTGCAAAATAGAGTCTCTGCCGAAGGTGCGTTTTTCGCACACCAACGCGCGCTGCAAAATAGAGCCTCTGCCGGGGGCAAATTCGCTATACCACACGCCAGCGGTATACAGTGCGCACAATCGCCGGTATAGCGCCAGGTTTTACAGCGCCTCTTGAAGATGCTCTAAAAGAAAGGAAAAAGGGGAACAGACGCGAGGGGGAGCTGGTGGTCACGATGCAAGTGGACAGGCCGCTGGCCCTGTCCGTCCTGTCCGCTCCATCCGCCACACTAATTATGTAATTAGCGACGTCCGCGTCAGCTAAATGCGTTAGCCGTTGTTTCCGGCGGACACCGCTCCCTGCCAGGTAGCTGCTACCTACAGCAGCAACCCCAACGCACGCTTGGAATCTTCTCCCCTCCGCCGCTCCAACAGTCATGCGCATCTTCGTGTTCATAGCAACATGGCCGGCCGGGCGGCGTGCACCACAAGCGGTGGGACGGCGTCGTGCCGCCCGAGTGCGCGCCGAGCCCCTCCATCCTCCGCCTCTCCGCCGCGCTCGCATAGGAGGAGGCCTGCGAGCCGCTCCACGCCGACATCGACGTCGCCAAGACCTGCGGCGTCGGCCCCGGGATGGCATTCGCCCGCGCCGTCCTCCCGGACCGCTGCAGCAGCCCACAGGCGCCGCCGGGATCGGGCTCGTGCCGTGCGCCGTCGGCGGCATGGCCATATGAGAGTGGGCCCGCGGGGAGCGCCTGTACGAGCAGATGGTGTGCCACGCGCGCGCCACGGACGAGTACGGCGAGAACGAGGCCGTGCGGGGTGCAGGGAGGCTGCGAGCTAGGTGCAGGCGTTAACGTGCTGGGCAGAGACAAGCAATGCGCCAGCCCGACGGCGGCGACCAGCGTGGCGGCGTGCCTTATCTACTCTGCTTCCTTTGCTACGAGCGATAGCTATTTTTTTCGGTAGCGGGGTGGACGGCCTGGCGGGCCAAATGGACACAGTCCGTGAGGCCGGCTTGCTTAAGTGGCCTAGCCGCTAGGCCGTTTGGGCCTTTTTAGCGGCGCGGACGAAGCGGACGAGCGGACATCCGCCTCCGCCTGCATCGTGAGCTGGTGGCGGCGGCAGCGCGTGCGGCCTGGGCTGGCGCTAGCGTGGGGAAGGCCGGGGGCGGGGAGATGGGCCGCGGCGGGCGACGCCGTGCTGCCTGCCGCGCGCGGGCGAGCGGGGCCGGGCCAGCTGCGCGGGCTGGGCCGTTCGGCCTGGCCGCGTTCTTTTTTTTTCAGAAAATGAAAATACATTTTTGGAGGCTCAAAAATAATCGGAAAAATGCAAATGAGGTACCGTTGGATTCGTTATGAAAAATTCTTCAATATGAGACTAAATTTGGAACAAAAATATAAACTTTATAAAACCAAAATTTGACGTACATGTCTATGTGGCTATAGTGCCCCTTTTAGGATTTCATGTTTTCTCAAATAAAGTATTTTATAAGCTTCAAAACCTCCGAATAAAATACGAGGACGAGAGTATGGTTGGCAAATATTTTAAAAACAATTATTTTTGAAAACTTTTGTAGGGTACTGTTTTCTCAAATACAAATCCATTAAAGATTTGAAAACCTTGAAAATCAAGATATGTTAATTTTGAAAATACTTTGAAACCAAAAGTATTTAAAAACACTATTTTGGGATTAACTTGTAAACAACTTTAAAAAGTTTTAATTCTTTGTGAATTTTCAATCAAGTTCAAACAATCGAGCATTATATTTAATTTTGTTTTACATTCCAAAATTTAGAAAATTTCGGGATGTGACAAAAGGCCTAAATGTACGAGTTGTAGAAGGCGAAAAAGGTAAACGGACATGACGACCAAGTTGACAAGCATGGCATAAACTAGAGTCCTTGTGCACTTTATTAATGGCGAGCGAGGTGGACGAAATAAGACGTCGGAACGCGTCGGGGCCAGGGTGACCAAGACGTCGGTGCCAAAGCGTGGAGTCGGCAGTGACGGTGGTGAGGGCGTGCGGCAAGGAGGTGACTGGATAGAAGTCCCCCGAGCTACTGCACCTGAGAATCACGGCCCCTGTCCTGAGATCCTTCACAGAAAAACCCCAAGGGTCAAATTCAACCGAACATAAATTGTCAAGAGTAAACTGACGAACAGAGATTAGATTTTTTACTATGCAAGGAGTAACAAGAACATCACGAAGAGTGAGAGGATGAGACGAGGTAGGAATGGAAGTATGACCGGAGTGAGAGACATGAATGGAAGAACCATCTCCGACCATGATATGTTTATGTGGAGGATTAGAGGACAGAGAATTGAGGTTACCAGCGTCCGAAGACATGTGCGCGGATGCTCCAGTATCCATGACCCACTCCTGGGGAGCCTGCAAGCTCATGGTGTTGAAGTAGCTTGCAAGGGCGGATGGATCCCATGTCGGTGTCGCGAGAGCGTCGTAGGCCTGGTAGCCGTTGTAGGTGAACGTCGCGGGCGACGAGGGCACGTACGACGGACAGGCATCGCCATGAAGCCTTGGGCTGGGCGTGGTGGCAGGGCATGGGGGCGCGGGCCGAGGAGGCCGGCGCCATGGCTAGGACCAGCCATCAGGTGCATGTAGATGGCGCCGATCCAGGGGTGCTGCAGGCTCGGGAAGGCGGGGGCGTGGCCAGCCCCGTAGGACTTCTTCTTGCCCTTGTTGCGGCCATAGCCGTTTCCAGGAGCGCCGTAAGCTGGGGCCGGGTGCCGGGCCGGGCGCCCAACGTGAGGCCGCGGCGGTGGAGGAGCAGTGGCCGCCGCGAGGACCCCCGAGCAAGAGGGGTGGCGTAGTAGACCGAGGGCGAGGACGAGCGCGTGGAGGAGGGCTTGAGTTCCTGGAGAAGAAGCATGTTGCGGAATTGCATAAAGGTGGGGAAGGGCGTGAGGTGGGGCGCGTGGTTGCCGATGTCCTTGTAGTGGTCGTTGAGACCCTTGATGGTGTTCCACACCAGGGCATCGTCGGAGACCAGGGCGCTGACGTCGGCGAGGGCGTCGGCGGCCGTTTTCTGCTCAAGGCAGTAGGCGGTGACGCTCTTGTCCCCTTGCTCGATGTTGCGGAACTTCTGGCCGAGGTAGCCCCCGCGCGCCTGCTGGTTGTCGCGGAAGAGGGTGGTGATGGCGTCGAGGACGGCGAAGGCCGTGCTGCCCACGGCCATGACCATGTCGGCGATGTCCGGTGTGATGGAGCCGTACAAGCAACGCATGACAGTGGAGTCCATCCGCTGCCACTCCTCGTCGACCGGAGGAGTAGCAGTGGAGAGGTGATGAGCGAGGGCGTATTGGGTGACGGCGATCTGGAGGAAATTCCGCCACTTGGTGAAGTTCGAAGCCTTGAGGTCGAGGGTGACCGGTATGAGGCTCTTGATGTTCTGGACGGCGGTGGCTTGAGCCCATAGGGCGGCGTGGGGATGAGGCTGGACGCCGGCGTCGGACATGGCGGGGGCGGAGGGTGGTGGAGAGGTGTCGCGGCGCACAGCCCGGGGGCGGCGGCGGTAGTGGAGGTGGATAGGCGCGGAAGATAGTTTGGCTGATACCATGAAAGAGGAAATAGAGAGAGAATGATTGCCCACACAATCGTGGCTTTCCTGTCATCTCATATATAGGCAATGTACAAGATATACATGGAAAGAATCAATGCTAATCCTCTACCATGATGGCCCGATTATATGCAATATCTCGAGCACCAAATATGGAAGAGGATAATAAAATATGCCAAGAGCATAATAGAATATGCCAACCGAATATATGATTCGGTTTGCCTAACACGCACGTCACCAAGCTCTCCGATTTAGGGGATCTCTAGCGGAGCGATGCAAACGAAAATGTGCCAGAAACTAGCTTCAGCGGAGCGACGCATAGTGACCGGACCATCCGCAACGACGCAAACCTGGCCCAAATATGCACCTCGAATGCATCTCTACGAACGCTGCACGGACGCGCAAAGTATCCGCTCGCATCTAGCGGACGTTTCGTCGGTCTCGCCTATCAGTGACCCGGGCTCGATGCGTCCCGCAATGGGTTGTCAACGCATTAGTTTGGAGTTTGGACAACGGGAATGAATGAACATTTGGTCGATTCCAGCAATAAGAAAGGGAAACTACATTTGGTTCAATTTGCTGCTATCTACACTACACGTTTTTTGTAGTCACGTTTTGTTTGCATGTCTGTTATTTTTATTTCACGAAATGTGGTACATAAACATAAATTAACACTTGTAGTAGCACGAGTAAAATACAGGCATTAGCTCACCTAATTGTCGCGGGCCACTCGTTGTTGCTGCTGCCGTGCTGCTATAATCCTCCTAGCTCTAGGCGCTCATCGGCGCTGTCCGCGCCGCAACTGCTTGCTGGAGCGCCGACCAGCCGCCGCTCGCCGGAGTCGCCGTCCTTGCTCCCGCGCTTGCTTTTCCGATTGCCGCCCTCGCCTGCCGGAGCCGGCGCCGCCCGCGATCTCTTCATGGTGGGTTGATCCGTGCCACCGCCGCCTGTCGGTGCTCCCATTCCGCTCCGCGCTCCGCCGCTCGATTGCTGGAAGGTGGAAGCTTAGGGTTGCGCCGGCGTCGCGTCTTGTGCGCCGTCACCGTGGCGTGAGGTCCCCGAGCGGCCTGTGAGGCTGTGACCCACGCTAAAGGGTGGGCTGTGGCGGAAGCGCCACTACAGGCCTGCTTCAGCCCAACATGGAATATTTACGTTGAGGGGAGCGCCAAAAAAACGATACACATTTTTTCCGGATCTCCGATCTCCTAAACAAAATTAATGTCTCTGTAAAAAAAAATGTCGGCTTCAATAAAAAAAATAAGACATGCCAGATAGAAAAAAAAGATAAGGCATGTATTTTTTTTTTCTAAATCAGACTTTTGTTAACTTAGGCGGTTAGGCCTAAGTCTTAGGTGACCAAGGACCAAGCTAGGTCTCGGTCGACCCTCCCATGGCGTTCTTCCTCATTTTTGGCGAGCCCCTGTAACCACCGCCAGCGGTCGGTGCACTGCTGCGACGCATTCAGGGCAGACCTAGGTTCAGCCTGCAGGTGCCACAGACACCGGGTCCAAACCAATTTTTTTTGATATATTACATGTATTCTTAGCGAGTGACACCCCTACTCAAAAATAAAAAATTATGTGTGATGTATTGGATGATGCCAGGTCATTTTGGCTCTAGGTCTGCCCCTGGACGCCTTGCTGCCCTGCCCTGTCCCAATTAAGCTCCTCCTCGGCCGTTTCACCAACGCCCTCGGCCATCCCTAAGTCCGGAGAGAGGCCACAACCTCTTTGTTGCTGGCACATCACCCCCAACTCTAAGTGTTCTTGCTCCCTCCACCACATCTGCTACCTCTAGCCGCGTCATTTGTGAAACTGTTCTGGGTGGCTGTCCCTCTCTTGATTCGTTCGGTAACAAGGAAGAAAGAACAAGGGAGCATGAAGCTTGGGACAGGATCTTACAGGGCAATGGATGACCGAGCAAAACTATTTCTCGAGAGCTAGCAGAATTGTAAAGAAATATATCAATATCTACTGTGTAAAATTAATATAACTTAAAATTTATATTTCAAGATATATGTAATGACGTTGGTTGGGGAGGTAATGAATAGAAGAATACGATCTGAAAAGTGCCTTGACCTGAGCACCAGTGATCTGTCCATTTTTCCTAATCATAAATCACATTTATGAGTTTTAGAAATATGAAGGAAAAAATCCATACAGAGTCAATGATGTAACCTGCCTTATTTTACATCATTTTGTGTGGCACTGGTGCCCTATTTTATATCAATAAGAAAACCAAAAACTAACTTGTAAAATTAAAACCCACTTTTTGGTGATGTATAATATTTACATCACCTGTTTTTTGGTGGCATGTAATACATCACCTGTTAGAGATGTTCTTATGTTTGACCTGATCTAAAATACTCAATCTGTCTATTTATGGTACTCATATAGTGGAGTTCATGAGAAGACAAGTCACAACTACTCAGTTGCTCAGTTGACCATTACCACTTGATATTCCATACATAAGTCAACACCACAAATCTGGTAGAAGAGATAACTTAACCATACAAATCTATTACGTTCCATCACATAAGATTCATGTCCTGCCATATGCTAATGTTATCAGGATCTTGAGAACATGTTAAACATCATGATATTCTAAAACTTCCATCTACAGAACAAGTGAACACCACAAATCTGGTAGAAGAGATAATTTAACCATACAAATTGATTACGTTCCATCACATAAGATGCATGTGGATTGTTTGCTAAATGTACTCTTTTCTTTTTACAATTAGTTGGCTCCCTGCAGATTGGTCGGGTGAAAAGACGGGCGGAAAATGCTCTCGCGACTCAGAGGCGACTCCGCCCCGAACCCGACCCGAGGTCCTGTTCATGGCGGGTTCACCTCGATCCGCGTCCATGGCGGGCCAGGGCGGGGGAGGGCGCCTCTACACGCGTCACGCGAGCATCTGCCCTTGCCACTTGCCTCCACAACATCGCCTGCCTCTTCCACTTCGAGCTCACCGCCGATAGCTAGATTCCTACCAAAATCCAGGGCAAATCGGAGGCTGACGTTGGCGATCTGCGCGGATGAAGGGGGAGAAGAGGCGGGGGAGCAGTCGTGGTGGTGGGAGTGCGGTATCGGGGGCAGGGAAGAGGAGGTGGGATCTCGCAAAGGCGCTGAGGGCGCGCAAGCTAGATCGACAATGGCGAGGCAGAGGTCGCCGAGCGGTTCGCAAGGTGAGGATGGAGTTCAATCGCCTCGGCGCGGAAGCTTCAGCTTCTGCGTGGGCTCGTTTGGGCCAATCGCCGTTGATTCCGACCTCATCCTCGGGGCAACGGCGAGGTCCGGAGCTCCAAGCGGCGCAGGTGGCGTCAGATGTCGCAGGAGTGGTTCTGGCGCTACAGGCACCGTTGCAGGGGCAGAAGCATGGTCCGAGGTTTGTGGTGATTCAGGAAGCGATGCAGAGGGATCTGGAGTTCAAGGGCATGACACAGAGTGCGCCGGGGAACAAGCGGTGCTCGGAGGAGAGGATTGTGCCGGTGAAGCAATTATCCCCATTCGAGTTAGCAGTCCAACGAGCTCGAGCTCAGCTTCCCCTGCATTGGAACAAGAGACCTCGGCCGCTGGGTTTGGCAGTCTCGGAGGTGAAGGCGGCGCATGCACTGCTGATCCTCAATCAACATGCGCAGTTGCTGAGTCTGCTAGAAGAAGATTGCGAGGCGTCCGAAGCTTGATAGGGACGGCTGCTCGGAGTTTTGGCGGGAAAGGGGAGAATGAGGACATGGTGGTGGGTTCCAGAAGCTTGTCCATGGCGCGGTGGACCGGGTCAAAAAGCTTGGACATGGAGGAAAAAGAGATCGAGCTGCTTTTTGAGCAACTCTGGAATATGCCACAGCATCTGCCCAAGTCGAAAAAGGGGGAGGTGTATATAAAACCCTCTCTCAGCTCTAGGGTTCGCAGTTCTCCCTCCCCGCCGCCATTGCTACCAGAGAGGCCAGCTCTATGCTATTTGGGTGCTGAAGAGTGTGAGTTTGTAGATCTAGAGGTGGAGGAGAGAGCCATGGCTGATCGTGGTCGTGGTGGGAGAAACAGGGGAAGGGGGCCTGGTGGAGGAAGAGGTGACAACTGGAATCGGCAGCAGCAGGGCAACCAGTTTAATCAGAATCAGAATCCACAACAACAGCAGCAGCAACCCTTCCCAGATTTCCAGAACCAAGGTGGTTTCCCTTTCCCTCCTCAACCATATGGGTTTGTGCCTGGAGGGATGCCTCCTCCTTGGGCTTTCCAGGGAGCATACCCCCAATTCCCTCCACAGCAGTTTGGGTACCCATCCAATCAATGGATTGCTCCAAGCCCTGATGAGTTCTCTCAGAACAATCAAAGTGCAGAGGGAGTGAATGCTGCCAAGGGGAAGAGTGGAGATCCCAAGCAGATGCAGAAGAAGAAAAGTGTAGGGAGTGGGGAATCTGCTCAAGTGATTCCAAACCAAATGTCTTATGTAGATACCATCTGCCTTGGCTGTGGGGAGCCTGGACATTTTAAGCAGTCTTGTGACAAGAAAGCTTTCTGTTTTATCTGCAAGGCAACTAATCATGCTGTTGAGGGATGTCCAGTGGTCAAGAGGCCTCCTCAAGTAGCTAAGTACATTGGAAGTGCAGCAAATGGCCTAGGATTCTTCCACATTGAGATCCCTGAGGTTGTGATGAATCCTGTTGCTACTACCAAGAACTGTGGTTTGGTGTTGATAGAGGAGGGGAACATAACAAAAGCAGAGCTAGCTAAGGAGTTTGCTGGGATTTATAGGACAAATTGGCCTTGGCAGATCAGGGAACTTACCCAATGGTCCTATCTGGTCAAGTTTCCACCACATCTCCCAGTGGATCAGGTGATTGGGTACCCCAGATTTGGTTTGACAAAACCTGGTGTTTGGGTGAAAGTGGAGGCTTGGGATGATGACCCTGCTCCTGTGGCTGTGATGCAAGAAACATGGATGAAAAACCATGGTTTACAACCTCCTTGGTGTGAATGGAACTGTATTGCTCAGGCAGTCTCTGTTTGTGGCATGTTGGAGGAGATAGACTGGATGAGTGTGTTTAGAGACTGTGCAGAGGTGGTTAGGGTCAAGATAAAATGCAGAGATGTAACCAGGATTCCTGCTGGAAGGCTGTTTCGTTTTCAAGGGAAGTTTCACCAATTACTGTTTGAAGCAGAAGGAGAACCTGCAAATGGGGCAGCTGAGGATCCCCCTCATCCACCTCCCCCTCCTTCAGATGGAAATGATGAACATGGAAATGAAGGGCAGACTGATGAGAGGCAAGATGGCATGGATACTGATAGGGCTAATGCAACAGGGAATGCTAGTGCTATTTCTACTGTGCTGACCCCTGGTGCATCTAGCTCAGGGTCAGTGGTGAGAAGACTTGTGGCTGATGGGGAGGAGATCAAAGAGTATATCAGTGGTGCAGAAGTTTATGATATGCTGATCAAGAATGGGTGTGTTGATGAGGATGGTAGATTCATCTGGAAGAGTGGTGGTAGCTGTGCTCAGAGTGAAGTGGGAGAAGAAGCTCAGACCTTCCTTCTGGAGGAACAGGGGACTTGTGGTGATCATGATGGGGCATTGGAGACTGTTGAGATGAAGGTGGATGATCTTGAAGCTGCTCTACCAGAGGAACTCTTTCCCACTCTGGAGGAACCTGACAAGGAAGTGAGTCTGGACAAGGTGAACAAGGACAAAGGAAGGAGGAAGAAAGATTGGGGACCTGTGCAAGCTACTAGGCAGAGCTCAAGGGTGGACACTTCAATTAATGTCATGAAGAAGGCAATTGAGTACAAGAAGAGGAGTAATCTGGAGGAACCTAACAAGAAGATGAAAGGTATAATGCAAACTAATGCTTTTCATTCTCTTGATGTAGATTATCTTGAATCTTTGGCTAGAAGTGTGGGTGTTGATATTTCTGCTATTAGTGCTAATGACAAAGTAGGATATAAGAATCATAGTTCAAAATCACCTAGGAGTGATTTAGTAGATACTGAGACTCCTAGTGAGAACTTGTCTCATGAATCTCAGAAAACATCTTTGGCTACTGATAGTTATGCTCTAGATGTTACTCCTGAGAAAAACAATAGGAGAAATGATGATACTTATGAGGATGAAGGGGATAAATGTATAGAAGTTATTAGGAAATCTCGGGGCAAGCACCCCAAGAAGAGACTACAATGTTAGTGTCCTTTTTTAATATTAGAGGGATTACTGCTCCTGGTAGGAAAAAGTGTTTAGAGGACACTGTCATCCCTTTAAAAGTAGATTATATTGGTTTTCAGGAGACAAAAAAAGAGAATTTCTCTAGATCTTTTTTAAAGTCTATTCTAGGAAATAGAGATTTTGAGTGGAATTATATGCCTGCAGCTGGGACTGCTGGAGGTATCTTAGTTGGTCTTAATAAAGATGTTTTTGAGGTGATGTCTTGGGACATTAAGTCTTTCTCAGTTAGCACAGTTGTTAGGATTAAAAGTTCTGGTGTGGTGGTTAGGCTAACTACGGTGTATGGCTCACCTTATGAGGATGGTAAAGATTCTTTTATTCCAGAATTACATGAATTGTTTTTAACTTGGGATGGCCCTGCTATTATTGGAGGGGATTTTAATTTGGTTAGGTTTCAGAGTGATAAAAGTAATGGAGTCATAGATTTTAAATGGGCTGACAAGTTTAATGCTTGGATTGATATGTGGGCTTTGGTAGAGATAGGTCTGGCAGGTAGATCTTTTACTTGGAGTAATAATCAAAGTAATAGGATTATGAGTAAGATTGATAGGGTTTTTTGTAACACTAGTTTTGAGGCTTTGTTTCCTTTGGGAAGTGCTAGGGCTCTACCCAGACTGGGGAGTGATCATACTCCCATAGTCTGGGACTCTGGTGAGGTGAATCTCCCTAAGAAAAGTAGCTTTAAATTTGAGAAATGGTGGAGTACTAGGGTAGATTTTTTAGATGTGGTTACTAAAGCCTGGTCTATCCCAGTAAATAGTAATAATCCTTTGGATATTTGGCAGGCTAGGGTGAGAAATTTTAGAAGATCTGCTAAAGGGTGGAGTGCTAATATAGATGCTGAGATTAGGAAAAAGAAAAAATCACTCATGGAGGAATATGATGTGTTAGATGTAAAAGCAGAAACTCAGGAACTTTCTGAGGTTGAAGCTGGTAGATTTAAACAAATTCTGGAAGAACTAAGTTCCTTTTGGATAATTGAGGAAATTAAAGCTAAGCAGAGATCTAGAGATAGAGATGTTTGCGAGGGAGATAGAAATACTGCTTATTTTCATGCTCTGGCTAATCAGAGAAGAAGGAAGAAAATGATTCCTGTGTTAGAAGGCCCTGATGGCCCTGTAACTGAAACTGAAAAGATGATAAAGATAGCTATAGATTTCTATAAGGAGCTGTTTGGTGTAGAAAGTAGACCTGATATTAGATTGTTAGATAATTTTTTCTTACCTGAGGAGAAAGTAACAGTAGAAGAAAATGTAATGTTGGAAAGTAGATTTACTTTAGAAGAGATAAAAGAGGCTGTGTTTGGTTCTTATGCTGATGGAGCACCTGGGCCAGATGGTCTGTCTTTTTTCTTTTATCAAAAGTATTGGGATATTATTGCCTTAGATTTATTACATCTCTTTGAAGCTTGGTTTGATGATAAGCTAGATATTTTTAGGTTAAATTTTGCTATGATTACTCTGATCCCAAAGGAGGATGATGCTAGAACTATGAAGAAGTTTAGACCTATTAGTTTGCTGAATTGTAGCTTTAAAATTTTCTGTAAAGTGTTAACAAATAGGTTGGCCAAAATCATAGGGAGATTAATATCTCCAAATCAATCAGCCTTTATTAAGGGTAGATACATACTGGAGAGTGTAGTGACTGCACATGAAATTGTTCATGAGGTGCAGAGAAAGAAGATGGAGGGTTTTGTGTTTAAGAGTGATTATGAAAAGGCGTATGATAGAGTTAATCTAGATTTTCTTTATGAGATATTGCATCTTAGAGGTTTTAGCCCCTTTTGGATTAGGCTTATAAAACAGGTGACCACTGGTGGGTCAGTGGGTGTGAAAATAAATGAAGTTGAAAGTGATTTCTTCACTACAGGTAGAGGTTTAAGACAGGGGGATCCCTTGTCACCCGGGCTTTTCAATTTTGTAGTTGATGTTTTCTCTAAAATGTTGCTTAAGGGCTGTGGGATGGGACTGATTAGGGGCCTCTGCCCAGATTTTGTCCCAGGAGGTGTTATTTGCCTCCAATATGCTGATGATACACTACTTTTTCTTGAGAAAAATAAAGAGATAGCCATCCATATGAAATGGATTTTAACTTGCTTTGAACAAATTTCTGGCATGAGAATTAATTACCATAAAAGTGAGTTAATTCCTATCAATGTGGATTTAGGGGGATGTACCACTTTCCTAGATATTTTTGGGTGTGTCTTAGGCTCCTTCCCAATTAAATATCTAGGGATTCCTCTCCATCATGATAAGTTGAAAAGAGAGGATTTACAACCTCTGATTGATTCTCTTTTAAGTAGGTTAGCTGGCTGGAGAGGGAAGTTACTTTCTTCTGCAGCAAAAAGGGAGTTAGTGAGATCAGTTTTAGCTAGTATCCCAGTATACTTGTTATCTTTCTTTAAGTTCCCCAAATGGGCCTTGAATCTTATTAATACACAGTTAGCTAATTGCCTCTGGAATGATGAAGAAGGAAATAATAAGATACATTTAGCTAACTGGTCTTCAGTCTGTATGAGAAAAGAGTTTGGTGGTATGGGGGTTCCTAACCTGCAAGATTTAAATCTATGTCTCTTAGGATCTTGGGTTAAGAGATATATACAGGGAGAAGGGACCCTGTGGAGGAAAGTTATAGACTGTAAGTATAATACTAAAGATCCTAATATCCTCTGTTGCCATGATGCTCACCCATCTACTTTTTGGAAAGGTGTGATGAGTGCTGCAGAAGCTGTGAGGTTTGGGTATAGATGGAAAATAGGAAATGGTAGGAGTGTTAGATTTTGGGAGGATGTCTGGTTTGGTAACACAAATTTGGCAACCCAGTTTTGGGACATATATTTTGTTTCCAATCAACAGACTAAAACGGTTAGGGATGTTTGGGATGGAACAACCTTGAGATGTGATTTTAGGAGAAATTTTTCTGATGATATGATGATACAATGGCAGGAGCTATTAGCTATTGCTGAAACTATAGTTTATAATGCTGATGAGGATCAACTTATCTGGACTTATGAAACAAATGGGGTGTATTCTTCAAAATCTATGTATGCTCTAGTAAATTTTAGAGGAGTAACCCCAATTTATTTACCTGCTGTCTGGGACTTAAAAATCCCTCCTAGAATTCAGATTTTCCTATGGCTTTTGTCTCAAAATAAAATCATGACTAGAGATAACTTGAGAAGAAGGGGCATACCAAAACCTATGGAATGCTCTTTCTGTAGAGAGTTTGAAAGTGTGTTACCCTCCAAAACCCCCCGACGGGTTTCGGTTAAGCAACACGAAGAGCCGGGAAGCTCCCAGGGCCTCTTAGTGGATCCCTGGCACCTCGCGTCGTCCCGCAAATCTTCTGGCGCGCGTCCTGGCGGTTGCTAGGGCGTGCCACCTGACCTATACCTGGTCAGGAAGGTGTTAGTGCTTCGATTGTTCCTGCATGGTAGACACGTGCACATTAAATACGAGCCTTATCGGCTCTCAGGTTTCCCTGTGGAAGAGCCGATCGCCCCATGGTCCTTGATGGATTAGCAATGGAATGGGGATCCTGCTTGATCAGGACAAAGCTAAAGCGATCCACGACAGTTTAGGGTTTTCACCGCATAATCGGAACGTCCTACGTGCGATCGGGCCTAGCAGCTACGAGAGACGATGCAAACTACCCCTACGAGAGGCCTAAAAACCAACATGTGTTGATCCTCGGAACATCCCTCGCAGGGACGGTAAACAACGCCTAACGCACCACCGGATCGTCCGACCCCAGCATAAGGCCTAACTATGCAGATATTAAACTAATCCTTGCAGATGCAAGGAGCAACTATAACGGATCGGATCTACTAAGCATGATCAAGCAAGATGCTGCCCTTACGTCTAGATCGACGTAAGGGCAGCAAGGTGTCTAGGGACGGCATTGCCACGCGGATATGCACGTGAAAGCACCAATGCAAGCCCCTAAACACCTAAGGATAAATAGTACTGCTCGCCATCAACAAGGCTTCAGCGACGAGCAGTACAAGGATAACGAATAAACTTACGCTGCCTAGATCGCAAGATGCGATCTAGGCAGCATGGTGCTTACCCGGGAGAAACCCTCGTATGAAAGGGGTGGCGATGCGCCGAGATTGGTTTGTGTTGGTTGAACGATGATTGTCCTCCTTTTCCGATAACCCTAGATACATATTTATAGTCCAAGGGACTTTCTAATTGGGGCGTGCACCTAACCGTGCACGGGCTAGACTCTATCTCTTTAATCTAAATTACAATGCGATCTAATATGTTACAGATACACGGGCAACTTGGCCCAAACTCTTAGCGCAAGGCCGCTTCAAAGATGCTTCATGTGTACGTCCTTCAAGCCCATCTTCACTTACGGCCCACCTCCTGATTTGGCCAAAATCGGGTGGTAACACATGCCCCCCTGGTTTTGATAATGTTAGTTGCAAAACCATCTGCTTTCCTCGAAGGGTCATGTCGTGGCGGTAACCGTCGCAGTTTTCTTCATGATGACGTCTTGCCTCTTCAGCTTCTCTGCACGATTTGACGGCCCTGGCACCGCGTCTTTGGGAACTGCTTAGGCATTAAACCACCATATCCCCTTTTTATTTGGCCACTTCCGGTAGTCCCTTTCTTCATCCCCCTCGTACTAGTACTTCCAAAAGCCCTTCTCCGCCGCCATGTCTTCTTCTTCTTCCTCCTCCACTTCATCGGGTCTCTCCTACATGTCCTCTCCCATCCGGGAGTCAACACCAGAGTGGGGTACGCAGGCGGCGTACGATATTCTTGCCCCAACAGCGTGGGACAAGGAGGACCATGACTTCTCCGTCTGGTCCGAGGATGACAGGTCCTCAACTGACGGGGAGAGTGACCTCCGCTTCCTTGCCAATGAAGAAGTGGTGGAGGCAAGCGACGACGACCGCTTTTCCTGGGACGGGGTCACCTCTTCCGAGGAGGTGAAGGAAGAAGAAGAGGAGGAGGATAGCACCTCCTCCGACGAGCCGCCGGCCAAGCGTTTCTGCCCTTGACCAGGCAACCTTAGTGACTTCGACAGCGACGAAGACGACGTCGGCGAGGACGACGAGGACAACGAGGGTCCTCCAGGCGGTCGCGGCAGCAACGACGACGAGCCCGCCGAAAGCACCGACAGCGGTGGTGACGGCGACGACGAGGGCAACGATGGCCCCTAGATAGGATCCTCAAATAGGATCAGTAGTAGTAGAAGGGGCAATGCATCCCCCTAGGCCTTCCTTTTAAGAGTAATCAGCTCGTTTTGTGTAAGAAATCTAATCATCAATGAAGAAATTTCCCCAATTGAACTCCGCCGATTTCTTGCAAATTAATTTAGCCGATTCTTCCTTGGTTGATGCTCAATGAGCCGATGGCAATGCACCAGTTTTTCATAATGAATTGCAGGACAAATCCATCTAGTCGCCTCCTCAGATGTTAACTTGCAATCCATGACATTCAGGCCCAAACCTCCAATCGAACGGGTCCAACGCGCAGCCTGGATACCCTTGGATTTTTAGATTTTAAAATCATCCGATCGGGATGTTCGTCCTGATAGCAAAACTCCTGGGTTAATGCTCCCAGGAAAGCTTCTTGGCCCGATGCTGCCAACCTTGATGTTGAAGCTGACACTCTGGTAAACAGGCGCTATTTGTTCACAGCCTCCCCTGTGATGCTCGTTTCCTTGCGGCGACAGACCGGTCTAGAGCCCGATCAACGATGATGGCTCCTCCTTCAAACTTCTCCTGCCAACCCTGGTGGTTTTCCTCTGTAACAGCTCGCCACCTTTCCACATGGTTACGATGCAGGGATAGCCGATTGAACTCCGCCGGCTCTTCAGAATGAGGAATTTTCAAGGCCAGCTGCCCCCCGAGCCTCTGTCAAGGCGAGAACGAAAGTGCATCCACCGAATGGGCCACCATCGGCCTCCCAATTGTAGTGTAGCATCAGCCAATTTTTAACCCAATCGGCTTCCATAAGTAGAGAACCTTCAAAGTGAGGTCCCCCCCCGAGCTTCTCCAGCTTAAAGATGCAGCCTCTAGCGAAAGTGCAGCTCGATCCAATTGGACACTCATTGGGTGCTCTCACAGCCCTAGCCTGACCTGCATGTTCATGCTGTCCTTGTTCCTGGCCAGGGCTGCCTGCCGCTTCTTCCAGCACTGTTGGGCTTCGAGGAGAGCCACCGGTGTGTTTGCCCTTCAGCAGAGCCTTGCTACTTGATGATTGCTCCATCAGGCTTCTGCTCGTAGCAGTCGTATCCCTTGAGTCGATGGCCGTGCATCGGCTTTTAACTCTTAAGTCGATGTCTGCGCATCGGCTGTGCTAAAAAATTTCTGTATTTTCGATTTTTTGCGGCCGATTTGTTTATGTATCGGCCCCCATATTTGAGCTACTCTGCTGGAAATTTGACATCCATTCCCAGCTCCGTATCCTCCATCTTATCCATCTACGTGCCCCCCGAGCCGATTCTGTCAAGTAATTGATGGTATCGGCTCTTCAGGCATCTGCTGGATCAGTGCTGAACACAGACGAAGGTATGTTGAAGATAATTTTGGCCGATTGCGGGAATCGGCCTCCTTTTCCGTTGCAAGGCTTTGGCGATGATTTGCAACTTCCTATATTTTCATTGTAGCTACGTGGCCTGCTAGAGATGAGATCCTTTGCTTTTCATTTTTTTTTGAGGGCCGATCACTGGGATCGGCCTTGCCACGTATGTCCAATGCCTTGGACGTGCTATTCCGTCAGGACCACGAACACCATGTTTGTGTCAGCCGATGCCTGTGTATCGGCATCAGCCGATGCCTGTGCATTGGCTTTCGCCTGTTTTGGGCGCCATACTTTCTTTGGCGGGCGCGCCTTCGTTTCCATGGTTTGTTGAATCTTTGCGGCCAGATCGGGCCGCGCTCTTCTCAACGAGTACAGGTACTGTGCCTCGGCTTCTTCCAGGTTCCGTAGCCGCTGCACTCTACGCTTCTGAGAATGGCTGAGTCCATCAGGGCACCACCTTGGTCGGTGATACCTATCTTCTTCTCCATCTGACTCCTCGAAGTCTTCTTCCTGAGATGACTCAGCTCGTTTACTCTGATGTGGGAGAGGTCCTAGACGCTCGAACACTGAAACTTCGTTCGCCCCTCTCCTTTGCTGTGTGCATTCTGGGCAGTTCTCGACTGTTGGCAATCGGCTCATTCCTGAGTCCCAGCAATGTTTGAAGAAGGGACAGCTCCAGTGCTTGTCCACGTTGTCTTGTTCCCTAGACCTCCCTCTAGCGCGACGTTCGTACCCGTCGTTGTTCCTATCGTGCTGACGATACCTCCTGACTGCATCAGACCGACGATGTCTTTCATCGTCTTCGTCGTAGCGCCGACGTCGGTCGTACTGCTGATCATATTTGTTGAGGAGATGCATCACCTCCTCCTCGGTCAGGTACCGTCTGTCATCACCTTGGGGCCGGTCGCGTGGAATGGCCTCCTCTTTATCTTTGCCACGAGAGTGGCTGCTTTCTGCTTTGTCCGCGCCATGGCGAATCACGAACCCTGCCATATTGACATCGAAAGAGAACCCCGGTTCTCTTATGGAGTGGCTGAGATCCACCATGTTGACGTCCGGAAACGGACGCTCTGTCTACCTTCATGGCAAACTGTCCGAAAGTTAATCGGCCCGATTCTATCGCCATCCGAATTTGTGCGCGCGATACTTTGCAGTCGTTGGTGGTGTGCGTGAACGTATGATGCCACTTGCAGTATGGCCTCTTGTTCATCTCCTGTGCCGTAGGGATCTTGTGGCCTTCGGGTAGCTTCAACTGTTTCTCTTTCAGCAGCAGATCAAAGATCTGCTCAGTCTTGGTCACGTCGAAGTCCAACCCTCTTGGAGGCCCTGGTTGATTCACCCATTGGCAGGACACAGGCACTGGCGTCCGAGTCCACTCGGCTACTGCAACTTCCTGATCTTCCGTAGAATCTTCATCTTCATCGGCATTGACCAGGCTGATCGCGCGCTTGAACTTGTCTTGGTACAGTTCTGGATGGCGCTGCTCATATAAGGTCAGTCTACTGACCAGGTGCGTCAGCGAGTTGTACTCGACTTGGAACGCCAGGTCCTTGAATGACGCCGCAAGGCCTGCCACGGCCAGCTCGACTGCCTCCTTCTCAGTTATATGAACCGAATAGCATCGGTTCTTGACAGTTCTGAAACGATGAATATACTCAGCCACTGTCTCTCCTCGCTTTTGCCGAACCTGTGCTAGTTCGGCAATACCAGCTTCGGTAGTTTCCGAATGGTATTGGGTGTGGAACAGTTCCTCCAGCTGCTTCCATGACTGCACTGAATTTGGCTGCAAAGAGGTGTACCACCCGAAAGCTGGACCGGTGAGGGATTGCGAGAAGCACCTCACCCGTAACTGATCCGATGCCGAAGCCATGCCCAGCTGGGCCAGGTATCGGCTCACGTGCTCGATGGAGCTCGACCCTTCCAACCCACTGAATTTGGTGAAGTCCGGGAGCCGGTACTTAGGTGGCAGTGGGATTAGGTCGAACTCATTGGGGTACGGCTTGGAATAGCCGATTATCTTCTTCTTCGGCAAGATGCCGAACTGGTCTCTCAGGACTGCGCTGATCTGATCTGCGGTGGAGGTGGTGGCAGCTGAGTTTCCTTGGACTGGTGCGGTGGTATACCTGGCTAGCCACGCCTGTTTCTCAGCTTCTGCTCCTAGACTCCCCGCTGCTGCAGTCGTCCTTCCTGCCGGAACAATTGCTCCTGCTCCGGCAATCCCTCCTAGTGGAGCCTGGCTCGCCTGCGTCCAGTTGTTGCAGTCCGGCACATACGTGCACACGTATCCATGTGGGATCTCCTTGGGCGGCTCATGTAAGAACTGGTAGTCGCCCGGGTCGCCCCCAACTTTGTAGACGACGTATGCCGGTGAGCCTTGTTGCTGTGGAGCCGCTATTGCGTACGGCAGAGGCGGCCTGGTGTGGAGTTGCATCTCTCCCTGGTACGTCCCTAGAACAGGTCCTGAAGGAGAGTAACGACGCTCCATGATCTCTTGTACCACACGGAGCGCAACGCGCTCCAAAGTGTTCACCAGGCTCTCAGAGTGCCGATGCAGTGAATGGGCCACCACGTAGTTGATCTCCTGTCGCAGGGCTCTGGTACGTTCCTCTGAAGGGAGAGACAGATCCAACCCATCGAGGATGCCTTGTGGCGCGAATCCTTTGAACCTGACGCCATGCGACCGGGTCTTCTCAAAAGAGCCGATGAGTTCGGCGTCCAGGATGGCCTTCAAGTCATCGTACTTCTTCTTGTGTTCCGTGGGGAGATCCTCGTACGTGATCGGCTTCTCCGCCACCTCGGATGTCGATGCTGACATGGTTGTTGACGTGGATGTTGCCGAAGATGTCGACGCGGATGTCGACGTAGATGTCCCACCGGGCGTGCCAGAATGTGTTACCCTCCAAAACCCCCCGACGGGTTTCGGTTAAGCAGCACGAAGAGCCGGGAAGCTCCCAGGGCCGCTTAGTGGATCCCTGGCACCTCGCGTCGTCCCGCAAATCTTCTGGCGCGCGTCCTGGCGGTTGCTAGGGCGTGCCACCTGACCTATACCTGGTCAGGAAGGTGTTAGTGCTTCGATTGTTCCTGCATGGTAGACACGTGCACATTAAATCCTGCCATATGTCAAAGAAGTCTAGCATGATTGCCCTCGATTTTTCGATGGAAGATAGGGGACAATACTCTACCTGCATCCAAAGCAACCACCACAAAAGTCCAAGTCAGCCCCGCAAGCAAAGAAATGATCTCAGAGAAAAACAACTATAAACAGGATTTGCTGGTTGCTTCTAAAAATTGTATCAACCAGGAGAACGTTTGAAAATAAAATTGTAAGTGTAATATTAGAAGTATCCACATTATCCATGCCACAGAAAGGCTCATCTGCTTTGCTGGGTTTGCACGGTATGGTGCAGGGCCCCAGAGACCTAAACTAAAAGGCAGCATTTTTTTTCCTGGTCAAAATATACGAATATGCCGGAATTTCTTGTTCAAAGAAATATTGCTGATACCAGGAAATTTTATTACCGATATTTGTTTTCCTGCTAACTTGAGTAACAGTTGACAAAAGGAAAGCATTGATGGTTCACAAACGGAATATATATACTAGAATTTGTCTACTAGTAGTTTTTTCTTCTTGCAATTAAGAATTTGAGCTAATTACACACACAAAGGTGTGGACTATAACATATATTTACAAGTTAACTTATATGCTGAAATAATGGGATGGCCTTTGAACTATTGCCAGAAGGGATATCAAGAGCAAATATCATTGTCTGAATCTGCTAAAGTTCATCAACTTCAATATAGTTAAATTTTGTTCGACTTGCAATAAGGTATTAAAATGAAGCAGGTCATAGATTTGTACTTATCAATGGATGGAATTCCAGGCTGCTTGGACCTATATAAATCTAGAAATCAGGAATTAGGTTGAAAATGTAAGTACTCCCTGTGATCCATATTAACTATCGCTAATATGGATGTATCTAGACACATTTCATCTCTACATAAATCCATAGTAGATACAAGTAATATGGATTGGAGGAATATTAAAACTCCCACTGTTCCACTAACAGTAATTACTCAAACCAAAATTATACAATAGTTTAACTGCATTTGGTTTGACTCTCGTCTTTTACTAAGAGAAGTCAGATAACCAAGTAGTCAATCATACGATTAAGGCCAACAGGTATGGTTAGAAAAGGAAGCGAGAAAAAAAAAGTTAATAACAGTACCTCCATCATGATTCCTCTCAGTGTTTCAGAATTGTTAGGAACACATTTTGCTATCCTCAAGTAAAAATCACCCAATTGATACTGAAATCCCTATAAATGTGAACAGATATATAATTAATGTGTGAATCGACTGAACTTTCATATGAGACAATGCAACAAGTACATTGTAATAACATAAGCACAATATAAATAAAATAGAAGACAAAACTTATGACTAAATATCTAGGACAAAATGATCAGGGGGCCTCAACCTCTACTCTGAAAAACAAAATCTAGGATAAAATGAAGGGTTAACATAGCACAGAAGATAAATACAAGCAATATCCAAGTAGCTTCAGTGTGAGACTCAATGATCAATTATATGCCAAGTTTCACACATCACTACGTACTTAAGGAGACCCACTTCCTGAATTACAAAACCCAAACTGGAAACTGGTAGATTCGATTGTTTTGTCACTATTGTTCACTAGAAAGACGTACGAGAATAATGTACTTTCCAACAGAGTTCAGGTCTACAGGACAATTGATCCAAATAAGTCCATATCATTTGAGAAGTAATTGCATTTCCTATAGCAGGAACAGATGCACAAATTCTGCCGATTAATTTTGAAAGAATAGTTACATGTGCAAGATCACAAAGGGTAAACCACCCATTTTTGTGCCTTTTTCCCTTTTATGACCTAATATTTGAAAGAACTTGGGTAGGTGTCGTTGTTTATTTAATTTTATCATGGACGGATTCATCATTGTAGCGACATTCCTCGCAGTGGTTGTCCACTTCACAAATCCCCCAAAAGAAGTTGAAGTTATATACTTATATAGCAAGAATTGAGTTCATTTCCAATTTCAATAAAAGAGGCGGTAAGCTCACTTAGCAAATCATGCAAAGAACTTGAAACTTATTTAAAGCAAATGTAGCCACATCACGAAAACACAACCAAACTACTTGGACAACTAGTCACGTTCATTTGTGAACAACTATATGATCAACGGAAGGGATAAAAATATATGATGTTCAAGGGAATTGACTACACTAATTATTTTTGCCTCGCCACTTCACATAATGTTAGTTTTGTTCTACGTATCACAAGACCTGATCTTTTATTACTCTAAGTGCCAAAGCTATAGTGGCAAATGAAGGCCTCCTCGAGGGATCTGTGTCCCACGTTTGGTAGATCGGATCAACGAGACCACACTACAATGTGTGCCATTTTCTTGCAATAGGTTTTCTATCTGCTACTTCCAACACAATCTGTACATATGATGCAACAATATAAATGGACAACAACTAAGATCAACAAAGAACCTGATTTATTCAAAAAAGGTAAGGTAATGTAACCTAACCCTTTCTACCCCGTAGCTCGTGTAACTAAGTTTGCCAGCAGCGAGCAAACAAGAGGTGAGAAACATGAAGCAAATGAGGTATGTCCTCGATGTGCCTGTCTTTAGACACCAATGCGCTTTGTGGTATGAAATTAACTAGTATTCCTACAACAACAAGGCTATCGATTCCAGATGCCTCCTCTTCCTATTCAATAGCAAAAGTGTTCGAGAAAGTAGATACGTTTTGGACGTATCAACTCCCCCCAAGCTTAGCTTATTGATTGTCCTCAAGCAATTCAGTTAACAACTGAGTGCGATAAAAAAACTTTCGCGAACACATTTGCTCATATGATGTAAATATTCTCATGATATGGCAAGTACTTAAGCAATTCACAATAAGATACATGCAAATAAAATCATCTAATAGTTATATCAATCATGGAACAGGTACCAACAAATTAATAATAAGCATCATGAATCATGTCTATCAGCAGGATTGCAATGTTCATAAAAGGATATGATAAAGTGGTATCTCGCTTGCCCGTATTTGAACAGCAAAACATAAATGCCCGGGCACCTACGAAGTTCATGGAAAGACTAGAAGTAGAGATTATCAAAGATAAAAGCATCAAAGCTATACCACAATTAATCACATTTTGAGACAAGCATATTATACTAAAAATGACAGTTGTGCTCTCAAGAAAGTACTCAAAGAAAGGATGGAGACTCAATGTAAAAGTAAAAGATTGGCCCTTCGCAGAGGGAAGCAGGGATTAACATGTGCTAGAGGTTTTCATTTTTCTAAAGACAGAAGTAAAATGGTTTTGAGAGGTGTTTGTTGTTGTCAACGAATGGTAATGGGTACTCTAACTACCTCATCAACCGGACTTCCAAGAGCGGCTCCCATGAAATTTTATTTTTGGGTGGCACTCCTTCCAACCTTGCTTTCACAAACCATGGCTAACCGAATCCTCGGGTGCCTGCCAACAATCTCATACCATGAAGGAGTTCCTTTTTATTTTAGTTTTATTTAGATGACACTCCTCCCCACCTTTGCTTTCTCAAGCCATGGCTAACCGAATCCTCGGGTGCCGACCAACAATCACATACCATGGAGGAGTGTCTATTTGTAAATTTATGAAAGTTAATTAATTGGGGCTGGGAACCCCGTTGCCAGCTCTTTTTGCAAAATTATTGGATAAGTGGATGTACCACTAGTCCATTGGTGAAAGTCCGTCCGGAGTAAATGACAAGATCGAAAGATAAACACCACATACTTCCTCATGAGCTATAAAACATTAACACAAATTGAGAAGCTTTTTGAAGGTTTTAAAGGTAGCACATGAGAATTTACTTGGAATGGTTTGAAAATGCCATGCATAGGTATTTATGGTGGACACTCTGGAATAACTTGGTTTTCAGGGGTTTGGAAGCACGAGCAGCGTTCCCGCTCAGTACAAATGAAGGCTAGCAATAGACTGGGAAGCGACAATCAAGAGAGCAGTAACTGTCATAATCATGCTTGCGGCAAAATAAATTAACAGAGGCATAAAAGTGATACAAGAACTCTGAGGCAAAATAAATCATCGAGGCTTAATTGACTTTTGTTTAGTCATGTGCATGCGTGAGCATGTGCCAAGTCGATTCAAGTGAATTATTCAGAGGAGTATACCACAATGTCATATCTATCTATGAATAAAGCAATACAAGCAAATATTTATGACATGTTACTCATACTAATAGATTGGAGCTAAACATGAGAGATCATGAACTACTAGACTTTCTTAATTGACATATACCTCACATGAACCAACTAAGCATGCTCACATGGATGAGTATATGTACAAAAATGAAAACAAATAGAGTTCATACCAGCCTCTCACCACAGTCAGATTGTCGTAGATCGTCATTATTGCCTTTTCACTTGTGTAGCTTGAATAATATGGAATGAAAACCCAGCTCCAACCACCGAAGACCACTGAACTTCATAATGAACTTTACAAAACCAAAGAAGAACAGCAAATATTTGTGGTGTTTTCGAATTGGAAACAAGAACAAAAGGAAACAAGCAAACAAAGCAAAATCTTTTTGGATTTTCTTATAGCAAACCAACGATAGCAAATAAAGCAAGATGAAAGCAAGAAACCAAAATAACAAATGGTAAAGAGAAACAACAGAAATATTTTTGGTCTTTTTGTGTTTTAGGAAAGAAACAAAACAAAAACAAGAGAATGAAAACTAGAAGAAACACAGAAAAGATTTAACACAGAAAAGCAGGGTGGCAGAAATCTGCCAAAACCTGACAGCAGTACAGAAATCGAATTTAACAAAAATCTTCCGTTGCTCAGCTCAAAAAGTGTTCAACTAATGAAAGTTAGATAACAACCTGGGGCACATGCTAAAAAAATTTCAACTCAAAATAACGTTCTGGCTGTGCGCACGAATTTTTTTAGTAACAGTCCAGAATCTGTTTTCAGGCAGCACTTCCCCAAATATCATCTCCCTCTTATTAGAAAACCACTTCAAGAAGCTAAACAAGTATATACAAGTATCCAGCAACCATAATATGCAAAGTATGAGTGATGCCGGTATACCTCCCCCCAAGCTTAGGCTCTTGCCTAAGTGGAGATCAACCCCAGCGAGGGTCAGGGTTCCATGCCTGACAAAGGATTAACTTGTCAATGCCTACAGATTGTAGACTAGGGTTTTGCTAGAAGTAGAGGGCAAGTAGATCTCGAAGGTTTAGGCAGAAAGTACTCGACGATTATGAGAACTAGGGTTATGTTGACAGTAGATTCGATCCTTTCTTTGTCCCTCGACTCCCCCTTATATAGGAGGTGGAGCCAAGGGTTTCGTTTTGTACAAATTACAGAGTCCGGGACGGTTTCTAACTCATCCCGCCAGATTACAAACAACTCTTCCTATTACAACTCTAGCTTTCCTTAATATATCTTGGACTCTCGAATCTCCTTATTCTTCGGGTAGTGGGCCTTCGATAAACTCCGGGTACTATCTTCGGCAGGCCCATTTGGGATGCCTATGTCGAGTAGCCCCGAGATTTTGCTTGAATCGTAGAGTCAAGGGAAATCTCATCTGTTTATATTTTTTCGAGAGCTTTTATTTATGCTTCTTCACATAAAATTCTATATTGTACAGGGATAACGGTAGTTGGGGCTAGTTCATCTGACGGATCAGGTACTAGTTAACTGCTCTAGTGGCAATCCGCAAAAACCTACTTCAAGATCACGTCCCTGGACATGATCTCGGGATACTGGTGTAAACTTCGACAGGTGCCGCTTAAGGTCTTACCATTCTGTCGAGTCCCAGTCAAATTTATCGGGTACCTAACACGTCCGTTAGGATTTTTCTTCGTATCTGTTGATACGGATAAAAGTAGCAAAGCGCAGTCTTTGGCGATGCCACGCCCAGCAGAACGGATCTGGGGTCTTACCTTCGCAAATTTGCGGCATTCAGAAATTGATCGCAACTTTGGCGTTCGAGAATATATTGTCGAGTGCTTTTCGCCTTTGGAATAGCACATTTTATCGAGTCATATTTGATGACTTATTTTGTCTTCCCGATGGGAGTATATGTAGAGTTATCTTTGTAACTCGAAATATACTCACTTATGCTTATTTTGATAAAACTCATCGGGCACGCGAACAGCGTTCCCGATGGGAGTAGCCCCGAGGCTACAGCCAAGAACTTGTGCTTGGGTGTAGGCTCCACAAATTAGTATCCTTTGCCGCTATATTTATAATCCTTCTCGATATTTTTATATTTATCGGGTGCGCGACCAGCGCTCCCGATGGGAGTAGCCCCGAGGCTATGAACAAATTTTTGGATTTGGTCATAGGCTCTTGCCATTTCTATATTGTCATACTCGAAATTTTCTATTTTTCCAAAGTAGCCCCCGAGCGTTTGGGCAAAAACTTGTATTTGATCAAAGGCTCCAAAAGTATTCAAATGATTTACCCTGTCGCCGTTCTCTTTTTATTTTTCTTGTCGACATATTCTCCTTTGTCAAATTCTCTTCATCTCTATCAATAATTGGGATTTTTTCTGCCTTGTGGGTCCATTGTTCCCACCACGTTGACACGTCGTGCAAGTGGGGGACACACGTCCTCCGCTTTTCCTGGCGCACGTACGGTAATGCCTGTTCCATTCCTTCCCAGTAAAAATACCTTTTTACCCTTGTATCTGCGAGATCCTTTTTCACCACACGATTTCTTCATCCAACGGTGCACTGCTTCGTCCGAATCCTATATAAACCTTTCTTCAACCTCGGTCCAGTCCTTCGCTTGCGCCGCACATCTACTCCCCTCTGCAAAAACTTCCCCTGCGCCCAACTCTGTTTGATCTTCCGCACACCCAAGCATTGCTTTGTCCACTGCCGTTGATGCCACCACGCACACGTCTCGCTCGCCACAGCACACCTGATTCATCAATGGCCGCCACGGATCTAGGAACCGGGGAGTGGGAGAGGTCCAAGGTCACAAACCAGGATGTCAACCTGCTGAAAAGGCTTGGCTTGATGAAGAAAGAAGACGCCATCCGTTTCCCTAGCGAAGAAAGCTACCCCAACCCTCCAATGGAGTACCGGGTTAGTTTCGTTGATCATCTCATCCACGGCCTTTCTACTCCAATTCACGATTTCCTCCGCGGCCTTCTCTTTGTCTATGGGATTCAGCTACATCAGCTGACCCCCAATTACATCCTTCATATTTCTATTTTCATCACATTGTGCGAATGCTTCCTTGGAATCACTCCAAATTGGGTTCTTTGGAAACGCATTTTCTGCCTCCGCCGCAATGGTTCCCACAGCACCACCTATAACATAGGTGGAGTTGTTATCTGCGTCCGAACTGATGTTGATTATTTCGACGTCAAATTTCCTGATTCTGTCCAAGGATGGCGCAGAAGGTGGCTTTATATACACGAAGAAGATGCCAACTCTGTCGAGCACAACATAGTCCCTTTTGACGGAAGTGCCAAAATTCAACGCCGCCATTCCTGGGATGCTGAAGCTTCCGAAGAAGAGAGAAAGGCGACAGAAGCGCTTATGACTCGTATTCATGAGCTTCAGAATACTCGAGGCAAAGAACTTTCTGGTGTTCAAATCATTGCCTACTTTCTTCGGATTAGAGTGCAGCCTCTTCAGGCTCGCAAGAATCCCCTTTGGACGTATGCTGGTGAAAATGACGCCAATAGGTTGTCGAAGGATCTTGCTGTGAAGGACTTGGAAAAACTTGTCCGAAAAATTACTTCACTGAACAAGAAAGATCCTATTCCTTCCTCTTGTCGCGTGAAACCATATAGCTCTACCAATCCTCTCCCCAAGGTATTTTGTCTTCTCAAATTTTTTCCTTGTTCCGAATTTTTCCTGCATCTCATTGTTTTGATATTTCTCTAATATTTTTTTTATGTCTTTATATTTCGACAGGACCATCCTTCTATGGATTCGCTTCCTCCTCTTCCGGAGGGTGGAGACGTCGAAGAAAGGGCCATTGTCACTGATGACAACCAGGAGGCCCCCTCATTTGTTAATGAACCCGCAGATTCTCGAAAATCTGCGGGATCTGTTGAAAAGGATGCTTGCTTCCGAAGATACTACCTCGAGCACAAACTCCTCCTCCTGCTTGTTTCTCCGACGAACAAAAGGAAGAGAAATGACGTCGAGGACTCCGGGACCTCTCAACCCAAAGAAACTGCTCTTTCACCGCAAAAGGCAGCTTATGACCCATATCTCGCGAGTCTCATCAGTTCGTGAGTTCCCTGTCTTTTTTTTATTTTCCTATTCGAAGAATTTTACTTGCCTTGCTCTTTATTCCGCCACCCTTTTTCGATAGTGATGATGACGAAGAAACACCAACTTTGGATGTGGCTGCTCGAACGAGTACGTCACGTACCCTAGTTATTTCAGAGCCGCGAGTTGAAGGAGAGGAATCCTCGCCTCCTCAACAAAACATCGGCGCTTCTAGTCCGCCCCGAGCCCCCGAGCTTCTTCACCGAAAAGGGCAAGGACGGAGATTGTCTCGGAGCCTACTCTCCAATTGAGTAGCTCTTCGAACCCTCTTATGGAAGATGTAAGTTCTTCACTTTTTTGTCATTGTTTATGTCTTCTTTATTTTCTGCTGTGTATCACCATATTTTTCTCATACCCCCATTTTCTCTTTGTCCTCTTTTTTTTAACAGCCTGTGATCAAGGATCTTCTTCGCATCGGTGCCCAATTTGTTGGGTACCGTGAATATGCGAGTAAAGCTGAAGGTAATGTTTTGCTACTTCTTTTTGCCTCTCGCCCTTTTGCTCCTTTGTTGTCGAAGTTTTTAACTATATTTTTCTTCTTTGCCAGAAAAACTGGCGGAAGCCAATGAGCGTGCCAACACACTTGCTCAACAGTTAGAGCACAGTGAAAAGGCTCGCAAAAAGGCCGAATTGGTCGCCACTGAAGCTAGAGCAGAAGCTGACAAGGCCAAGGCTGACGCTGCTGGTGTCGAAGATCTTAGAAAGAGGCTTCACACCGCTGAGACTTCACTGAGCGATCACATAACTGCCCAATCTGCTCGCGAGGAGGCGATCCTTAAGCGTTTAAGGACGCAAAATCGCCGCTTCGTCGGTGAGTACCACTTATTATGTTTTGTATTTCCCTCTCTGCACTCGTTTGTTGCTCAATAAGTTTCTTTCTTGACAGCCAAAACAGCTCAAGAGTTTCGACTTGAAGAACCCACCAATGATCCTCTTCTTGACGCCCTTTCATTCCTCGAGGTTCATGGATCAGAGGCACGCGAAGGCATTGATCAGGCTAAAGCAGGGTTGTCGCGGCTTTTTCCTTATTTTTTCCCAAAGAGAGAGGAACCCGCAACTTTCCTTAACCTCGCCAAGTGCTTTAATCCATCAGAAGATCTTGGGCTAAGGGTGCGTCATGAGAATATGAAGGTTGCCATGGAAAATACTGTCGCCTTGGTTGCTGATAGCCAGCAGTCTATCGACTGGGCGAAAGTTGGCGATACTGATCAAATAGAACAGTCGAGGTGGAAGTCTTTGATCAAGGCAGCTAAGCCCAACACAAAGAAAATCCTGGCTTATATCGGGATCAAGCCGTCTTCGACCCCTAGCTCATCAAAGCCGGAGGTCTAGTTGAATGCCTCTTTGCTTTTTCTTTTTAGCATATCTCTTTCTTTTGGCTTTGTTGCCGTAGTGTTTTTAGCGAGAACGCTTGCAGTAGGTCTCTAGGAGGTCCTTCTTTTGTAATAGACATGTATATATTATGGAGATGAATGGAAATCTATCTTTGCTCAGTGATTGATGTCGAAATATTTCCTTTTTCCAGTTAATTTTTGACAATTATACGCCAGCTCCTGGTCCTTCCAATATTTCGCCTTCCTCTCACACAAGGGGAACTCCTGCTTATGCTTCACCTGCCGAAGACTCCTTGCCGCAGGAATTGGATGAACTTCGGCACCAACTTCAGTGCGTGAAGAAGCAATTACTTGTGCTGATGGAAAAGTCTCGTAAGTCATCCGAGCCGAAAAAATTGCACTTCGGCAAGCTCACGAGGCCATTGCTTGAGAAGGACTCTCGCTGTTCTTTGAAGCTGACTGCAGCTGTGTCAAGGGAAAATTCCATGCTCCAGCTTGCTAATAGATGCTAGCTTGGATATGGCGGGTATGTTTCATTATCTTTGTCGCGCTTCTTTTTTCTTTGCTGCTTGCCTCCTTATTATCTACTGACTTCGTTGTAAGAAACAATAGGTGCTTTTTTGGATACTGCTACTGAAGATGAACGTGTCGAGGCTCGTTCCAATGTTCTTCTTCGGCTTGCACGTGAACATGGGTCGACTTTTTGGGGCACGCCTGAACGGACTCGCCAAATCGTGAGATTTCAAGATCGCGCGCTTCAGGTTCGCGGGTATCTTGACTTCTGTACCAAGACCCTCTCTATGGTTTATAACTCTATGTTTCCTCGGAATATTCAACCAAAAACTCTTCCCGAGTTAATGGAGAAGTTTAAGGATGCCCACAGGATCCATCACTTTGTCAGAGCTCAACTGGTGGCTGGCGCCAGGTTTGCCCTTATAATGCTTCAGATCTGCCACTCGAAACTTGATCTGAACCAAGTTGTCGAGAAAGTTCACGAGAAGGTACGGCGCCGAAGAGTTGGTATCGACCGCATCAACACGAAGGTTTCACCGTAGCCGAGGAAATGATTGAAGACCTTCTTCGGATGGATGCCGACTTTTTTGCAGATGGTCATTATGCTGATTTTCTTGGCGCTGCTCCTGAAGAAAACAGAGTTACTCTTGATGATATATTGAATCAGAACTGATTATTTTCCTTCTGTAGATAATTCTCCTTTGTAAATCATGATTATGATTCTATTGTGAAGCAAACAGCATATTTCTATATTTGTCTAGCCCCCGAGTATTTTCGGTGGCTATTCGCTGTATTTGTATAATGCGAGGTTTTTAAACCAAGGCAAGATAATATACACTGTGTACTATTTTTGTGGGTGCAAGCCCCCGAGTCTTTTGTTGATCACTATTTTGTCTGTATCTCTTTTTATTTTGGCGAGGTATTTTTACCAAGGCAAGATGCTTCTTTTGCGTTTGTCGACGCTTGTGTTTATATATATATTGTATCATGTAGGGGAGAACCCCTGATCTTGTCGGGAAGAAGATATATAATTCCACTATCTTTATTATATTGCAGCACCGCGAGCCCGCCTCATTAAAAACCTTTCCCGGCCCTGCTCGGTGCCCCGAAAAAGGAAAAGAGTGCGTCTGAAAACTCGCGGGCGTTTCAGTACATTGTAGCTTTTACAAAGGAGGACTATATTTCGACATCTAGGCGTAGAAACGCCTGAGCTGTGCCACGTTCCAGGGATTTGGCTCGTCAATCCCTGTCTTCTTGTCTTTGATTACGTATGCTCCTCCTTCTATTACTTCTGTGACGATGTATGGTCCTAGCCAGGGTGACTCGAGTTTTTCATGGCTTTTTTGATTGAGTCGTAAAACCAGGTCACCAACTTGGAAAGATCTTGGCCGCAATCGTCGACTGTGATAGTTTTTCAGGTCCTGCTGATATTTGGCGACTCGTGACAGGACTTCGTCTCGAGCTTCATCGAGTCCGTCGACATCATCCTCCAAAGCTTTTCTCGAAGTTTCTTCGTCATATTCTGCGACTCGTGGAGAATCGTGCTCTATTTCTATCGGCAAGACTGCTTCAGCTCCGTGGACCAAAAAGAACGGCGTTTCCTGCGTCGCTGTATTTGGTGTTGTTCGAATACTCCACAAAACACTTGGTAGCTCCTCCGGCCAAGTATGCCGAGCTTTTTCCAAAGGTCCTAGCAGGCGCTTCTTGATGCCATTGCGAGATGATGCCATTGGCCTTTTCGACTTGGCCATTGGTCCGTGGATGTGCGACGGACGCAAAACTTAGTTTTATGCCCACCTCCGCACAATATGCTTTGAACTCCTTGGAAGTAAAGTTACTGCCGTTATCCGTGACGATGCTTCGTGAGGTACCCCAAAGCGAAAAACGATGCTCTTCACAAACTTTATTGCGGATGCTGCATCTCGGTGAATTTATTGGCTTCGCCTCTATCCACTTGGTAAATTTGTCGACTGACCACCAGCAAGTATTCATATCCTCCTGGCGAAGCTTTGTGCAATTTACCCACCATGTCGAGACCCCATTGAGCAAAGGGCCAAGACAAGTGGGATTGGCATAAGTTCCGCTGCCGGTGAGTGAGGTCTTGCCGCAAATCTTTGACATGCGTCGCAAGTGCGCACTATTTCCTTTGCATCCTCGATTGCTGTGAGCCAATAAAATCCTGCTCCGAAAACCTTAGCCGCGATAGCTCGCTACTCGCGTGGTGCCCACATATTCCTTCATGCACGTCCTTTAGGATGATCCTTCCTTCTTCGGGTGTAACACACCGTTGTAGCACACCCGAGATACTCGCGTTTGTATAGCTCCCCTTTTACCACGAGTAAAAGCTTTTGATCGCCTAATTATTCGCCTTGCTTCGACTGGATCGTCGGGTATGGTTTTCCTTAGGATATATGATATGTAAGCTTGCATCCATGGAATTTGCACCATCATGACTAGCTCTTGCTCTTCTTCTTCTTCTGCTGTGTCTTTGGCGATACTCGAGGGTTTCTCTTTTTTCTCCTTCTTTGTTTTTGCTGGCTTTGTTGATCTCTCGCTAATCTCTTCCCGAACACACCGGAGGAATCGCGAGGCATTGTGACCCGATGTTTGCGAGAACGTCGGCTTCATCGTTGCTCATCCTGCTGATGTGGTTTACCTCACAACCATCGAATAACTTCTCCAACTCATTGTACACCTCTTTGTATGCTATCATACTTTCGTTGACTGCATCGCATTGGTTCATGACTTGCTGTGCTACCAACTGTGAGTCGCCGAAAATTTTCAGTCGGGTTGCACCACAAGCTTTCGCCATCTTCATCCCGTGTATGAGAGCTTCATATTCTGCTTCATTGTTAGATGCGTTTGGGAACGTCATCCGCAGAACATACTTCAACTTGTCGCCTTCTGGTGATACTAATAGCACGCCTGCTCCAGCACCTTCCAATCTTTTGGACCCGTCGAAGTTCATGGTCCAAGTTCTCGATAAATCTGGGGTCCCGTGTTTTGTAGCTCCATCCACTCTGCAATGAAATCTGGTAAGACCTGCGATTTTATTGCTTTTCTTTTTCATACGTGATGTCCCGAGGGGAAAGTTCTATTCCCCAAAGGGAGACACGACCCGTAGCTTCGGGGTTGTTTAGTATATTTGATAAGGGAGCCTCGTTGACCACTATTATCGGGTGTGCCGAAAAATAGTGTCGCAATTTTCTTGCTGTCGTGAATACTCCATATGCTAGCTTTTGATATTGCGGGTATCGCTGTTTTGACGGCGACGGTACTTCGCTGATGAAATATACTGGCCTTTGAACTCCATGAAGCTTGCCTTCTTCTTCCCTTTCGACTACTAGGGCCGTGCTGACCACCTGAGGTGTAGCTGCAATATACAAGAGGAGAGGTTCTTTCTCTTTTGGCGCCACCAATATTGGTGGTGTCGAAATTGCTCGCTTGAGATTCTCGAAAGCTCGTCTCGCTTCCTCGTTCCATTGAAATTTTTCCCCTTGCTTGATCAATGCATAGAACGGCAACGCTTTTTCTCCTAGCCTCGGCGACGAATCGCTTAAAGCTGCGACTCGCCCCGTTAGCTGTTGTATTTCTTTCAACTTTGTTGGCTTTCTTATAGTAACGATGGCCTGTATTTTTCGGGATTAGCTTCAATCCCCCTTGCTCGATACTAAGAACCCGAGAAGTTCTCCAGCGGGAACTCCGAAAGAGCACTTTGTCGGGTTCAGCTTGAGGCAGAACTTGTCGAGGTTGTCGAAGGTTTCCTTCAAATCTTCGATCAAAGTCGATCCTTTCTTGGATGTTATTACGACATCATCGATGTAAACTTGTACATTTTTTCCGATCTGTGTTGCTAGGCACTTCTGCATCATCCGTTGATATGTTGCTCCCGCGTTTTTTAGACCAAAGGGCATTGTTTTGTAGCAAAACACGCCATAAGGTGTGATGAACGCTGTCTTGGCTTCATCTTCTTCTTTTAGTCTGATCTGGTTATAACCAGAGTATGCGTCCAAGAAGGAAAGACGTTCGCATCCTGCCGTGGAGTCGATGATTTCATCGATCCTTGGGAGGGGAAAGTGATCCTTGGGACAATGTTTATTGAGACACGTGAAGTCGACGCACATGCGAAGGACTATTGTGTGTTTCTTCGGCACCATCACTGGGTTAGCTACCCATGTGGCTTCTGTAGATATTTCTCTGATGAACCCAACATCTTTGAGTCGATCTATTTCTGATAACATGGCTTTGCGGCTAGGTTCCGAAAAACGCCGCAAAGGCTGCTTGACTGGTCGTGCGAGAGGGTCCAAATTGAGGTGGTGCTCGGCAAGTTCCCTGGGTACTCCTGGCATGTCAGCTGGACACCATGCGAAGATTTTCCAGTGCTCACGGAGGAACTCGACGAGCGCGCTTTCCTATGCGACATCCATGTTTGTGGCAATGGACGTCGTTTTCTTTGGATCTGTCGGGTGCATCTGTACCTCTTTTGAATCCTTGGTTGTATTGAAAGTTGGCTCCTTAGAAGATCTTCCTACCTCTGGCAGCACGTCATAATCAGTGAACCGTGGTGCCGCATATTCTGCTTGCATCCCGAAAGTTTCTGACAATCGATGAAAGTCCTTGTCGCATTTATCAGATAATGCGAAACTTCCTTTGATTGTGATAGGTCCCTTAGGCCCAGGCAACCTCCACAACAGATATGTATAATGCGGCACTGCCATGAACCTGGCGTACGCTGGTCGTCCCAACAAGGCGTGATATTGCGACGGGAAATCCACCACTTCGAACTCCAGATTCTCTATCCTGTAGTTTTCTCGGGTTCCAAACTGAACGTCGAGGTTGATCTTGCCCAATGGGTAACTTGGCTTCTCTGGTGTAATCCCGTGGAAACGTGTGTCAGTTGGTTTCAGATTTGCTAGGGATATGTTCATCTTCCTCAATGTATCTGCATACATGAGGTTTAAGCTGCTGCCGCCATCTATGAAAACTCTCGACACGTCAAAACCAGCGATTACAGCGGGTAAGATGAGTGCCGATTGTCCTGGTCGAGGGACTTGCTGCGGATGGTCTGCGATTGTGAAGCCGATATCTTGCCCCGACCAATTTAAGTACTCGACTGTTGGTGGAGGCATCTTCTCTGCCATGAACACTTGTCGAGATATTACCTTCTGCGCCCTGTTGGATGGCCTAGCTTTCTGAATCATCGAGACTACACCGTTAGAGTTGGGGTCAACATATGGAGGTGGATGTGGTGCTGCCGCAATTCTAAGCTGGTGTCGATTTTCGTCGGTAATTGCGGGAGGAGGTGGAAGGTGAATCTCGCTCCTTGGCTGTGGCACCCCCGGGATCAGGGTTAGACAAATACCAGATCTTCTTCTGATATAAGCCTAACCTAGAGCTCGAGAGACTACAGTGAGAGAATCGGTAACACAACAGTGACTCTACGACTCAAGAAGTAATACAAGCTCATAACTGAGCGAAGAACCAAAGTATTACAAGCGAGAGGTCACCGACTCGTCATACATCAATCAACGGAAGCAAAGTTATGCTATTAGACATAGCAAGATAGCAAAAGGCCTAAGAGGCCAGGAGCATAACGGCGACGTCCCAACCCATAGATTCCAGGCTGCCACCCGGGAACCCCAAGCTACTCGTCGATGTCGACTAGAAACCACCATCTCGTTGGAGCACTTCTTCTGAAACAAAAGCATGCAAAGCTGAGTACAGGGACTCAGCAAGACTTAGTACAACCTTTTAGCAAAGCGGTTATGCGGGCTTTCTGTAGAGCTTCTTTTGCGTAAAGCCAGTTTTCCTTTGTTAAACAAGAGGGAGAAGAAACTCGATTACTCAGAACCTTTAAAAGGGGATAAGAGAGCGTTATCTCTAGCTCTACTGATCATCATATTGTATCCACCAATCTTCATCATCTCGAACCACTATCCTCGGATGACCCCCTCAACACCCGAAGAAGGTATCCGTAAACACACATTGTTTGCCAAGTTTTACGATTAGGTTCATGTTCTCTATGGTCACAGAATCCATTCCCAAGTCGTCCATAACCGCGGACACGGCTTTTCGAAAAGATTTAACCCTGCAGGGGTGCACAACTTTACCCACACGTGCCAACCGACTCTTAATGCCAAATTATTAGCTCTCTTCCTTGGAAAGCCGGCAGAGGGTGGTTGACCACGACCTTTACCTTGCTGTCGCCGAGACCATGAGTCACGCGCTAAGGATTGTTCCGCCGTAACGGGTCAAGTCCCGAAGTCGGTCCTTAACGATGTGTGCCGAGGTGGGTTTCCCCGGAGGCCGCAACCTCCGACCACCTAGACCACGCTTACCTACCCGTTATGTACCTTTTCCCCCAAGCAAACATGCAATGCATATGTCCGGGTAAAGCGCAAACTATGTGACTCATGGAATCTACTAGGCAAGTTAGTGAGTCGAGAGGGTACCATAATAGGGCCTCGTGTGGTTGTACGCTCAGTCTTGGTTCAAGAGGCGAGAACTCGCATCCTAGGGTCGGCAGAAACGAAACAACCCACCACATCCCAATGTGGCCTTTCGTCTGAGCCTTTAATCATGTTTAACACTCATCTCTATACTTACCACGTCAACCTGTCATGCTAGATTCATTTCATTGTAAGGCTCCAGTCCGAAGACCGGAGTAGTAGCGTAACAAACTAAGCATGGCTAAGCATAAAGAGATAAAGGCTCTAGCGACGCACACATGCCAATCCTAGGTATGCTAGGAGCAGTGGATCAGGGTATTGAGGCTACAAAGGTCGGACATGCAACAAATAGGGTAACCCTACCTATCGATAAAAGACAGTTGAATCGCATGCAATATGTAGGAACCAAAGATAAAAGCATTTGGAAATCATATATATGAACCAGGCTAGGGCTTGCCTTTGTCCCTGACAAACCAATATGGATCTTCGAGATCCCATGCTTGAGTTGTTCGTCGATGTACAAGTATTGATCTGCGTCGTTGTCGATCTTCATCGTCTCGGCACTTGCTCTATCGATCGCGAAGAAGCAAATACTAGAAAGAGAGAAATAACATTCAATACATGGCATAATGCAATGCACATTCAAGTATGATGATATGACATGTTAATTAGGTACTAAAGCTAACCCTAGGACAAGAGCATCAATTTAACTGGGTTTCGGTGAACTAGGGTTAGTAGTTCCGGAACCTCAGAGGGGTTGATTAAGTTATCCTATTAAGTACAGGGTTCAAAGTTGCTTAATCATGCATGATTGTGCTACTAAAGTGTAGATCTCATTTTTCTGAAGATTTTGATATATTATACACATTTTTCCGAATTAAAATGAATTAGTTATGAATTAAACAAGATTTAACCATTTTCTGGAATTTCTGGAAAATGTTAAATATCTGACAGGAGGGGTCCACCGTCGGGGTTTTATTAATTTCCAAAACATTTACGAAAAGATTAAATATCTGACAGCCGGTCCCACCTGTCATAGTTTTATTCATTTACAGAAATGATAAAACAAAAATAAAAATAAAAAGAAAAGGCTGACGGCCGGGTCCCACCGAGTCAACCGCCGGTGGTTGACCACGGCGGCCCGGCGCCGGCGGCGAGCGAGCGGGCGTTCCGGGGCTCGCCCGGACGCGCCGCTTAGCGCGTTAGATGCGCCGCGGACACGGGCGACCACCCGGTGGTGGCGCCGCCCGAAGGAGGTCGCCGGAGCGGCGCCGGCGTTGAGCAGCGCGGCGGCCGGGCACGGGCGCGCGTCGCGGCAGTGACAGAGAGGGGGAGGGAGGAAGAGGAGGGGCTCAGGAGGAAGCCCTGCTCACCGGGAACCTCGTAGGGGGGTCGGCAACGGCGGGGGAAGGCGGACGGCGGCGAAACGGGGCCGGCCGGAGTCGGGGAAGAAGGCTTGGCGCGGGCGTCTGCGGGCGTTGCCGGGTCGATTCGTTGCAGGGGGAGGACGAGGGGAGCAAGGCGGAGACGGTGGTGGTAACGGCTGGGCGCGGGGGTGGCCGGAACGGCGGCGCAAAGTGGCGGCCGTGGGCTAGGGTTTGGTCTGGCGCGCACAGAGAAAGGGAGAAGAGAGCGCGCGAGGGTGGGGAGAGGATGAGGATGAGGGGGAGACGTTCCAGGACGTCTCCTTGTCGAGGAGGCGAGCAGGAGGTGGCCGCGCCGGCCTCTGTCGGCAGGGCACGCAGGTGCCTGCCTGGCAGGAGGAAGAAGACAAGGGCATTTTGCCCATAACCCCCTGCCCTTTTCTGTTTTATTGAAAATAATTAAAACAGGGCTAAAACCATTTGTAATTATTGTTTTGGGCTAATTTTGAAACCAGGAACTTCCAAAATCTTGTACCAACATTGTCTGACATCATTGATCATTTCAAAAATAACACACAACAAGATTTTGAAGGTTTGAAACATTTCAAATAGAGGTAGAACTTTGGAATTTAGGGTTTCCACTTCACTTTTAAAAAGCAAATTTTTCCTAATGCATTTAATATGATGCTCATGAATGCACAAACAACTTCCTAATTAGGGTTTGTTAGACAGGGATGTTACAACTCTATCCCCCTTACAAGAATCTCGTCCCCGAGATTCCTAAGGTAGGAAAAAGAGAAGGTAACAAGAACTACACCGATCTTCAACGAGCTTGTCGATACCACGATGATCTTCTTTGTTGAAGAAGTTGATCCACGACACCATGAATGAAGCTGATCCACCACATCACAAATGAAGCGCTTCATTTTCTTCGTTTGAGGTTGTTGCTCAACAACACCTAGAGGAAAGAGGGAATGACACTGGACGGTGGATCTTTACAAAGATCGAGTATCTCATGGTCAATGGAAAAGAGTGTTCAAAAACATCTCTTGAGATGACAACCATGAAACATATCAAGGTAGCGGAGGAGATGGAAGAAGTTTCAACTTTTGGTAGGCAATTGCTCCATGCTTGATAAGAACATGAAAGGACAAAGTAGCGAAGAGTTAAATTGCCTTTGATACCATAACGAGGCACTCTTAGAGAGGGTGACTCGTAGAAGCACGGATGATTATACAACGAGAGCAACTTTAGACTTCAGAAACATAGTTACTCTTCGGCAAGGATACATGAATTGATTGTTGTCTACTCAAAAGGCTGGGGCCTAGATGGTTGACGAATTCACACAACGTGTGAATTGATCAGAAGTTTCGGTACAAACCAAAGGAAGGGGAAGGGTACTAGCGAGGGAAGTGTCAAGGATCAGCGGAGATTGAAATTTCTCCAAACGAAGTTGTTGTCACCGGAGAAATGACTTTGATGGATTGACCGAGAGACATTTAGTAACTCTGCTTATAAGGTTCTCCTTGATGGTCTAGACACCAATATTAGGCTATTGACTAGCCTTTAATAGGTCATCAAGCGAAGATCATACTTCGGAATTGAAAAGACACTATGAGGGCAATCCTCATGGAGAGTGGTTATTCTTGATGATTCAAGAGATTATGACATTAGACCTTCCGACTAATTGTGTTAACCACGACATCAATCTTGCCGGATTTACAAAGAGACCTATGTCAAAATCCTTGAGAAACACTACCCATCATTGCTGCTTGAGATTCAGCTTAGGTTATGTGTAAAGATATTTCGGACTCAGCATGTCCAATTAGAAAATTTTCAGCGGTTACCACCAAGGTAAAGTCGATAGATTCTCAAGATATGGACCACAATGTCAAGCTCCAAAGGATTAAGCTAGATTGCGTAATACATGTGGTTGCGACTGCAGAGGCAATTGTGTGCACATGAATTTTGCAATGTAACACATGTGAGTCCTTGTGGGGACATGAAAGAAGATTTCGAAGTTCTTCAGCTTCTTATCTTTCTTGAACAAACCAGTCAGTGGCTTAGGGTGCATAGAGGAACGTTTCAAGGAATGGAGGTAACAACCTTTCATCTCAAGAATACTTCGCACCTGCATTCCTAATCGACTTGCGATGATTCCCGAGGAAAACAAAGGGAACTCGACTCGGATCCACAGCGACATCTTTCAGCAAATGCACGAGAACCAGAGAAGGTCTCTTCCAACATCCAGAACACATACTTCATGATATCACAAAGATGTTTCTTAAAAGTTTCCAATATTAATGCCCACTGTTCAATATGAATCTCTTTAAACATGGAGGAAATAAGAATGTCATCGATGTGCTCAACAACAAACTTATCAAGATACTCCAATTAGGGACTCATATTCCATATGGACTCGGCAGAAATATTGGTCAGACCAAAGGACATGAAGGTATACTCAGACGAGACACCACGAGTATAAACATCATCAAGATAGTCCTTGGAACTGAGTTTGATTTGACGATAGCCCAAGCTCAAATCAAATATGGGAAAGATAGCATATCCATAAAGGAGATACTTTCTGACTTCAACGTAGACAACACTAGACATCCCTTTAAGAAGGAACGAGTCTGATAGAGCTTTTGTCTTTCAACTCTCCAAGTTGTTGTTTAAGCTCAACCAACTAGTCTGGGGTTATCCAGTACGGTTCTTGGAGAAGGAGTAGTTCAACGAACCAACGTACTCATGAACTCGACAACACGGTCATGTAACAACATGGCGATACTTCTAGAAAGACAACTAGAATATCACGAACCACCGGTATATCACTGAGTTCGAGAGGGGGTCTTGCTTTACAAAGCAACCGATGTGGTCTTGAGAGCTTTGGCATAAACCTAACTCTTTGACCGAAGATGTGCCAGAACAAACGGACTTGGCAGCACAATCAAACTTCGCTTAGTAATTGGGGAACCAATCATGCTAAGAATGACACAAATGTCCTTGGATTTCGAAGCAACGAGAATTGCTAAGAATCTCAGATGTTCACATCAATACGCACACTCCAACATTCCCAAGCATAGAAAGCTCGAAGGAAGGGTGATTAAAGATGTGCAAGAGCATCACTTCATCAATGAGGTCATGATACAACAAGATCTCATGATATAGAAGAGGGTGATACCCTAAGGTAGAACAGAACAAAAGCTAACGAGGCCTCTTAATCTGCGGATTACAATACTTTGACCAAGTCTTTGAAATGGACGAGGTACTGGAGTTTGTTTCTCCTGACATACCGAAGTGGCGTGTCTTAAAGAACCACTAGAATAACCTGCACTAGAGAAACCAATGCACATTTACCACTTGGTTGCTAACTAGCAAACAAGGTTGGAAAGCAGCTAAAGAGGAAGAACACGATCAGGATCAGAATTTCCTGAGATGTAGATGCACAAGATAACACTTTTGTGAAACTCATGCTGAAAAAAAGAAGGTGTGGCGGAGTCACAGACATAGATATAAGACTCTCAAAGAGCACTCTTGTTGTGATCCATTTGGTTCAATGAAAGAACCTCTGGGATAGCTAGTGGAAGGGAAAGATCTTAATTGTCGCAATTCAACACGACAATCACTACAAGCTTCAGGGATAGCTTGATGTGAATTTAGCCATCCCGATGTAATGTTTGAACATTAACACCAGTGTTCAATGGCATGGATCTTGGGTTAAAGGCCAGCTTCATGTACTAAGATTCATTAGAATCCAGCACAATCGGGGACCTTCGGTTCAAGTCCAAGGGTTAAAACCCGAGAAAGGAGTACCTACTACCAAGTGGCACGGAGGACACTATGAGGTAGTAAACACAATGTAGCTTCTAGAAGCGATGCAAGGAATCGAAACAATCCAAGAAAATAAAAAGGAGGCATACAAGGTGAAAAGAAACCTCGAAGCCTGGAACAGAGTTTTGTGGAACCCACAGACTAGAAAGATCACGATGGAAGGAGATCTCTCTACTAAAACAAAACAAGGAGGATGCACAGAACACACACGACTCTAGAGAACTCTGCACTAGGTCAACTGGTTTAGAAACGACATGCCTTGAGGCACCAAATTTGAAAGACTAGAAGAGATAGAAAAACTTTTAAACCAACACAAGGTAAGGCACCTTAGAATTAGAGCGATACCAGATAAGGAATAAAAAGAAGCCTAATCAGATTTTCGAAAATACTTTTAGCTTTCAAATAGTTTTCACAAACTCTAGACTCAACATCGACCAATTAACAAGGGTTTCCTACAGGCAGTCCTGCTCTGATACCAAATCCTGTGGCACCCCCGGGATCAGGGTTAGACAAATACCAGATCTTCTTCTGATATAAGCCTAACCTAGAGCTCGAGAGACTACAGTGAGAGAATCGGTAACACAACAGTGACTCTACGACTCAAGAAGTAATACAAGCTCATAAGCGAGCGAAGAACCAAAGTATTACAAGCAGAGGTCACTGACCTGTCATACATCAATCAACGGAAGCAAAGTTATGCTATTAGACATAGCAAGATAGCAAAAGGCCTAAGAGGCCAGGAGCATAACGGCGACGTCCCAACCCATAGATTCCAGGCTGCCACCTGGGAACCCCAAGCTACTCGTCGATGTCGACTAGAAACCACCATCTGTTGGAGAGACTTCGTATCGAAACAAAAGCATGCAAAGCTGAGTACGGGGACTCGGCAAGACTTAGTACAACCTTTTAGCAAAGCGGTTATGCGGAGCTTTACGTAGAGCTTCTTTTGCGTAAAGCCAGTTTTCCTTTGTTAAACAAGAGGGAGAAGAAACTCGACTACTCAGAACCTTTAAAAGGGGATAAGAGAGCGTTATCTCTAGCTCTACCGATCATCATATTGTATCCACCAATCTTCATCATCTCGAACCACTATCCTCGGATGACCCCCTCAACACCCGAAGAAGGTATCCGTAAACACACATTGTTTGCCAAGTTTTACGATTAGGTTCATGTTCTCTATGGTCACAGAATCCATTCCCAAGTCGTCCATAACCGCGGACACGGCTTTTCGAAAAGATTTAACCTCGCAGGGGTGCACAACTTTACCCACACGTGCCAACCGACTCTTAATGCCAAATTATTAGCTCTCTTCCTTGGAAAGCCGGCGAGAGGGTGGTTGACCACGACCTTTACCTTCGTCGTCGCCGAGACCATGAGTCACGCGCTAAGGATTGTTCCGCCGTAACGGGTCAAGTCCCGAAGTCGGTCCTTAACGATGTGTGCCGAGGTGGGTTTCCCCAGAGGCCGCAACCTCCAGCCACCTAGACCACGCTTACCTACCTGTTATGTACCTTTTCCCCCAAGCAAACATGCAATGCATATGTCCAGGTAAAGCGCAAACTATGTGACTCATGGAATCTACTAGGCAAGTTAGTGAGTCGAGAGGGTACCATAATAGGGCCTCGTGTGGTTGTACGCTCAGTCTTGGTTCAAGAGGCGAGAACTCGCATCCTAGGGTCGGCAGAAACGAAACAACCCACCACATCCCAATGTGGCCTTTCGTCTGAGCCTTTAATCATGTTTAACACTCATCTCTATACTTACCACGTCAACCTGTCATGCTAGATTCATTTCATTGTAAGGCTCCGAGTCCGAAGACCGGAGTAGTAGCGTAACAAACTAAGCATGGCTAAGCATAAAGAGATAAAGGCTCTAGCGACGCACACATGCCAATCCTAGGTATGCTAGGAGCGAGTGGATCAGGGTATTGAGGCTACAAAGGTCGGACATGCAACAAATAGGGTAACCCTACCTATCGATAAAAGACAGTTGAATCGCATGCAATATGTAGGAACCAAAGATAAAAGCATTTGGAAATCATATATATGAACCAGGCTAGGGCTTGCCTTTGTCCCTGACAAACCAATATGGATCTTCGGAGATCCCATGCTTGACTTGTTTGTCGGTGGACAAGTATTAATCCGCATCGTTGTCGATCTTCATCGCCTCGAGCACGTGCTCTATCGATCGCGAAGAAGCAGATACTAGAAAGAGAGAAATAACATTCAATACATGGCATAATGCAATGCACATTCAAGTATGATGATATGACATGTTAATTAGGTACTAAAGCTAACCCTAGGACAAGAGCATCAATTTAAGCTGGGTTTCGGTGAACTAGGGTTAGTAGTTCGGAACCTCAGAGGGGTTGATTAAGTTATCCTATTAAGTACAGGGTTCAAAGTTGCTTAATCATGCATGATTGTGCTACTAAAGTGTAGATCTCATTTTTCTGAAGATTTTGATATATTATACACATTTTTCCGAATTAAAATGAATTAGTTATGAATTAAACAAGATTTAACCATTTTCTGGAATTTCTGGAAAATGTTAAATATCTGACAGGAGGGGTCCACTGTCAGGGTTTTATTAATTTCCAAAACATTTACGAAAAGATTAAATATCTGACAGCCGGTCCCACCTGTCATAGTTTTATTCATTTACAGAAATGATAAAACAAAAATAAAAATAAAAAGAAAAGGCTGACGGCCGGGTCCCACCGGAGTCAACCGCCGGTGGTTGACCACGGCGGCCCGGCGCCGGCGGCGAGCAGAGCGGGCGTTCCAGGGCTCGCCTGGACGCGCCGCTTAGCGCGTTAGATGCGCGCGGACACGGGCGACCACCTGGTGGTGGCGCCGCCCGAAGGAGGTCGCCGGAGCGGCGCCGGCGTTGAGCAGCGCGGCGGCCGGGCACGGGCGCGCGTCGCGGCAGTGACAGAGAGGGGGAGGGAGGAAGAGGAGGGGCTCAGGAGGAAGCCCTGCTCACCGGGAACCTCGTAGGGGGGTCGGCAACGGCGGGGAAGGCGGACGGCGGCGAAACGGGGCGGCCGGAGTCGGGGAAGAAGGCTTGGCGCGGGCGTCCGCGGGCGTTGCCGGGTCGATTCGTTGCGGGGGAGGACGAGGGGAGCAAGGCGGAGACGGTGGTGGTAACGGCTGGGCGCGGGGGTGGCCGGAACGGCGGCGCAAAGTGGCGGCCGTGGGCTAGGGTTTGGTCTGGCGCGCACAGAGAAAGGGAGAAGAGAGCGCGCGAGGGTGGGGAGAGGATGAGGATGAGGGGGGACGTTCCGGGACGTCTCCTTGTCGAGGAGGCGAGCGAGGAGGTGGCCGCGCCGGCCTCGTCGGCGAGGGCACGCGAGTGCACACTCGGCGGGAGGAAGAAGACAAGGGCATTTTGCCCATAACCCCTCGCCCTTTTCGTTTTATTGAAAATAATTAAAACAGGGCTAAAACCATTTGTAATTATTGTTTTGGGCTAATTTTGAAACCAGGAACTTCCAAAATCTTGTACCAACATTGTCTGACATCATTGATCATTTCAAAAATAACACACAACAAGATTTTGAAGGTTTGAAACATTTCAAATAGAGGTAGAACTTTGGAATTTAGGGTTTCCACTTCACTTTTAAAAAGCAAATTTTTCCTAATGCATTTAATATGATGCTCATGAATGCACAAACAACTTCCTAATTAGGGTTTGTTAGACAGGGATGTTACATTGGCTCCCGAGGATTTCTGTTATTTGCTTGGGCATTTGCGATTCCTGCGGCTCGCAGCATTGCCTGAAAATTGCGGCAGTCTTTCTGGAGATGTCCTGACTGTCTCTTTCCATTGTTGTCGAGGTAAAAGTGCATTTGGCACGGACCGTTCATCATATCTTCGGGAGATACATAAGGTCTTTGAATCCTTGGTCCACTATTTTGCCTGTTTCCACGAAAATCACCTCTATTGTCGCCTTGTTGCTCGTTGCTCCTTTGATAATCATCTCGACTATTTCCTCCGGGATTTCCCCGAAAACCAGCCGATATATGGCCGGGAGCATCGTTGTTGTAGAACTGGCGAGAAAATCGCCTTCTATTTTGATAATTTCGACCACGATCCTCTTCTGGCGACCTATGTCGCTTGTTGTATATTGCGTCTTCTCCATCTGCCCATTTATTGGCTATCTCCATGAGTGCTGATATGGTCTTAGGGTTAGTTCTCCCTAAGTCCTCGATGAAATCTGCTCGGCGGACTCCCGCCACGAACGCATCTATTGCCCTCTCGTCGGATATATCCTCTCGCCGAGTTCTTTATGATGTTCCATCGCTGTATATACTTCCTCATCGACTCGTCGTGTTTTTGTCGGCATGCCCTTAGCTCTTCCAACGATGCAGGTTTCTTGCACGTGGATCGGAAGTTTTTCACGAAGATGTCCTCAAAGGTCTCCCAGCTGTCGATGGAATTTAAGGGGAGTTTCTTTATCCAAGATCTTGCGGCACCACTCAGGTGAACTTGGATACTTTGCATAGCTGTTGCTCTGGTTCCTCCTACCAGTTTTACCATCTCGAGATAATCCACGAGCCAATCCTCGGGATCTTGCAGGCCGTCGAACTTCTTGAAATTTTCGGGTAACTTGAACCCTTTTGGGACTCGAGTTTTTCGAACTCTTCTCGTAAAGCACGGGAGCCCACACATATCTTCGTCGGCAAGCTCTGGCGAGTGCTGACGCTCCCTTCTTTCTTGTCGCGCTCTATCCACCCTTACTTGGACTGCTGTGTCTCTTGCTCCACTTGCTCTTGGTGGGTCCCGAACTGCTGCGGTGGGTCGTGGACTATTTTGCCTAGGATTTTCTTCGGGAGGCGTTGTTGCAAACGCTGTTCCCATAACTCCTACTCCAGCCATCGCCATATTGAACAATGGTTCTCTCGGGTCCCCAGGAGGTGGTCTAGACGCCAAGATGTACGCTTGTGTTGCCATGTAACCTGCTTCTGGCGTTTTTGGGATGATATTTCCTCTTTCATCAATCGACATAAAGGACATGTCGAGATTTTGGATTATGTTTCCTCTTTCTCTTCGGGTATGTTTTGCAACCGAGACATTGCTCTCCTCCGAGCTTCTCCGTGACTATCTCCCGCATTTCCTGAAAGGCGACTTAAATCTGCTCATGCGTACGCTTGATGCGAAGCCGCTTCTTTCCTCCTATTCAAGGATGCCGTCTCGTTTTTCCAAATCTCCGCTTACCCGAGCAAGTCTATATTGATATGCCTGTAACTCTTGTACGGTAGCAGTAGTATTCATTGGTTCTGATCCATCCATGGCTCTCGCAGCCCTATCCCACGCAGCTTGCGGGAGTTGGACTTTTGCGCGAGTTGAAGATCCGGCATATTTAGTGCCTAGACCTGTCCTGAGATCAGCGGGATCGACGTATGGATTGCCCAAATCGTCGAAAGCCTCTGACGTTTGTGGTTCTGATGTACCCGTTTCTTCTATTGCACAAATCTGGTGGTATTTTGCGTATTGATTTTTGTCAAGGTTGGTGACACCATCATACGAGTGGTGAAGACCTTCCCGATGGCGACAGATTTGTCGATGAAGTTGAAGCTGCCGATGCTTTCAGAGTCACTGCTTATAAAGGAGTCCGCAGACGACTCGAAGGATGTGTTGCTGAAGATCTTGGCGAGCTTTCCCTTCGCCTTGGTGTCGATGAAGTATGGCGAAGAAAACTTCTCGTCACTCGACGAAGAGCTAGAATCGACCGCTGAAAATTCCGACGAGATCGGATCTTCGAGACGGTAGGATCCTTCCTTGTTGACGCCAAATCGGAATTCTCCGAACATCATGATGATGGGCTCCTCCAAATAGGCACATGCATCCATACGGGAGGGCGGGTGAGGAATAAAATTGAATAGATCAGTTTTTCCCTTGTTACCTCGATCCATCGCGTTGCTTGCTGTTGACGATGTCGAAGATCTTGAACGTGCCATCGAGATCAGCTCCTTGCAACCTCTAATTCCCACAGACGGCGCCAATTGACAAAGGATTAACTTGTCAATGCCTACAGATTGTAGACTAGGGTTTTGCTAGAAGTAGAGGGCAAGTAGATCTCGAAGGTTTAGGCGGAAAGTACTCGACGATTATGAGAACTAGGGTTATGTTGACAGTAGATTCGATCCTTTCTTTGTCCCTCGACTCCCCCTTATATAGGAGGTGGAGCCGAGGGTTTCGTTTTGTACAAATTACAGAGTTCGGGACGGTTTCTAACTCATCCCGCCAGATTACAAACAACTCTTCCTATTACAACTCTAGCTTTCCTTAATATATCTTGGACTCTCGAATCTCCTTATTCTTCGGGTAGTGGGCCTTCAGTAAACTCCGGGTACTATCTTCGGCAGGCCCATTTGGGATGCCTATGTCAATGCCGGCGAATCGTCATGGCGTGATCATAATAAAGTTCTTGTGCAGAAGAATAGCGTGGAGGCTCCGTATGACCATAACGTTGATGCGAGGAGCTCGCTGCATCGGATGACGAGTCGAGATGTTCCTCGGCCTCCTCCGTGCCGCCTCTTGCCTGATGGCCATCTCCCTCCAAGTATGCATTCAGTTCTCCTTCTGTGACTGACCAATTCTTCCTGGAATCAAAGTTAAACAAAACAGGTGCAGGCAATCGTACTAACTTTTCAGTTTTCTTAGTTGTTCTCCAAGTTTTCTTATAAAATGTTACCTTGTAAAACAGGTTACTCAAGTTAGACGAGTCAGAAACAAATTCATGTTTAATCATGGAGACTATATCAAGTTTTTCTACGGAAAGCTGAATATCAAGATGGTGAGGTTCTACACCATGCATAGCTAATAAACGAGAGGCGATGAGACCTCCGCAAATTCCTCCCCTCTCATGGTTAGTAGCAAGTCTATAGGCTATCAAAGCTCCCAAGTTATAAGTCTTATCACCTTGTAATGCAGCAGCTAGGAAAGCTAAATCTTGGATAGATAACTTACTTGAATTCTTTCTAGCAAGAACACACTTGGTGATGAAATAAGCAAAGTAACGAATAGCTGGGAATTGAATACTACTGATTTTACCACCATCCTCTGAGAAGCTTCTTCCATGACAAATCATCTTGTAGAGATTCAAGAGCTCTTGCGGCGATCCCCTCATCTTCTCGCACGATCCCCATTGCGGCACTCTAATGGCTGCACAGAAATCATTGAAAGGCAAGTTGACAGTTTTATTATAAATTTTGTACCGAACCATGGGGTTAGATTGAGACCAATTGAACGCAAAATCCTGCACTACAGACATAGTCAATTTTGCATATTGGCATGGTTCACCAACAACAAAATCATTCAATCCTGCACGGGAGATTAGATCCTGAACATCTCGCAAGATTCCTGCACTTCTCATAAAATCTGTGCACGGGTAGCAAGAGGGGTATACTCCCTCCTCGCGGTTAACTCTCATGACTTGTTGCACCTCCAATTATTGTTGATTTAGTTGATGACTATTCCACTCCATTTTCTGAAATTTTTCAACAAACATTATAAAATTTGATTTGGTGACATATAATTGAGGGATACTACCATAGGAACTTGCTAGAGTACTAAACATGCATCAAAACTAATTCTTACAACTTAGAACAAGCATGCAAGCTCACTAAACATGTTACCTACAGCAGCAAAATATTCAAGATATACTCAACCAAACAAAATTCTACTTAGATAATCGGAGGAGTCACATACCGGAGAGCAAATGTGCCAAATTTCAGACAGAAATCTGGGCTGAGCAAAGAGATCGAGAAATCTTCAGCTCTTGAGCAGAAACGCGAGTGAGAGAAAGTGAGTACGAGTTTTTTCGGGAGAGAGAGTGCAATGAGTGAAAGAGATGAAGTGGTGGAGCAAGGAGGGCCCCACACAACAGGGTGGCGCGCCCTCTGCCGGCCGCGCCGCCCGTGGGGTGCCACCCTGGGGTGCCCCACTGGTCATCCCCAGGTGTTCCCAGGTGCCTTGTCAAAAAATAGGACTACTGGTATAATTTTTGTGAATTTTTTAAAACTTTGAAAAATGCACATTTCTGGGTGTTAAATTTATTATTACTGGGCAGAAAAGATTTTGAAATCTCTAATTAACTTAAGCATATTGCAAAATAAAAGTGCTACAGCAAGTAGATCAAGTGGAGGAAGAAAGAAGTTTTGTTTAGCTCTTCTATGCATATAAAATGTACTTGTTAACAAGGTTGATCAAGTCTTGCCACCAAATAATTTTACATGTCATAAGAAGAAATAAACCTCAAATCAATCATATTACCTTATATTGTATTGATGTGGATCCAATCATAATAGTTTGATATCCTTCTTTAGGATCATATATAGGACAATCAATAACTCCCACTTGGACCGTTCTTGAATTGGAAATTGTATTAACTCCACATATTTTATCAGTCTTCTTGGGGAAATAGACAGTATGTTCCTTGTCATCAACATTAAAAGTGACTTTTCCTTTATTGCAATCAATAACAGCCCCTGCAGTATTAAGAAAGGGTCTCCCAAGAATAATGGACATATTATCATCTTCGAGCATTTCCAACACAACAAAATCAGTTAATATCAAGCATTTTTGAGTAACTTGAACAGGAACATCCTCACATACACCAACAGGAATAGCAGTAGATTTATCAGCCATTTGCAAAGATATATCAGTCGGTATCAACTTGTCTAAATAAAGTCTCTTATAAAGAGAAAAAGGCATAACACTAACTCCCGCTCCCAAATCACATAGAGCAGTTCTAACATAATTATTCTTCATGGAACAAGGAATAGTTGGAATACCTGGGTCGCCAAGCTTCTTTGGAACCTTACCATTAAAAGAGTAATTAGCAAGCATAGTGGAAATCTCCTCATTAGGAATTTTCCTTTTGTTAGAGACAATATCTTTCATATACTTTGAATAAGGAGGCAATTTAATAGCATCAGTCAAAGGGATTTGCAAGAATAATGGTTTCATCCAATCACAAAATTTATTAATTTATTATAGTGTTCTTCTTCCTTTGATTTTAGTTTCCTAGCAGGAAAAAGGCATTTGCTTTTGAACCCAAGGTTCTCTTTCATTACCATGTTTCTCAGCAATAAATCTTCTTTAGTATACTTTTTATTCTTAACATGCTTTTCAGGTTCATTTTCAACCTCTTCTTTATCGAAGCATCATTCTTATCATTATCTTTATCATGTTCATTACCACTTTCGGTTTCAGCATCGAAATAGAAATACTATTAGGATCATTAACAGGTTCAGAGGATTCTACAACATTCTTATGTTTCTTTTTCTTTTTCTTAGATGGAGCACTAGTTTTAGTTCGTTGAGAATCTTGTTCAACTCTTTTGGGATGTCCCTCAGGATATAGAGGATCCTGGGTAGAAACACCACCTCTAGTTGTTACTTCATAAGTATGTTTTTCTTTAGAATTATTTTCCAACAAGTCATTTTGCACTTTAGTGAGTTGATCAATTTGAGTTTGAACCATATGAAAATGTTTAACAAGCATCTTAACATCATTGGAGGTTCTCTCCACAATATCATGCAATTCACTAATAGCTCGAGAATTTTCCATTAAATGATTCTCTACTCTCATATTAAAATTTTCTTGCTTAACAATATAATTATCAAACTCATCTAAGCATTGTGCAGGAGGTTTTGAATACGGAATATCTTCCCTAGTAAAGCGTTGAAGAGAGTGTACCTCAATCATGGATGAAGGGGGAGTTATCTTACATAAATCTTCTATAGGAGGTAAATTCTTCACATCTTCAGGTTTAATACCCTTCTCCTTAAGAGACTTCTTAGCTTCCCTCATATCTTCATCATTTAATTTAATCATACCCCTCTTCTTCAGTATCGGTGTCGGAGTTGGTTCAAGTGTAGTCCAATCATCATGATTCCGGCCTATTTTAGCCAATAATTCTTCAGCATCGTTTGGAGTTCTTTTCCTGAAAACACAACCAGCACAACTATCCAGGTATGCCCTAGACTCAATGGTTAGTCCACTATAAAATATATCAAGTAAATCATGCTTTTCCAAATCATGTTCAGGCCGAGCTGAGCAAAATCTCGCCCAAGCCTCAAGCAATTTCTCTCCATCTTCCTGATCAAAATTATAAATTCTCTGCAAAGCAATATGTTGAGCACTAGCAGGAAAGTATTTCCGGAAGAAAACATCAAGCAATTCTTTTGGACTCTTAATAGAATCAGGTGGCAAACTATTATACCAAGTTTTAGCGTCATCCTTTAATGAGAATGGAAAGATTTTAGCAACAAAGTAAGTACGCTTCTTAACATCATCAGAAAACAAGCTACTCAGAGTAGATAGCTCAATCATGTGTTCAACAACACTTTCTTTTTCAGTACCACAAAAGGGTGTTTTCTCAACTATAGGTATATGAGATAGATCAAGAGAAAAATCATAATCTTTATCCTTAATGTTTATAGGAGATGTGGCAAATTTAGGATCAGGAGACAGTTTATATCTAACAGTATGTTCTGCAAGCAACTTTTTAATTTTTCTTGCATCGGTAGTAGCATTGCATTTTTCAATAAAATCATCATCAAGTTCCACATAATCTTCATCAAGATCATCACTAGAGTATTCAACGGACTCGGGTGAATTAACGAGTGTAGCAGCATTTTCATTAGGAGTTTCGAGTATTTTCAATTTGTCTAGACCTAGCAATTGTAGCATCTAGAAAAGATCCTAACGAACCATCATTATCAAGCACAGCAGAAGCATCATCACAATTATAAGAGGAATTTTCAGATTCAGCGAAGTACCAGACATTTGAAGCTTGTGGTGGTGAAACAAGTTTACTTATCACGGATGGTGAATCAAGAGCAGCGAGAGGTACTCGGAGTTGTACCTTTTCTTGTAGTGGATGGTAATATAGCGACCTTAGTATCGCGAGGTTTACCCATGATGGAGAATTTGCAGCGAACAATATCAATCCAAGTGAACTTCCAAATAAAGCTATGCTCCCCGGCAACGGCGCCAGAAAATAGTCTTGATGACCCACAAGTATAGGGGATCACAACAGTCTTCGCGGGAAGTAAAACCCAATTTATTGATTCGACACAAGGGGAGACAAAGAATACTTGAAAGCCTTAACAGCGGAGTTGTCAATTCAGCTGCACCCGGAAACAGACTTGCTCGCAAGAGTTTATCAGTAGTAACAGTTTTATAGTAGTAGCAGTAGTGAAATAACAGCAGCAGAGTAACAAAGACAGCAGTTGTGATTATAGTAAAAAGCAGGATTAAAATACTGTAGGCACAGGGATGGATGAACGGGCGTTGCATGGATGAGAGAAACTCATGTAACAATCAAGGCAGGGCATTTGCAGATAATAATAAAGCGGTATCCAAGTACTAATCAATCAATAGGCATGTGTTCCATATTTAGTCGTACGTGCTCGAAATGAGAAACTTGCACAACATCTTTTGTCCTACCAGCCGGTGGCAGCCGGGCCTCTAGGGAATCTACTGGATATTAAGGTACTCCTTTTAATAGAGCACCGGAGCAAAGCATTAACACTCCGTGAACACATATGATCCTCACATCACCGCCTTCCCCTCCGGTTGTCCCAATTTCTGTCACTTTGGGGCCTCGGGTTCCAGACAGCAATATGTGTATACAACTTGCAGGTAAGATCATAAACAACGAATATCTTCATGAATCAATAACATGTTCAGATCTGAGATCATGGCACTCGGGCCCTAGTGACAAGCATTAAGCATAACAAGTTGCAACAATATCATTAAAGTAACATCTACGGATACTAGGCACCATGCCCTAACAATCTTATGACTATTACATGACCAATCTCATCCAATCCCTACCATCCCCTTCAGCCTACAGCGGGGGAATTACTCACACATGGATGGGGGAAACATGGCTGGTCGATGGAGAGGCATCGGTGGCGATGATCTCCTCCAATTCCCCGTCCCGGCGAGGTGCCAGAACGGAGTTTCTGGTCCCGAGACGGAGTTTCGCGATGGTGGCGGCGTACTGGATGGTTTCTGGCGACTTTGACTTCTCCCCGTGCGTTTTTAGGTCGAGGGCGTTAAGTAGTCCAAAGGAGGGCGTCGGGGGCCAGCCGAGACGGCCACACAATAGGGCGGCGCGCCCCCCTCCTGGGCCGCGCCGGCCTACTGTGTGGGGGCCTCGGGCCCCCACCTGGCTTGCCCTTCTGGCTCCGTCAGTATTCTGGGAAAATAGGACCTTTCGCATAAATTCCGAGGATTTTCCTGAAAGTTCGATTTCTGCACAAAAACGAGACACCAGAGCAATTCTGCTGAAAACAGCGTTAGTCCGTGTTAGTTGTATCCAAAATACACAAATTAGAGGCAAAACAATAGCAAAAGTGTTCGGGAAAGTAGATACGTTTTGGACGTATCAAGAAGCGAGGAGAAGCATGCCCGTGACGTCGCTACCATGCCACTCGTGCACGCCCCAGTTCACCTCTCGCCCCACTTGCTGAGACCATCTTTCGTCCTCTCCTCTCGTCTACATCAGCACCACTATGCCAGGAAGTTAAAGGACATCTTCCTTCGACCCCCCGTGCCCTGCAATGGCCTTGCGCCGCAGAAGTCGTCGCCGACAGGGAAGACGGGCACGAGAGGACACCCACTGCTCCTGAACACCGTTTGCTGTTCCACGACCACCGTAACGTTCCCCAGACAACACTGCACCGTCCTAGCTCGCCGCCCATGCCTCTAGCTGCCTGTAGCCACGACCCCGATGATCTCCGATCCATGCCGAGTTGCGCCCCCGTCGAGCCTATATAATAAGGCTCTCCCCCAGACCAAGAACACCACCCAGCGCCTCCACACTCCTCTCTCATCCTCCAAGCCCAGCCCCAGTTCTTCTAGCTCGCCAGAGCTCCCCAATTGCTCCCGAGCTCGCCGTTCCAGTGAGAAAGGGGGAAAACCGCTACGAGCCCTCCTCTTGCTCCAATCTCCACACCTAGATCTTCCCCACATCCCCAGAACCCTTCCCAAGCACCGCCGGAGCCCTCCTCTGCCTGTAGCCCTCCAATTCGCCGGAGGAAGCCGCGTCAGTGAAGAAAAGGGGGCCGTCGATTGCGACCACCTCCGACGCCGCCGGTGCCAGTCGAGCTCGTCGACCCCACCCTCCGTCGTTCTCCCGCCTCCCCGACGACCTCCTCGCCGTTGGTAAGCCCCTATCGCCGCCCCGACCTCGCCTAGGGTTTCCTCTCGTGAGGCCCTGTGCCCGCGAGGAAGAAGAGCAACAACCGTCAGATCCTTTCTAATCTGACGGTGCGCATCCTCCCGTACCCCTTCGGCCACTCCTCTCCCGTTGGCCGACACAACCACTTAAGTGAGCTGCGGGCTGCGCGAGTGATACGTCTCCAACGTATCGATAATTTCTTATGTTCCATGCTACTTTATTGATGATATCTACATGTTTTATGCACACTTTATGTCGTATTTACGCATTTTCTGGAACTAACCTATTAACAAGATGCCGAAGTGCCAGTTCCTGTTTTCTCGCTGTTTTTGGTTTCAGAAATCCTAGTAACGAAATATTCTCGGAATTGGACGAAATCAACGCCCGGGTTCCTATTTTGCCCGGAAGCATCCGGAACACCCGAGAGCCGCGGAGGGGGCCCCGTGGGCCCAGATGACATGGTGGCGCGGCCAGGGCTGGGCCCGCGCCACCCTATGGTGTGGTCGCCTCGTTGACCCTCCTGCGCCGCCTCTTCGCCTATTTAAAGCCCCTGCATCGAAAACCCTTACGGAGGAAGCCACGATACGAGAAAAGTTCCAGAGCCGCCGCCATCGCGAAGCCAAGATCTGGGGGACATGAGTCTCTGTTCCGGCACCCTGCCGGAGCGGGGAAGTGCCCCCGGAAGGCTTCTCCATCGACACCGCTGCCATCTCCACCGCCATCTTCATCACCGCTGCTGCTCCCATGAGGAGGGAGTAGTTCTCCATCGAGGCTCGGGGCTGTACCGGTAGCTATGTGGTTCATCTCTCTCCTATGTACTTCAATACAATAATCTCATGAGCTGCCTTACATGATTGAGATTCATATGATGATGCTTGTAATCTAGATGTCATTATGCTAGTCAAGTGGGTTTTACTTATGTGATCTCCGGAGACTCCTTGTCCCACGTGTGTAAAGGTGACAAGTGTGTGCACCGTGTGGGTCTCTTAGGCTATATTTCACGAAGTACTTATTCCCTGTTGAAGAGCGTAGTGAAGTGCTTATTTATATCTCTTTATGATTGCAATGTGCATCGTGTCACAATTTATCTATGTGCTACTCTAGTGATGTGTTATTAAAGTAGTTTTATTCCTCCTGCATGTGTGCAAAGGTGACAGTGCGTGCACCGTGTTAGTACTTGGTTTATGCTATGATCATGATCTCTTGTAGATTGCGAAGTTAACTATTGCTATGATAATATTGATGTGATCTATTCCTCCTACATATGCATGAAGGTGACAAGTGTGCATGCTATGCTAGTACTTGGTTTAGTCTTTTGATCTATCTTACACTAAAGGTTACTAAAATATGAGCATTATTGTGGAGCTTGTTAACTCCGGCATTGAGGGTTCGTGTAATCCTACGCAATGTGTTCATCATCCAACAAGAGTGTAGAGTATGCATTTATCTATTCTGTTATGTGATCAATGTTGAGAGTGTCCACTAGTGAAAGTGTAATCCCTAGGCCTTGTTCCTAAATACTGCTGAGTTACTACCGCTTGTTTACTGTTTTACTGTGTTACTACTGCTGCAATACTACCACCATCAACTACACGCCAGCAAGCTATTTTCTGGCACCGTTGCTACTGCTCATATATATATTCATACCACCTGTATTTCACTATCTCTTCGCCGAACTAGTGCACCTATTTGGTGTGTTGGGGACACAAGAGACTTCTTGCTTTGTGGTTGCAGTGGTTGCATGAGAGGGATATCTTTGACCTCTTCCTCCCCGAGTTCGATAAACCTTGGGTGATCCACTTAAGGGAAAACTTGCTGCTGTTCTACAAACCTCTGCACTTGGAGGCCCAACACTGTCTACAGGAAAGGAGGGGGAACGTAGACATCAAGCTACTTTTCTGGCGCCGTTGCCGGGGAGGAAAGGTAAAAGGTACTCACACTCCGGATCTTGGCTACTAAGCTATTCTCCGGCGCCGTTGTAAGTACTCGAAGCTATTTCCTTTAGACTCGCAATTGCGACATTTGGTTTCTTGTTTACACTAGTTAGGCATAATGGAAAACAACAAAAATATGAGAGATCTTTATGAACTTTATCTTGAATTAGGACATGATGTGTTTGAAGAAAGAATTAAGAAACCCATGGAACTTTATATGCATGCTAATGGGAATGTTATTACTATGAATGCTTTGAACACCATTGTTGCTAATGCTATGGAAAATTCTAAGCTTGGGGAAGCTGGCTTTGATGAGCATGATATTTTTAATCCCCCAAGCATTGAGGAGAAAATTTACTTTGATGATACTTTGCCTCCCATTTATGATGATTATAATGATAGTAGTCTTTTGTTACCACCTGTTATGGAGGATAAATTTGATTATGATTACAATATACCTCCTATATTTGATAGCTACTTTGTTGAATTTGCTCCCACTACAACTAATAAAATTGATTATGCTTATGTTGGGAGTAGTAATTATTTTATGCATGAGACTCATGATAAGAATGCTTTATGTGATAGTTATATTGTTGAGTTTGCTCATGATGCTACTGAAAGTTATTATGAGAGAGGAAAATATGGTTGTAAAAATTTTCATGTTACTAAAATGCCTCTCTATGTGCTGAAATTTTTGAAGCTACACTTGTTTTATCTTCCTATGCTTGTTACTTTGCTCTTCATGAACTTGTTTATTTACAAGATTCTTATGCATAGGAAGCATGTTAGACTTAAATGTGTTTTGAATTTGCCTCTTGATGCTCTCTTTTGCTTCAACTTCTATTTCTTGCGAGTGCATCATTAAAACTGCTGAGCCCATCTTAATGCTATAAAGAAAGAACTTCTTGGGAGATAACCCATGTGTTATTTTACTACAGCAATTTTTGTTTTGTTGAGTCTTGGAAGTTGTTTACTACTGTAGCAACCTCTCCTTATCAAGTTTTTGTGCCAAGTAAAGTTTCTATGTTAAAGTTGATGTTATATTTGGGATCGCTGCGCAGAAACAGCATTGCTGTCTGTCACGAATCTGGGCACAGTTCTCTGTAGAAAATTCGAAAAAATCTGCCAATTTACGAGCGTGATCCTCAGATATGTACGCAACTTTCATTAGTTTTGAGTTTTTCCATTTGAGCAAGTCTGGTGCCATCTTAAAATTCGTCTTTACGGACTGTTCTGTTTTTGACATATTCTGCCTTTTATTTCGCATTGCCGCTTTTGCTTTGTTGAATGGGTTTCTTTGTTCCATTAACTTTCAGAAGTTTTGTGCAATGTCCAGAAGTGTTAAGAATGATTGTGTCACCTCTGAACATGTGAATTTTTGATTATGCACTAACCCTCTAATGAGTTTGCTTGAAGTTTGGTGTGAAGGAAGTTTTCAAGGGTCAATAGAAGAGGGTGATATAATGTGATCGAGAAGAGTGAAAGGTCTAAGCTTGGGGATGCCCCGGTGGTTCATCCCTGCATATTTCAAGAAGACTCAAGCATCTAAGCTTGGGGATGCCCAAGGCATCCCCTTCTTCATCGACAACTTATCAGGTTTCTTCTAGTGAAACTATATTTTTATTCGGTCACATCTTATGTACTTTACTTGGAGCGTCCGTGTGCTTTTATTTTTGTTTTTGTTTTGTTATTTTAGTTCTCTGAATAAGTTCATCCTTGTGTGGGAGAGAGACACGCTCCGCTGGTTCGTATGAACACATGTGTTCTTAGCTCATAATATTCATGGCGAAGTTTCTTCTTCGTTAAATTGTTATATGATTGGAATTGGAAAATGCTACATGTAGTAATTGGTAAAATGTCTTGGATAATGTGATACTTGGCAATTGTTGTGCTCATGTTTAAGCTCTTGCATCATATACTTTGCACCCATTAATGAAGAAATACATAGAGCTTGCTAAAATTTGGTTTGCATAATTGGTCTCTCTAAGGTCTAGATAATATCTAGTATTGAGTTTTGAACAACAAGGAAGACGGTGTAGAGTCTTATAATGTTTACAATATGTCTTTTATGTGAGTCTTGCTGCACTCGTTCATCCTTGAGTTTGCTTAAAATAACCTTGCTAGCCTAAACCTTGTATCGAGAGGGAATACTTCTCATGCATCCAAAATCCTTGAGCCAACTACTATGCCATTTGTGTCCACCATACCTACCTACTACATGGTATTTTTCCGCCATTCCAAAGTAAATTGCTTGAGTGCTACCTTTAAACAATTCAAAAGTTATTACCTCTTATTTGTGTCAATGTTTTATAGCTCATGAGGAAGTATGTGGTGTTTATCTTTCAATCTTGTTGGGCAACTTTCACCAATGGACTAGTGGCTTCATCCGCTTATCCAATAATTTTGCAAAAAGAGCTGGCAATGGGATTCCCAGTCCCAAATTAATTAACAAAAATAGACACTCCTCCATGGTATGTGATTGTTGGACGGCACCCGAAGGATTCGGTTAGCCATGGCTTGAGAAAGCAAAGGTGGGGAGGAGTGTCATCATAATAAAACTAAAATAGAAAGGCACTCCTTCATGGTATGAGATTGTTGGCAGGCACCCGAGGATTCGGTTAGCCATGGTTTGTGAAAGAAAGGTTGGAAGGAGTGCCACTCAAAAATAAAATAAAATGGGAGCCGCTCTTTGAAGGTTTGTCTGGCAAGGGGGTTAGAGTACCCACTACCATTCGTTGTGAACAACAAACACCTCTCAAAACTTTACTTTTATACTCTCTATATGTTTTCAAAATCAAAGCTCTAGCACAAATATAGCAATCGATGCTTTCCTCTTTGAAGGACCTTTCTTTTACTTTTATTGTTGAGTCGGCTTTACCTATCTCCTTCCACCTTAAGAAGCAAACACTTGTGTGAACCGTGCATTGATTCCTACATACTTGCATATTGCACTTGTTATATTACTTTATGTTGACAATATCCATGAGATATAAATGTTACAAGTTGAAAGCAACCGCTGAAACTTAATCTTCCTTTGTGTTGCTTCAATACCTTTACTTTGATTTATTGCTTTATGAGTTAACTCTTATGCAAGAATTATTGATGCTTGTCTTGAAGTACTATTCATGAAAAGTCTTTGCTTTATGATTCAGTTGTTTACTCATCTCATTACTTTTGTTTTGATCGCTGCATTCATTACATATGTTTACAAATAGTATGATCAAGTTTATGATGGCATGTCACTTAAGAAATTATCTTTGTTATCGTTTTACCTGCTCGGGACGAGCAGAACTAAGCTTGGGGATGCTGATACGTCTCCAACGTATCGATAATTTCTTATGTTCCATGCTACTTTATTGATGATATCTACATGTTTTATGCACACTTTATGTCGTATTTACGCATTTTCTGGAACTAACCTATTAACAAGATGCCGAAGTGCCGCTCTCGTTTTCTGCTGTTTTTGGTTTCGAAATCCTAGTAACGAAATATTCTCGGAATTGGACGAAATCAACGCCCGGGTTCCTATTTTGCCCGGAAGCATCCGGAACACCCGAGAGCCGCGCAGAGGGGCCCCGTGGGCCCCGGATGACATGGTGGCGCGGCCGGGGCTGGGCCCGCGCCACCCTATGGTGTGGTCGCCTCGTTGACCCTCCCGCGCCGCCTCTTCGCCTATTTAAAGCCCCCGCATCGAAAACCCTTACGGAGGAAGCCACGATACGAGAAAAGTTCCGCAGCCGCCGCCATCGCGAAGCCAAGATCCGGGGGACAGGAGTCTCTGTTCCGGCACCCCGCCGGAGCGGGGAAGTGCCCCCGAAGGCTTCTCCATCGACACCGCTGCCATCTCCACCGCCATCTTCATCACCGCTGCTGCTCCCATGAGGAGGGAGTAGTTCTCCATCGAGGCTCGGGGCTGTACCGGTAGCTATGTGGTTCATCTCTCTCCTATGTACTTCAATACAATAATCTCATGAGCTGCCTTACATGATTGAGATTCATATGATGATGCTTGTAATCTAGATGTCATTATGCTAGTCAAGTGGGTTTTACTTATGTGATCTCCGGAGACTCCTTGTCCCACGTGTGTAAAGGTGACAAGTGTGTGCACCGTGTGGGTCTCTTAGGCTATATTTCACGAAGTACTTATTCACCGTTGAAGAGCGTAGTGAAGTGCTTATTTATATCTCTTTATGATTGCAATGTGCATCGTATCACAATTTATCTATGTGCTACTCTAGTGATGTGTTATTAAAGTAGTTTTATTCCTCCCGCATGTGTGCAAAGGTGACGAGTGCGTGCACCGTGTTAGTACTTGGTTTATGCTATGATCATGATCTCTTGTAGATTGCGAAGTTAACTATTGCTATGATAATATTGATGTGATCTATTCCTCCTACATATGCATGAAGGTGACAAGTGTGCATGCTATGCTAGTACTTGGTTTAGTCTTTTGATCTATCTTACACTAAAGGTTACTAAAATATGAGCATTATTGTGGAGCTTGTTAACTCCGGCATTGAGGGTTCGTGTAATCCTACGCAATGTGTTCATCATCCAACAAGAGTGTAGAGTATGCATTTATCTATTCTGTTATGTGATCAATGTTGAGAGTGTCCACTAGTGAAAGTGTAATCCCTAGGCCTTGTTCCTAAATACCGCTGAGTTACTACTGCTTGTTTACTCGTTTTACTCGTGTTACTACTGCTCGCAATACTACCACCATCAACTACACGCCAGCAAGCTATTTTCTCGGCACCGTTGCTACTGCTCATATATATTCATACCACCCGTATTTCACTATCTCTTCGCCGAACTAGTGCACCTATTTGGTGTGTTGGGGACACAAGAGACTTCTTGCTTTGTGGTTGCAGTGGTTGCATGAGAGGGATATCTTTGACCTCTTCCTCCCTGAGTTCGATAAACCTTGGGTGATCCACTTAAGGGAAAACTTGCTGCTGTTCTACAAACCTCTGCACTTGGAGGCCCAACACTGTCTACAGGAAAGGAGGGGGAACGTAGACATCAGCGAGCTCAGCTGGGCCGGCCCGTTTAGCTTCCCGCCTCGCCCAGAGATTCAAATAATTATTTAGCCTTTTAGTTGAAGTTCTATTCAGTGATTCATATTCAAATTTAAATAGATCAAAATATACTGAGCCAAATTTAGTGATTCAAATTTTGTTAGAAGCTTATGAAATTACCTACTCACTCGAATTAGTTTCAAACCAAGATTAGTTGTAGATCTCTGGGAGAAAAAATAACAAAACTATAGCTTTTCCAACTTCAAACAATTATAGAAAAATAACCACAAATTATATTGAGATGATTCCAACTCTCGAAATTCACATTTCATATGATCTATCTGAATATGCAATAATATAGAATTTTAATTATAATATGCATGGGATAGTAGTTAAATAATGGCTATGTGACCATTATTAGCCCATTTAAATTATTCAAATTATTATTCAAATCATATGAGATGTAGCGTCTCATTTAAATCACATTCTCATATGTACAATTATGTGGTGATGACATTGGTCAATATGAACCCATATGTTGTATTGAGAATATTAAATCTTAATACTATATGCCATGTGTAGAAATTACTTTTCCAAAATGATATAAAGAAAACCCTAGAACTATTTTGTGTGATGATTGTGATGATGCTATATCATCTTAAGTGAGCATTAGCATGCTATCTAGAATACCTAAGTATTGTTTGGTGATTGTGTACCCCGTATTTATTCTTAGACGCTAGTGCTACCGAGGGCTACGAGGAGGAGGAATTCTAGGGAGAAGAGGAAGAAAACTTCGACCACCTTTCCAACCAAGGAAAGCTATGGTCCATGCTAGATAGTGTCTTTCACAAGTTACTACTTGCAAGCTCTCATTTAGGGAACCTTTACCTATCCCAAATTTTACTGGCAAAGTTTTGCTTTGTTTTATTACAAGGTTATCTTATAGTTCACTTTGGTCTCTAGTTAGAATATTATAAGGTGTCATCAAGAGCGCAAAGCTTAGTCTAGATGGAAGAACTTATTTGGCCTCCCAACACTATTAGCTACCCTTCATGACTAGTGCGATCAAGTTTTTTCCCCTAGCGTAAAAAGCTAGGGTTTCTGTCCTCCGGCGATTTCCTCGCCGAGAGTCTCACGGGGCTCCCATCAAGCAGGCGCCTCCTCCCCTCGGGTCCTCGATGGAGGAGAAGACGGAATCAAGTGGATCGAAAGCGGGAGGGAAAGAAGATGTCGATGATCTTCTTGGCAGATTGAATCTGCATGAGGAGGATGAAGAGGGTTTTGTGTGGGAAGATGAAGCGCCTGATCCACAGGCGAAGGCGAAGTGGCTGGCGGTCGCGAAGGTTCACACGACGAGGGGTTTTAGCCCTAGCGCTCTATACACCGACATGAGGTCGGCATGGAGTCCGGCAAAAGAGGTAATCTGGAGGAAACTTGAAGATAATCTGTTCTCTGTCCAATTCGGTTACTTGGCAGATTGGGATAAGGCAATGAATATGGGGCCTTGGCTCTTCCGTAATAATTTTTCTTTGCTAATGGAAGAATATGATGGATTCCAAAATCCTAGGACCATTGTTCTTAATAAAATCGCAGTCTGGGTGCGAGTACTCCAACTCCCAGACAACTATCTAAAGGAACAGGTGATTCGAGGTATGTGCAGACCGGTGGGTGAAGTTAGGGAGGTCCAGATTACTCTCCCCGCAAGGTTTATCGGTGAATTTGCTAGAGTAAGGGTCAAGATTGATGTTGCAAAGAAGCTGTCCAGATTTGTGTCGATAACGAAAGATAAGAAGAAAGATTGGTACCAATTGAAATATGAGAAACTTCCTCTATTCTGTGGTGCTTGTGGTATACTAGGGCATTGGTATAAAGAATGCGGGACAGGCGACCATGATGAATCTAAACTGGAGTGGGGTGATTTTATGTTGGCGGATGGTGGTCGTGGTCGCGGTCGAGGTTGGAGTGGAGGAAGAGACGCACAAGGAGGTAGAGGATGGGGTAGTGGCCGGGATCATACAGGCGGAAGAACGACACAAGGACGAGGAAGGGGGCATTCTACTCAAGTTATACAGGAGAACCTCCATATCACATGGGCACCTAGGGCTCAACGCGATGATGGAGAGATGGCTGATGTGATCAATGCAAGGAAGAGGAGTACTGTTGGTGCGGGTAATAGTGAAGGTCTGGGTGATCTTGGGAAAACAAGCGTCGTTGCAGGAATTATAAACCAAATTGAGCCAGGGAAAGGAGTTGTTATTGGTGCTTTGGCGTCGCCAGAGAAAATTCAACCTCCTAAACGGACACGGATAGGTGATGGTACAAATAAACAAAATTTATCGATGGCCTCTGGTACGGAGGCTGTCCGGGAGCAATGAAAATCTTAAGTTACAACGGCCGTGGTTTTTTGAAAACTACGACTGTTACTGCACTTGTGAAAATTCAGAAGCGTCAGAACGCGGATATTATTTTTCTTATGGAGACACATCTAGAGGAGTGGCTGGCGGAGTGTATGAAAAGAAGACTAAACATGGACCATATGGAAATGGTGGGGAGTGATGACAGGAAGGGTGGCCTGTTACTTCTGTGGAAGAAAGAGGTGGTGATGTCTCTGCGGTATAAAACAGATCACTATATTGATGTTTATATTGGAGTAGGACAAGATAACATTTGGAGGTTTACAGGATTTTATGGTGAACCTAGTTGGGCAAATAAATATATATCTTGGGATCGTCTTAGAGAGCTGGAAAGTGTTACATCAATGCCCTGGGTGGTGATGGGAGATTTTAATGAGATCCTCTACTCTTTTGAGAAGGAAGGAGGGAGGACAAGACCTAATAATTTTTTGCTTGCTTTTCAGGAGGCTTTAATTGACAGGGGACAAGTTCACTTGGCATAGATGAGGTATGAGAGAACGCCTGGATAGAGCACTAGCATGTGATGCTTGGAGAACAAAATTCCCTGATGCTACTGTTGAGAACCTTGAGTATAGCAGGTCAGACCACCGGCCTATCCTTTTGCAATTTGGAGAAGAGCAAGAACAGGAGATACAGGGGCCGTCGATGCTTCGTTTTGAGGCTAGATGGTTGAAATAAAACTGGCTTTGTGCAAATAAACTTGGAGCTTAGAAACCTGTTAAAACTACTAGTACTTGCCTTAGTGATAGTTTGCGAGTACTTTATGAAGTACCCATGGCTTTGTCCCTGGCTATTCAAATGGCCAGACTATGGAGACCATGGAGAGGAGTACTTCGAGGATGGAGAGCAGAACGTCCAGGATAACTAGGACCATCTCCCAACGTCAACATTGCATGTGGAACAGATGCACCGCGACTACATTTCTTCCGCTGCTTGATTTTATATTTTGATCATGAGGTCACCCTTTGTAAGACGATTATGGTTTGTAATGGATAATGTGCTGTGATACCAATCTGTTATGTCTCGCAATAAATGATATTCCTGGGATTGCGATGTATGGCATAACAGGCATCCGGAGTTAAAAATCCGGGTGTTGACAAGTTGGTATCAGAGCCATCCTGACCTTAGGAGACCCTAGTTAGAATGGACGTTTGAACAAAAAATTGGTTTTCAAATCAAATGAAAATAATGTTTATGAAAACTTATTCTCACTCTTATCCCAGAGATTCTTTCAAAAAAGAGAAACACATGTTCTTTATATTTTTGAAATTCTACATAAAAAGGTCCACACTAGAGCACTTCAGTAAAACTCACAACTACGAAAGAGAGCACTATTTGTGAGGTTGTATCCAATCCCAATGTATCGTAGTACGAGAAAATGATTTTTAAAACCATAGGCTTGATTAGTTTGTAATGTGTGTTGTGTGGATTGAAATGAAAAAAAAAGTGTTGTTGGTTTTACCACTTCAACACTACTCAAGTTTTAAACTTTTCAAACTTTTTACCCAAAAACAAACCATAGAAAATTCCCTCTTATCTTATGATCTACCCCAATATTTTGAAGAAGCCTTCAGAATCACCCAAACCAGAAGTATCAAGTTTCTGAAAATTCAGTGGAGCAACCATACTGAAGAGGAAGCCACCTGAGAACGAGAAGATTATATTAGGACTGAAATTTCCCAATCTCTTAGGTTCCTAATCTTTCTTAAATCTCGGGACGAGATTTTGTTTAAGGGGGAAAGGTTAGTAACATCTCAAAATTTGAAATGAAGAAAATCAAATTTCAATTATCCAGAAATTAGGGTTAACAAAAGTTTTTCTATTTTAAACATGTTTTCACTTGTGATGAGTGAAGGATTACAAATGCCATGCTTTGTTTGTGTGTGAGGATTAAGAAGTGACCTAAACCTAAAACCCTAATCCCTAAGATCAAATGAAAGCAAAGAAAAAGAAAAGGAAAAATAAAACAAAATGCATATAAGTGAATTATGCTTATGAGGAAATCTTTGCCAAATGCCACATATGTGTATTGATCTAAACACTTCTAATAACTCCTAGGACCAATAAAAGTCAAGCCAAAGTAAAAGAAACCAAAATAATATGCATATATAAGCAAATGGCAATTCTGCTAAATTCTGAGAAGGATATTCCTTGGGTCAAGTTAATTTGGGGCTCATACTATGAATTTGATGTCCCTCATGCTGCTAAATTATGTGGGTCATACTGGTGGAGGGATGTGGCAGCTCTGATGGATAAATATAGGTCTGTGGCAAAACCGGATGTCAAGAGTGGTGAGACAGTGTTATTCTGGACAGATGCATGGAATTTTGATGAATCTACAATTACTCTTAGTGAGAGATTCCCCAGGCTTTTTTCTTTTGCTAAAGATGACAAAATTTCAGTTAGAGATATGGCGCTGATGATTGATAGATCAGAGGAATTTCATAGACCTCTTTCGGCACAGGCTTATGAGGAATTTTGCTTCATACAAGATAAGTTGGATCAGTTGCAGCTGACTGCTGTGGGGCATGATGAATGGAAGTGTGTTAAAGGCTCATATAAGGCACATCATTACTATCTTTCCTTGTATGCTCATATACAGGTTGACCCACAGTACTCTTGGATCTGGAAGAGTAAATGCATTATGAAGCTTAAAATGTTTGCTTGGTTATTGCTCTCAGATAGGCTTAATACTAAGGACATGATTCAGAGGAGGCACTGGAATGTGACAGACAATTATAATTGTGCTTTGTGTGCTGGGCATGTACATGAAGATAGGGATCATCTTTTCTTTAATTGTAATTTCAGTGTTAGAGTGTGGAACTATCTGCAGATTTCTTGGGGACAATATGGTAACATGGTACAGACAGCTGAGATGGCAAGGAGGAGTTTTAGGCATTCTTTTTTCACGGAAGTGGTAATCATAGCATGCTGGCATATTTGGAAGGTGAGGAATGCTTGCATTTTTGATCATGTTAGGCCAAGGTTTGCAACTTGGCGTGCTCAGTTCATACACGACATATCTCTACATGCACACAGATTTAAGAAGGATCATAAGGAGGCTCTGCTGAAGTGGGTGTCATCTCTTGTATAGTGTCTGGTTATATTTCTTGTATAGCCTGAGAGGTGGTGTCCTTTTTTGTTTTTTTCTTCTTTTTGTTGTTCTTTTGGACTATGTTTTGTTCTTTATAATTTATAATAAAAGGTGGGGAGCTGTGGGGCTTTTGCCCTACAGTATAAGGTTTCAAAAAAAAAAAAAATGGCAATTCTGCCCAAAATTATCATCTTACCTACTTTGAGCCCCTCTAGTAATTATTTTCTAATCTAAACTTTGACAACTCTTTTCTCCCTTGCCAGACCAAGTGAAGTTGAACACAGGTGAGCTTTTAAATAATCCAGAAAACGTTTTTAAACAATTTTTAGAGGCAGTTCAAGATGGAACTTTCAAACAGTGACAAGATCACATCATTTTGAATCCATCTAAATCCTTTTCACCTTGACCATTCCTTGCACTCAGTGATGCCTTGGACTACTACAAACACACACCTAAAACAGTTTTCAAAAATTCGAAGATTAATGTCTTGTGGCCTTTTGACCGAACAGTTGGCAGGCATTGGATAAGCAAAACTCTCACCAACCATCTCAGCAGTAATTTTGACCTCAGTCCTCACTCCACTTGCATCCACAGTGCCTTTGGGTCACCTCCAGCTCTGCCATGCCCCGCCAGCCCTTGCCCTTGACCAAGTGGAGAGCCCCATTTTCAACCCCAACGTCGACCCAGCAATGCCATCCATCACAGCCTCGCCAAACCTGCCCAGGAGCACGACCTCACCTCCTTGACTCTGCCAGACCATGCCTATCTCACTGCCAGCCCGTGGAGAAGCCGGACAGGACGCGTCCATGCCATACCGAGCCCATCCCTGCCACCTCCATGTCACCTGCTCGATGCACGCCTCCACTCCCTGCACGACCTTGCCCGACCACTTCCTGGTACCTCCCTGACACTTCACGACCAACCCCAGTCCAAGGAAGTGTCGTGGAGAAGCGAGGAGAAGCATGCCCGTGACGTCGCTGCCATGCCACTCGTGCACGCTCCAGTTCACCTCTCGCCCCACTAGCTGAGACCATCTCTCGTCCTCTCCTCTCGTCTACATCAGCACCACTACGCCAGGAAGCTAACGGACATCTTCATTCGACCCCCCCCCCCGTGCCCTGCAATGGCCATGCGCCACAGAAGTCGTCGCCGATAGAGAAGACGGGCACGAGAGGACACCCACTGCGCCTGACCACCGTTTGCTGTTCCACGACCACCGTGACGTTCCCCAGACAACACTGCACCGTCCTAGCTCGCCGCCCATGCCTCTAGCTGCCTGTAGCCACGACCCCGATGACCTCCGATCCATGCCGAGCTGCGCCCTCGTCGAGCCTATATAATAAGGCTCTCCCCCAGACCAAGAACACCACCCAACGCCTCCACACTCCTCTCTCATCCTCCCAGCCCAGCCCCAGTTCTTCTAGCTCACCGGAGCTCCCCAATTGCTCACGAGCTCGCCGTTCAAGTGAGAAAGGGGGAAAACCTCTAGGAGCCCTCCTGTTGCTCCAATCTCCACACCTAGATCTTCCCCACATCCTCAGAACCCTTCCCAAGCACCGCCGGAGCCCGCCTCTGCCTGTAGCCCTCCAATTCGCCGGAGGAAGCGGCGTCGGTGAAGAAAAGGGGGTCATCGATTGCAACCACCTCCGACGCTGCCGCCGGTGCCAACCGAGCTCGTCGACCCCCCTCCGTCGTTCTCCCGCCTCCCCGATGACCTCCTCGCCGTCGGCAAGCCCCTATCGCCGCCCCCGACCTCGCCTAGGGTTTCCTCTCGCGAGGCACTGGCCCGCGAGGAAGAAGAGCAACAACCGTCGGATCCTTTCTAGGGGGTGTTTGTGTGGGCTTTTTTCAGCTTTACACTAGAAAAAACAGGTAAATCCAAACAAACGGGGTGCTTTAAAAACTAGCTTTTTCAAAGCCAAAGCAGCCAACAAGCAAATATATGGAAGCACCTTTTGAGGTAACCCGTCGTCTTCTCTCCGTATCTGGCCGATTCCCACCGTCCTCGCCCCATTCCCAGCGCTCCCGCTGCCTTACCTTCTCTCTCCATGCGTCTTTTCCCCTGAATACCTGATGTCACCTCGCCCGCTGCCGGCGCTCGTCCGCCCTCTTGCTTCGCTGCTGGTTGTGCTTTTTCTGCCGCTGTCTGCTGCTCTATGCACAGCCCGCATGTGCTCAATTTCGACATGCTCCCTGCCGTCAAGCCGCTGGCCACAAGACCCCAGGATTCCCGTCTAGAGTTAGACTTAGGGCATCTCCAGCGGCGCGACGCAAACGATCGCTCAATGACCGTTTTTGTCCGCCGTGACCGGAAATGCGTCTGGCACCACCTCCAGCGGGGCGACGCAAAGTGACCGGGCCGTCCGCGGAGACGCAAACCTGGCCCAAATATGCGCCAGTTTTGCGTCTCCGCGGACGCTCGGCGGACGCGGAAAGTGTCCGCTCGCGTCTGGCGGACGTTTCGTCAGGCCCGCCTGGCAGCGACCATGCATCGATGCGTCTTCTCAAACGCGCCAGCGACTGGCGTTCTGCGTCGCTTCGGCAGTCTGCGCCACGTTAATGGCGATGCCTTGGCTGCCGAGCGGCCGCCCACCTCCGCCAACCCCTCCGCCAACCACGTTAATGGCGACGCCACGCGTCCCGCGGCCACCGCATGCCGCCGGTCTATATAAAGGGGGCGCGCGTTCTTCTTCCTCATCCACTCCTCCAAAGAAACCCTAGCCGCCACAAAGCTCGACCGTACCGCCGCGTAGGTGTTCCTGCGACGCAGCCAGGCCCACGAGGAAGTCCATGGCTGGTCCTGGTGGCCAGCGAGGCGGTCGAGGCCGCGGCCCTGGGCGCCCCCGTGGCCGGGGCAGGGGCCGCCGTGGTGGAGCAGCTACGGCCCCACGCTCGCCGTCGCCTGCGCCCTCCTCGTCCTCGCAGGAGGAGCGCTGCTTCGAGTTCCTCCTCCGCATCGACGACGACCCACTCGGCATCAAGCGGCTCCCGGACAAGTTCGCCGAGTTCGTCGACGGCGTCAAGCAGGCGCAGTTGCAGCTACGGGAGGCCAGCTGCAACCTCTGCCGCTGGACCGTTGAGGTCTTGTTCGACGGGCAGGGGAAGATGTACCTGCACACGGGGTGGGACAAGTTCGCCCTTGACCTCGCGCTCGAGCCCGGCTGCCAGCTCACCTTCCTCTACAAGGGGGACGACGAGATGATCGTCAAGGTGTTCGACGACACAGCCTGCCGCAGGCACTACCACACCGGCGAATCCGGCTCGGACACCGATAGTTAGAACTTAGAGTGTTCTTTCTTTGCAGCGAATCTGGGTTTGAAGAAAAAGATAGATTCTATAATAATCCATAAATAATATATAGAATCAGGCTCCGTAATCAAGTGCTCGCTGTGAGAAGAAGATCTACAGGCATGTACCCATTTGTCCCTGCAAAAAAAGTGTGAACCCGAGTGAGTATGGACCATACGCTCATCTTTCTTCTCAATCTACACCTCGTTCCGCGAGAGACCTATCCTCGTTTCGAAATAAAGGATGAAGACTGCCTTTTCTTCATGAAAGATAGATTCATTCCATCGTAAGACAGAACAAAATACTACTAGCCAAAGCCTACTTCGGCACATGAAGGAAGTGAGCAACAGCCCTTGGGCATGAGGCGGGTAAGATATGCCTAATCTATTGGGCCGAGAAATACTTCTTTCCCATGGTACAATATTGGAAATCTTTGTTGCGAAAGAGAGATTTGGTAGGCGGAATGGAGCTCACATCTTATGAACGGAGGAAGCGAAATCCTTAACACTTATTCACAGCTCAGCCAGACGAAGCCAGTAGTGAAAGGTTTCTGTCTGTTCTTCCTCGGTAGAACCAACAAGGGCACCATCTCCTCCCGCTGGATTTTCCAGTTTGGGTGATTGGGTGTGCCCTCGAATGTTCTTTCTTGGTAGTGAACATACGGAAATCAACACAACTGATTTCTTTTTTTAAATTTTTTTATATTTGTGTCGACCATGGTTCAAACTATGTGTTAGTTAGTGTAAACCATGTTCCAAACTATGTGTTAGTTTGTGTAAACCATGTTCCAAATTATGTGTTAGTTTGTGTAAAATCATGTTTCAATATGTAATATTTGGAACTATGTTTAAATGGAGAAGAGAAAAAAAATGCGTCGCCCCGCTAGAGCAGACCAGACGCAAACGGACACGTGGACAAACGGATATTAAAATCCATCGCGCCACTGGAGATGCCCTTACGCGCTGACTGCTAAAGGATGTATTACTAGTGCTAGATTAGGAAGATTGAGATGAATAGCTAGTGGATTATGCAGACACGAAGATGTCGTCCATTGTCCTGGAGAAAGATTGCGATTTGGGAACCAATGGATAGTATTTTTCTATCTCCCCCTTATAATGACTGTTAGTGGTATGCTATCTTATTTCTGTATAATGGTGTGGATATATATATCAGAGTCATATGTATTCTTGTATACTTAAATCAGCACAACACAAATAGATGTTCTCGGAAGTCTGGGTATTTCAGATATTTCACATGTTTGCAGCCAGACAGCCAACTAGTTGCCAAACAGTGAAACTCGAAAAAGCTGCTTTTCCGCTTTTCCTAGACAGTAGCTTTCTGTGCACAACAGTTTTCCCTGCACAGCCAGCCAGCCACAGCCCAAACAAACAGACCTCTAATCTGACGGTGCGCATCCTCCCGTACCCCTTCGGCCACTCCTCTCCCGCTGGCCGGTGGACCCAGCCACTTAAGTGAGTTGCGGGCTGCGCGAGCTCAGCTGGGCCGGCCCGTTTAGCTTCCCGCCTCACCCAGAGATTCAAATAATTATTTAGCCTTTTAGTTGAAGTTCTATTCAGTGATTCATATTCAAATTTAAATAGATCAAAATATACTGAGCCAAATTTAGTGATTCCAATTTTGTTAGAAAGCTTATGAAATTACCTACGCACTCGAATTAGTTTCAAACCAAGATTAGTTGTAGATCTCTGGGAGAAAAAAATAACAAAATTATAGCTTTTCCAACTTCAAACAATTACAGAAAAATAACCACAAATTATATTGAGATGATTCCAACTCTCAAAATTCACATTTCATATGATCTATCTGAATATGCAATAATATAGAATTTTAATTATAATATGCATGGGCTAGTAGTTAAATAATGGCTATGTGACCATTATTAGCCCATTTAAATTATGCAAATTATTATTCAAATCATATGAGATGTAGCATCTCATTTAAATCACATTCTCATATGTACAATTATGTGGCGATGACATTGGTCAATATGAACCCATATGTTGTATTGAGAATATTAAATCTTAATACTATATGCCATGTGTAGAAATTACTTTTCCAACATGATATAAAAAAAACCCTAGAACTATTTTGTGTGATGATTGTGATGATGCTATATCATCTTAAGTGAGCATTAGCATGCTATCTAGAATACCTAAGTATTGTTTGGTGATTGTGTACCCCGTATTTATTCTTAGACACTAGTGCTACCGAGGGCTACGAGGAGGAGGAATTCTACGGAGAAGAGGAAGAAAACTTCGACCACCTTTCCAACCAAGGAAAGCTATGGTCCATGCTAGATAGTGTCTTTCACAAGTTACTACTTGCAAGCTCTCATTTAGGGAACCTTTACCTATCCCAAATTTTACTCGCAAAGTTTTACTTTGTTTTATTACAAGCTTATCTTATAGTTCACTTTGGTCTCTAGTTAGAATATTATAAGGTGTCATCAAGAGCGTAAAGCTTAGTCTAGATGGAAGAACTTATTTGGCCTCCCAACACTATTAGCTACCCTTCATGACTAGATGCTAGCGCTAAAATAATATTGATCACTCTAGGTGGGAACTTGTGAATCCAAAATGATTATGGAGACCTTGGAATGATGAGTCATTCTATTGAAAGTTTTTGGACATGAGATCTCAAAGGAATTGACCTTTGAAAGTGAATATGACTGATGAATGAAAAATGACGGTGAAATGACTTTGACAAAAACTGATGATTGGGCCGTACGCGATACCATTCCAGCTTTACAGTACAACCACGATACCTGAAATGGGTAAGGCTTAACTGGAAATTTATGTACCTTAGTATGGGTTCCCTCACGTGTGAAAAAGGGGTGAAGCTGAGGCTACCTCGTGACAAGTGAAAGTGAATGACCTACCTGTACACCTATGCAGCTCCCAGGATGGTGGGTTGCCATGGCTGGGAGGCCAAGCTCATAGGGGAGGTGCCTATACTAGGGTATGTAACGGAAAGGTTATGGTTGATTATCCGCATACCAAGTATGATTATTCAGGGCAATCCCTGACGGATGTATCAAATGTTGTGGTGAAAGTGTACCCCTCTACAGAGTGTAAAACTATTCGAATAGCCGCGTCCGCGGTCATAGACGGTTGGATGGCCATGATGTTCCGTCGTCAGATGTTTTCCAAAATGAGTTATGACATGATAAGTGACTGTACCACAACAGAGTTGTGGAAATGAACTGAACTATGACTTGATCACAGCAGAGTTGTGGGAATGACACTAATGTTTCCACTGGAGTAATTTAGACAACTAAATAGTCTTTTACTACTAAGTGCTTTTGAAATAAAACTGGCTTTGTGCAAATAAACCTAGAGCTTAGAAACCTATTAGAACTACTAGTACTTGCCTTAGTGATAGTTTGCGAGTACTTTATGAAGTACTCATGGCTTTGTCCCTGGCTATTCAAATGGCCAGACTATGGAGACCATGGAGAGGAGTACTTCGAGGATGGAGAGCAGAACGTCCAGGACAACTAGGACCATCTCCCAACGTCAGCATTGCATGTGGAACAGATGGACCGCGACTACGTTTCTTCCGCTGCTTGATTTTATATTTTGATCATGAGGTCACCCTTTGTAAGACGATTATGGTTTGTAATGGATAATGTGCTCTGATACCAATCTGTTATGTCTCGCAAAAATGATATTCCTGGGATTGCGATGTATGGCATAACAGGCATCCGGAGTTAAAAATACGAGTGTTGACATCGGCGGTCGGCCTTGGGTGTCGAGACAGCGGTAATGCCGGAAAGATCGGGAGATTCGATCAGAGATGAATTATGCATAAATCGAAATTGAGCTCAAACGATAGGAAAGATTTTTTTAAAGATTTTTAACGAATGATTTAACTGGTGATTTAATTTGGAAAAAAAATTCGGGCGTTACAAACCTACCCCACTTAAAAGGAATCTCGTCCTCGAGATTCGACTAGTTCCGGAAGAGATGGCGAAACTCGTTCTTCAACGCATCTTTTGAAACGAAAGGAGAAGGACCCCATACATCAGAGTGCACTAAATCGAAAGGACGGCTAGAATAGGTAGTGCTAGAGGGATAAGGAAGTTGTATCTGTTTCCCTAGATTACAACCCTTACAAGCGAAACCAGGCATCCACAGGAACACGGCCAAAACACCTTGCCCAATAAGACTAGATAAACGAGAACCACATAGATGACCTAAACGATGATGCCACTGGGCGAAAGAGAACGAAGAGGTGGATCTTGACGCTGAGGAAGAGGAAGCAGATGATGCGAAAGCTGAAGGAAGATGAAGGGTGTCAAGCTCGTAGAGGGACGTAGATCCACTAAGGCGACGGCAAGTACCAATGATCCTCTTGCTCTGAAGATCCTGCACATAACATGAGGTTTTGTTAAAACCAACAAAGTTGTCCATATCGGTAATTTGACCAACAGACAAGAGGCTCATGGATAATTCAGGAACAAAGGAAATATCAGGAATTGAAAATTTGGGTGTGCAAAGATAGCCCTGATGAGTAACAGAACAAGGTGTACCATCAACGGTATGAACAGAGGCACCATCCTTCACTGGCTGACATGACACAAGCTGGGAACGATCAGAGGTGACATGAAAAGAAGCTCCTGAATCAAGCACCCAAGGCTGAGTAACACGAGAGAGGCAGCAGATACTGATGCACTCATTGCTGGTTGTGGCTGTGGTTCACCTATCACAATAGCAGAAGACCTCCTATTTGGGGGATGACGCTGCTGCTGTTGAGGAGGAAATTTCCTTTGGTACTCAGCCAATAACTCTGGGTGTAGGACAAAACAGCTATCAATTGTGTGTCCAGACTTCTTGCATTGGTTACAATATTTTAACTCTGGGTGTAGGACAAAGCAACTATCAACTGTGTGTCCAGACTTCTTACATTGAGTACATAATTTTCCCGAAGACCTCTAAAGGGGCCCCGAGGAGCAACAGGAACACTAGTGTGAGTTATTGGACTAGTGGACGAGGTAAGGGAGCAAAGACGTGTCACCTCAACAATTAAGCTAGCAAGCGCCTCATCCAAAGAAGGAGGTGCAAGACGACCAAGGAGCTGAGTTATGTTGTTCTCAAATTCCTGCCTAAGCCTCATCACGAACTGAAACATGAAGGACTGAGCCTCATAATTCTCCTTTGCCACACAAGACTCACAACCAGAACGACTCTTTGGAGTCATTGACATAAGCTGACTAGTGATGCGAGTAAAAGCTTCATAATACTCCTCTATGGATGAGTCATGCTGCTGAAGATTTTGCAAATTTTGCAATAAGGAGTAGCGAAGTGCCCCACTTGGCTGAAGATATCGCTGCTCCAAATACTTCCATATTTCTTTTGCAGTGATGTGATGCTCAAGACTCATCCGCAGCGACGGAGCAACATTAAGGATTAAGGCACCCATGACCTTAGAATCTGTTTTCCTCCAAGCCTTTTTCATGGCCTCATCCTCCTTAAAATCTGGAGGATCATCAGTCAAATGGTCATCAAATCCAGCAGCCCACTGAGAATGCCCACTCTCTGTAATTTGGGCCATCAAGCTTGATGTCAATAGAAAAGATAGACCCGTCCTTGGCCATTTTAACAAGCTAGCAAGAAAACCCTTGCAACAACTACTGAGCAGAATAGAACAGGGCACTAGTAGCTTCAACCAGAGAGAACAAACAGCTACAGAGAGCAAAGCAACACTAACAGCAAGGGATGAACGGGTAGACTAGCGGATTTCAGCAGCTCCTTGCAAAAACAAACAGCTGCAACAGCAATAGGATGAAGAGGCACAACAACCCTGGTCCGATCTAAACTCACACGAGATGAAGATGACAGCAGCAACACTGAGTCCAACCTGGACTCAGCGAGTAGCACGACGGGAGACGGCACAAGCCCTGCTTGAGCTCGTGTGAAGACGACGGGAGCAGCCGCCGGCGAGTTGCCAAGGGTGGCGGCTGGAGCTAGGTCACCAGCAACCCTAGCTCTGATACCATGTTAACTTTCTAACCTTGCCCTTTTTCTATTGACTTCAGAGTTATATACATAGGTTACATGGGCTATCTTGGGCCTTGGGCTAGACTAGACTATTTGAGCTAGAAACAACTTATACACATGTTCTAATAGTAACATGAAAATAGAAGTGAAACGACTATTTGGTTTGGAAACATACAGTTTGTTTCACTTTGGAAAAACGACCGGAGAACCATAAAGATGCAGTAAAAAAGTATTATCTTTTAGAAATGGTAGCAATAGCTGTGTACATACAGTTTGTTTCACTTTGGAAAAAAGGACCGGAGCACCATACTTGGAAATAAGTGGGAGTAGAGGAAACTAAACCTATAAATGATCTCATATCCTTAAAAATATATTGCATATACATATGTGAATGTCAAGAAATAAGTGGTGACACTGCACCTTGCATTGCAGACAGTGATGAGCTGATGGCAGCACATCTAGCTCTGACAATGGTGTGATGCCGTTTGCAAAATTGACCTGCAAAATACGACATGTAACCGTTAGAAAATTCTCCAGATCTGAGACCTGTATATGCTCATTGCAAATCGTCTTTTTAAAGAATCAGCATGTTGTAAACACATGTATATTTCTGTACAGCTAAATGGTTGTTTGAATATTATAATTATAGAAGAATATAGATCAATGCACAAGCCATGGCAGGTTCAATTAGTAAAATGCAGTGGCATAAAGAGATGTATAGAAGACCCATGTCATTTGATTAGGAATTAACAAAGTAGTACTGACTGGCATCTCTGCTAGACAAGGCAACTCAATTTGGAAGTAGATAAAGCAGCAGTGTTCAGATACAAAAGGACATATTATTCTGCACATACCTATTACTAATTTGAACACAAAAGATATAGCAGGAATGCAACACTATGTTTGTAGTGATTTATCCTATCTCTACTTTTACTAAAGACACTTCCTGCAACCAACCAATAGGAAGATATATACATGTAAAAAAAACTGAACCTAACCAAGGAATAGCGAGAGGATCAATGATCATGTGTTCTATGCTTTATTATTTCTACAATTGAGCCCGCCTGTAGATGTCTAAAAAAAATACTTGAACCGTTCAAGCATTTTTTAAAGCAAAGACGACTGACCTCAGAAAAAAAAGCAAAGCAAACCTCTAAGAGAGATCTAGTAAGTTCCCACTCATTAGTTAAACCTCCTTGCATCACTTCAGAAATAAAAGCAGTGAAGTGTGTGAGTTAGCAAGTTCTCACTCAGCTCATTACCAAAACCCGTTTGCATCTGTAATAAGAGAGTAAAGATACAAGTGGAAGTTGGAAATCCATGGATTTTAGCAAATAAACTAGGAATTCGAATTTTGGTGGGGGAAAATGAATTCCTAGTTCATTTTTTTGAACTAAAGGGTATCCATGGACATCCAACTGTCACCTGTAGGTAAAGAGAAGAGGTGAGAATCAAGGGGCCATTGTAAATTCAGTGTGACAAAGAAAATACCATATGTAAATCAAGGTGAAGGTCAACATTACAGTATGAATCCTAGGTCTCTTTCCTAGAAAACATTCAGTGCACTCTTTCAGCGATAGAGAATGAAATTGCCATTATGTCGTAGAATTGTGACCGAGAAGAGTCTTTAGGTTCAGCAGTTGTAGCTTCAATTGGTTCTTCAGGTGCAGCAATTCAAGTATTTGTACCTGTACTTGGATCAGAAATAGTGATAAAGCATCTCTTTAACCCTACAACTATCTATTAAAAATCCAGCAAATCAATTGCTACTATATGCCAATAAAATTTGCAATAGATAGAATCAATTTAACTTAACTCTTATTTTCCTGGAGCAATTGATTCTATGGAGGTGATACTTATCCCTCCCAAATGAATCTATTGCGAATTTATGGAGGTAAGTTAATGACTTTGGCAGGCAACAAAATGCCATGTATAACCTACATCAATAAAGAAAAGAGAAAATCAATTATTAAAATGTTGAAGGCAGCAGCATGCATAATCACAAACAGTGCACATACCTTGTGTCTCATTCAGTCCTGCTGCTATTTCATTGGAGCTTTAAAAAACTCCAAGTCACATAATAACCGTACTCAAAAACAAAAGTGGGTGGGTCCTTCCGCAAAAGCACCGACGGGTAGTTAAATGCAAAAGAGCGCCGAAATCGGAATTTCGTCTTCTTGGCAGAGGAAAATTTTGAAACACGAAAAAATTGAACACGTTTACTGCAACAGGAGGGACTTCGCTGGACCCGAAACGAAATAGCGCGAAAATAAAGGGTTTTTTTGCGAATATGTGCGCGGCGCTGGCGGGTCGCTGGCCACCGGATCGAATCAATCGGACGGTCGCGAAATAGGGGCGACATAGCGCGCGCCTGGGAGGGCTCCAAACTCCAACGGAATAAGGGGTGCGATGGCCGTAAGGCGAAAACACAGCACAGCTGACGAACTATCTTTCTCACTTCCTTGTAGAAATGCATATTTTCATCTCAATTTTATTACATAAGCAACAATTAGATGTGCCATATTCAGATCCACACGCGCTTCATCTCTCTCCAGGAGTGTGATCCCTCCATCTCTATTTCAGTTGTGCGGTGACCACCGGCGCACCTAACTGGTAGTAAAAAGTAACGGATGAGTGAGAATATATACATAAATTTTGTAAGTGACCAAGTCAGACAACAGGTTCTTAGGAATTGAAGTTGTCCCAGTAAGAATGAAGGCTAATCAGATTCAGAAGATTCAGAGGTTTCTTCTATAAAGGGATCTCCTCATAATTGTTTCATGATGGCAAACGAAGCCCAAACATCATCTACTTTCTTGATACGGATCCTGAAACCACATCATCAACTTCATGTTGATATGGATACTGAAACAAAAATCAATAAATTTTCCTTGATTGGTTGAAGAAGAAGAGTAATATATATACTAGTCGCAAGAATCTTCCCCACTTGATGCAAGTTGCAAATGATGTGTATGTATTATATGCAGTCAAAAACAAGTACACTTTCCCTTTAGCCCCAACGAAATACATACCTGCTTAACATCGATGGCAGGATGGAGGCCCCATAAGAAGTACACTTATCCAGTAGAGGAGGGAGTACTTGTGGCCGCCGTCCCCGTGCGTGCACCCGGTGTACAATACGCGGAGCTCCTCGTGGGTGAGGTCACCGAAGACGTTGAGGCCAAAGTGGTCGCGGGTGAGGTCACCGAAGGCGTGGAGGTTTTCCTTGAACACCGCGTACCGGTGCTCCTCCTCGTCGATGGAGCTGTAGGTCTTGTCGAACCTGGCCATCCAGGTCCTGAACATCCTGCGGGTCTCCACCTCCTCGCTCCTCTCATCGTGCGGTACGGCCGTCGTGAACGCCACCGCCAGCAGCAGCAGCATGAGAGCCGTGGACCTCCTCATCCCCGCAACGCAACCACGGGCCGGCGGCGGAGATCTGTGGTGTAGGGGATCTTTTTTTTTTTTGAACAAGATAAGGGCCTAGAAGGCCCCAGAGTTTCCATTAGATCACACGTGGCGGGTACAAATTACAAGGAGGTCCTATGGCATCTACTGCACAGAGAAACCAGTATTTGAAGAAAGGCCCTCCAAATTTTACATCAAGCACCCTGAGACAGAAATTAAGAAAGCAATCGGGTCCCTGGACGCCTCCGCCACCATTCGCCGGCGATCTCGAGACGTTGCCGTCGAGATGCGATGCCAGGTTGCTCGACAGCATACTTCCGGCGAAGCTTCTGATCCGCCGGCCGTTCCTCCTCCTCCGGGGACGAACCACTTGTTGGTGGAGAAACGACGAGCTCCGACGAACAGAGCATAGAAGGGCCTCCATCATGGAGGTAGCAGATGGGCCGCCTTGCCGGCCAAGGATCACGGCGTCGCTGGAAGACGCCGCGTGTGTCGCTCGATGGAGTGCTAGAACAGCATCTCCGTAGCACCCTGCAGGCATAAGTCGACGAGTAGGGTTCGCCAGTGCATTGCCACCACTCCTCTTCTGGCCACCATGGCAAGGAAGAAGGAGATGCAGACTAGCAGCCGCCAACCACGCACCGCGTCGACGGAGAAGACAGGATCCTCCGCCTCGATCCAAAAACAGCACGCCACTCCTCCGCTCCTCCTCGCCACCAAGGCCGGCCAGGAGGGATGCAGTAGCATACCTTGCAGATCCAAGAAGAATCCCCACCTCGCCTCCACGGCCGGCCTGGAGATCTCCGTCTTGACTGCAGATGAGGGAAGGAGAAGAGCCTGCCGCCGCAGACTTATTGAAGGAGACGGTACTGCTTGCCACCGCATCTCCCTCCGACCACCGGAGCAGAGAGACCACCACCAGCAGAAACCCTATCTTGGCCGAGATCCAGCGGCGAGGACCCAGGCCACCACCTCCACTACGGGGCATTCGTCCAGAACGGTGGCAAACAGCCACAAACTCTACAAAACCTACAAATCTACACCTAAACTACTCCGGCGCTTCACCTCCACCGCCTTCGGCCGGCTATTCCGGCGGAGTGGCTTCGGATCTGCCCGGTGGAGAGAGAGGAGGCGGCCAAGTACTGTAGCGGGATGAGAGCTATCGGGGGGGGTGGTGTGGGGGATCGGATCGCTTTTCCGTGTGGGAAGAGGTGGTGATACGGCTGTTGCTAGCTGGCGCAGGGAGGCCTTTCGCTGGCACGCCCCTCCACTTCCGGGCGGGCCCCTTCCGGAAGATGGAAACTTCCGGCCCATTTACGGCCCATCTAAACATCATCTTCTTCCTCACCTTCTTCTTCACGAGGCCACGGCTCCCGCGGCCGCCTCTTCCACCAGCCTTGGCCGCCTGCCCACCACCCACCACTGCCCTCTAAGGCCACGGCTCCCGCGGCCGCCTCTTCCACCAGCCTTGGCCGCCTGCCCACCACCCACCACTGCCCTCTGAGGCCACGGCTCCCGCGGCCGCCTCTTCCACCAGCCTTGGCCGCCTGCCCACCACCCACCACTGCCCTCCATCCCGCCCTTCCTAACCCGGCTGCTTCTCGTGCCCCCGACGGCGGTCACCGGCCCACCGGCCATCCTTTCATGTTTGGTAGTACTACCTGCTATTACTTTTTTATTTTTTAGGTGTAAACCATTTTCACATATGATTTGGTAGTACTTATGATTTTTTGTACCTGAAAAATGTTGTTTGGGTAAAATTTTCTGCCTGCATGATTGCATATATGTATTGTGCTAATCCTTCAGTTATGAGCTCTGAACTTATAGATCGCTATTAAAAACATACATGATTTCATTTCTTATATCAAAGCATATAAGGTGTTCTTTGTTGTATATGTTGTATATACTAGTGGCTAGTATAATTTATATACTTTTATTGTTTCTTGTTTTTGGATCCGCCACTGCACCCAATGAATGGTACTTTTTGTTATCGTTTAGTTGAAATTTCAGTCGCTGTTGCCTTTTTCCAAATTCATACAAGTTTTTTCCAACTTTTTTTATTCAAATCATGTTAGTGTTTGTATAAGTAAAGTTCATAATACTATATGATTGGATATGCTATGTTTTGTCATGAGGCCTGCCAAGTGGTATATTTCGGACATATACTGGTATCCTAGTTCCTATAAGTCTCGCCTTTTGCTCTCTACCCTAGCCATGAAAACATAATCAAATGCAGAGTCGATTCAGATGTGTCATGGATAATCTATGATAGCACACTTCCCTTTTTATGAGATGATCGTTAAGTTCATGTGTAAATAACCTTTTTATATACCACACTTTTGCTTTCTATGAGACAGTCATTGAGTTCATGTAGAGTAAAATGTAAAACTTGATAATTGTACATTTAGGTCCATGGACATGTACACATGGGGCAAAAAGCTTCCAACTCTTAATTGAGGGTTACTTGATTTAAGCACCGAGTTAGGGAAATTTTGACCTATTATCAAGAAAAGGAAAATTTGACCTTGGACTATGTGGTCTGTAAATCAGCACATGCCTTCTGAATTTTGGCCTTGATGATCCATTACACTGTATTGTTGAATAATGTTTCCTAATTTCTTACTGTTTGCTAGGTTCGAAATTTCAGCAGCTTAAAACTAATCACATCTCATTTGGTCAGAAAGTATCTGCTAAAGCAACATTGAGAGTAAGTGTTTTAATAGATTGTTCTCAATTGTGATCTTACTACATGTAAATTTGAGCTTAAGGAGTTGAGAACTATTTACATAATCATGGAACATCTGTGTATCTTAAAAACATGTTGTCATTGTCTCCATATTTTGATACTCCCTCTGTTTCAAATTGTAGTTCACTTTGACTTTTCTAGATTCAAAATCAACGTATCTAGAAAAGCCAAAGTGAACTACAATTTGGAATTGAGGGAGTATAAAACTATGTTACATCATCAAATATGTTAATTTTGAAAGATTGACCTTCTTTTCTAACTTGAGATAAATGGAGCCAGTGAGGACCTCATTGTATTAGTAATGCCAGGAATGCATATATATTATAAAAGTTTGTATGTTCAGAATGGCTTAGTTCATTGTCGCATACGTTATGGGTTTATGATGTTTCTAGACAAATTACATGTGTTCAATGTGCATGATTTTTTAGCTGCCATCATACCATGTTTCCAAGAATTATGTATAGCATAAACCATCAGCTGTGTAAATTGGTAGGTAGTAAATCTGGACTTGCACTGTATCTTGTTAGAGTACTTGTAATGGTAACCATCATGTTGGTGAACTTCAAAACTGGACGTGAAAATGCTACCTTGCTTATATTGTCTATGATCTACTTTACTGTGAGCTCCTTTGTTTAACCACCTCTCCTGTGACAACTGTTTACTACAGATTGTGAAATGCAACGCTACTCAAACACAAAGCGTCCAAAAGAAATCTTCAAGTGCTACTATGCAACGTGATAAGAAAGGTTAAAATTTAGAATTCTCATACTACATATAATTGAATCATTTTTTTCTTGTCTTTGAAGCAGGTAACTGATGTTGCTCAAAGACAGGACTTGTACTCGTTGAGTAATTGTTGAGCTCCTGCTTGATCTCCTCATTAGCAAATGTCAATGGAGTTGGTAGAACTCCTCTAGTGCCCTGTCCAGTCGTATAAGGCAGCAGGCACTCGATTGTAAAGGGCAAGCATGCCCAGGTATAGTCATGTATATAGCCTAGTAGGTGTACTAGAGGTACAAGTAATTGGTAGAAGTAGTGAGTAGAAATTGTACCTAGAATTGACTTTGGCCTCTACAAAAGGAGTAGAAGGCAGCAGTGAAATGCAGTTCAGGCGTGTGTGTGACTGAACTCACATGTGTTCTTCTTCTTCTTCCTACCTCCCCTCTGGGCTGTGTTGAGAGAGCGGAGAACTCGGTAGTGTTGCAGCTGGGCTGCTCCATTGCCAACAATTGGTATCAGAGCCGTGGTAGGGGCGTAGGGACACCGGAGGATGGCGGAGCAGCAGCGCGGGCGTGATGGCGGGCGAGGCCGCGGCCGTGGAGGGCGAGGCCACCTCTCCGCCGGCCGCCGGGACGTCTCTCTGTCACCACGTCGCGGGGCGACTTACGTGGTGAAGAAGACGATCCGCGACATCGGCGGCGCACAGTTCCCCATGCTCACGCGTGGGAGGTGCTGATGACGGTGATGCTGAAGGCGCGTGGGAGGTGCTGATGACGGTGATGCTGAAGGCGCGCGGGCTCTGGGAGGCCGTGAGCATCGGCACCACCGATGAGGAGGACGACAAGCTCGCCATGGAAGGGATCCTCAAGGTGGTACCATCGGAGTACTGCGTCGCGCTAGGATCAAAGAAGACGGCGAACGAGGCGTGGGACGCCCTCAAGGTGATGCGGCTCGGCTGCGCCCGAGCGCGCAAGGCCAAGGCGCAACAGGTGCGTCGCGAGTACGAGGCGCTCGACTTCAAGGACGGTGAGACCGTCGAAGATTTTGCGCAGCGCCTCACCGGCATGGTGACCGAGCTGGGGGCGCTAGGCGCTCCGGTCATGGAGGACGACGCCGTGCGCAAGTTCCTGCACTGCGTTCCAGAGAAGTATGATCAGATCGCCATCTCCATCGAGATGTGCTTGGAGATGGAGGCGCTCACCTGGAGGGTTCTTCTTGCAATCTGTAATCCCACCATCATCATCATAATATAAAAGCAGTGTCGCCAGGTCCTTTGGGACTTCTCTATGTTCAAAAATGTATGATTTTAGACATGTCGTCTATTTATGTGTGCGATGTTGTATCGTCTATTACCGTGATTAGGCTGAGCGTGTCCATGTCCTAGAACAAAACTTCAGCATGATGTACGATGTATGTTTAATTGAATTCGACCAAGTATAATGTGGAATCGGTCATTGCGAGCATATGAAGATTACGAACCGGTAATCGATAGGTGGTACATGCTTCTATCTTAATCTTATCTATTATATAATTAGAGAGTGGATTTAGTAATCAGGTGGATAGGTGTGCATGCGCTCGGTACCGTTGGATCTTGTGTAGCACCGTTGGATTCATCCCATCAATAGACGGCGACTAACGTTGTGTGAACTTTCCATCCGTATGTGTGTGAGACCCGGTTCACATCTCGACGCGAAAGGTCTAATATGGTCAATATCCACTGATGTGACCTTAGCAGTTAGCATACACGATCAGCAGATTGCAAGGTCATCGCGTCGCGGTGGCTAGGAAGCCAATCTCCTTAGAGTTCCACAGTGAACACACAGACAATAATATCAGCAGCAACAATTCAGCTTACATCAGGACAGTGAGTACAACAATGGCATGCATTTCAGGAACCAAAATAAATGACCCATAAAAACAGGGGCCAAGAGATCCATTGAAGCACATTCCAGTATGCAGAGTAAATCTTATCAATTATCATATACATGAAGTGACGATATGAATGGAGACGATTGAAGATGCGAGAAAAGATGGAAGCAGTGACCCAGACGCATATCATTTACACCCATTCACATCATGTTTTAACAGTTCAGCAAAACCTAGAGCGTGAGAAATTTTCACTAATCTCGCCAGCACCAAGGAGCAAATAAGTGTGCTATGCTAGGGTTCCACCGACAACCTTCAGGGAAGATAGCGGACCTGCAATCACAAAAACGCCTGCCAGATGCCAATAAGCATTATTTGCAATAAAAACTGCAGGAGCGCAACTGAATATTGAAGAAGAAAATGGATTTGTATTCTGTTTCATAAAAACTGCAGAAGGGCAACTAATGTTGCTTTTGTGAATAAATTACCAACCATATAATGCTTTTGGACACAGGTCTCAGAATTTATATACGATACCGAAATGCACAACTCTTTAAGGTCTCAGAACTGGTGTCACAACTAATAGCCAGACTTAATTGAAAGTTCCTACTCCTATGACGGACTCCTATGACAGTACTTCATTGCACCACTGCATCATTTCATTCATGCACTCACAGTAAACAAAATGCACTGACATCAAATAGTAAACATTGACAGTTCGCTCCCAATACAATACACAAGCAAATTCACAGACTGACACTGCTATCAAGTACTGTATCAAACCTCTTAGAAATTTCATAAACACACAAAGTTAAGTTGCCTTGTACCAGTCTAAACACGCAAAGAAAATTCAGATGACATGAGTTGCCTTGTGATCGGGGTTTTTCTTTTCATTCTTGTTAGGGCTCTCGGCACCCTAAACCTGTTGTATTATGGATGACATGATGGATGTTTGCATTGCCATGCATGGACTTAATTCACCTGTCAGGTGTCTTGCCGTTTCTCAGGCCATCTCGCCCTCGCGAGCGGCTGTGGTTTGTCTACAAGAGACCAAGTTGGCGGTCATCTCTGATCGTGTGGTACGTGAGTGCTTGGGACCTGCCTTCGACGGGTTCTACTACCTCCCCGCTGACGGTACTTGGGGTGGGATCTTGTTGGCCTGGCAGTCTGCAGTGGTTTCAGTGTCCAACCCACACCTCTCGGCAAATGCGATCACGGCTAGAGTCACCATTGGTGAGAGTCGTAGTTGGTGGTTCACCGGGTGTTGAAGATATGCCCAAGAGGCAATAATAAAGTGGTTATTATAATATATCTTTAAGTTTATGATAAATGTTTATATACCATGCTATAATTGTATTAACCGAAACATTGATACATGTGTGTTATGTAAACAACAAGGAGTCCCTAGTAAGCCTCTTGAATAACTAGCTTGTTGATTAATAGATGATCATCGTATCATGATCATGAACATTGGATGTTATTAATAATAAGGTTATGTCATTATGTGAATGATGTAATGGACACACCCAATTAAGCGTAGCATAAGATCACGTCATTAAGTTCATTTGCTATAAGCTTTCGATACATAGTTACCTAGTCCTTTCGACCATGAGATCATGTAAATCACTTATGTCGGAAGGGTACTTTGATTACATCAAACGCCACTACGTAAATGGGTGGTTATAAAGGTGGGATTAGGTATCCGGAAAGTATGAGTTGAGGCATATGGATCAACAGTGGGATTTGTCCATCCCGATGACGGATATATATACTCTGGGCCCTCTCGGTGGAATGTCGTATAATTATCTTGCAAGCATATGAATGGTTCATAAGAGACCACATACCACGGTACGAGTAAAGAGTACTTGTCAGAGACGAGGTTGAACAAGGTATAGAGATACCGATGATCAAACCTCGGACAAGTAAAATATCGCGTGACAAAGGGAATCGGTATCGTATGTAATTGGTTCAATCGATCACTAAGTCATCGTTGAATATGTGGGAGCCATTATGGATCTCCAGATCCCGCTATTGGTTATTGGTCGGAGAGAAGTCTCAACCATGTCTACATAGTTCACGAACCGTAGGGTGACACACTTAAGGTTTGATGTCGTTTAAGTAGATATGGAATATGGAATGGAGTTCGAAGTTTTGCTCGGAGTCTCGGATGGAATCCAGGACATCACGAGGAGGTCCGAAATGGTCCGGAGAATAAGATTCATATATAGGAAGTCACTTTCCAAGTTTGGAAATGATCCGGTGCATTTATGGAAGGTTCTAGAAGGTTCTAGAAAAGTCCGGAAGAAATCACCATGGAAAGTGGAGTCCCGGAGGGACTCCACCTTGCATGGCCGGCCAAACCCTAAGGGGGAAGAGTCCCAGGTGGGCTCCACCTAGGTGGCCGGCCAACCCCCCAAGGAAGGGGTGGGAGTCCCACCTTGAGTGGGATTTCCCCCTTGGGTAGGTTTTGTCCCTTTGGTAGGTTTTGGTTTCGGGTCTTATTCGAAGACTTAGTGATACGTCTCCAACGTATCGATAATTTCTTATGTTCCATGCTACTTTATTGATGATACCTACATGTTTTATGCACATTATATGTCGTATTTACGCATTTTCTGGAACTAACCTATTAACAAGATGCCGAAGTGCCAGCTCTCGTTTTCTCGCTGTTTTTGGTTTCAGAAATCCTAGTAAAGAAATATTCTCGGAATTGGACGAAACTTTCGCCCGTGGTCCTATTTTTGCACGAAGCTTCCGAAGACCGAAGAGATAACGAAGTGGGGCCACGAGGCGGCCGAAGGGTGGCCGGCGCGGCCCGTGCCCCGGCCGCGCCGACCTACCTCCCGGGCCCCTCGTGTGGCCCCCGCGTTGACCCTCCGCCTACTTAAAGCTTCCGTCGCGAAACCCCCAGCACCGAGAGCCACGATACGAGAAAAGTTCCGGAGCCGCCGCCATCGCGAAGCCAAGATCCGGGGGACAGGAGTCTCCGTTCCGGCACCCTGCCGGAGCGGGGAAGTGCCCCCGGAAGGCTTCTCCATCGACACCGCTGCCATCTCCACCGCCATCTTCATCACCGCTGCTGCTCCCATGAGGAGGGAGTAGTTCTCCATCGAGGCTCGGGGCTGTACCGGTAGCTATGTGGTTCATCTCTCTCCTATGTAGTTCAATACAATAATCTCATGAGCTGCCTTACATGATTGAGATTCATATGATGATGCTTGTAATCTAGATGTCATTATGCTAGTCAAGTGGGTTTTACTTATGTGATCTCCGGAGACTCCTTGTCCCACGTGTGTAAAGGTGACAGTGTGTGCACCGTGTGGGTCTCTTAGGCTATATTTCGCGAAGTACTTATTCACTGTTGAAGAGTGTAGTGAAGTGCTTATTTATATCTCTTTATGATTGCAATGAGCATCGTATCACAATTTATCTATGTGCTACTCTAGTGATGTGTTATTAAAGTAGTTTTATTCCTCCTGCATGTGTGCAAAGGTGACAGTGCGTGCACCATGTTAGTACTTGGTTTATGCTATGATCATGATCTCTTGTAGATTGCGAAGTTAACTATTGCTATGATAATATTGATGTGATCTATTCCTCCTACATATGCATGAAGGTGACAAGTGTGCATGCTATGCTAGTACTTGGTTTAGTCGTTTTGATCTATCTTACACTAAAGGTTACTAAAATATGAGCATTATTGTGGAGCTTGTTAACTCCGGCATTGAGGGTTCGTGTAATCCTACGCAATGTGTTCATCATCCAACAAGAGTGTAGAGTATGCATCTATCTATTCTGTTATGTGATCAATGTTGAGAGTGTCCACTAGTGAAAGTGTAATCCCTAGGCCTTGTTCCCAAATACTGCTGAGTTACTACTGCTTGTTTACTCGTTTTATCGTGTTACTACTGCTGCAATACTACCACCATCAACTACACGCCAGCAAGCTATTTTCTCGGCGCCATACTACTCGCTCATATATATTCATACCACTCGTATTTCACTATCTCTTCGCCGAACTAGTGCACCTATTAGGAGTGTTGGGGACACAAGAGACTTCTTGCTTTGTGGTTGCGGGGTTGCATGAGAGGGATATCTTTGACCTCTTCCTCCCTGAGTTCGATAAACCTTGGGTGATCCACTTAAGGGAAAACTTGCTGCTGTTCTACAAACCTCTGCACTTGGAGGCCCAACACTGTCTACAGGAAAGGAGGGGGAACGTAGACATCACTTAGATACCAACACTTGGGGATTTCCACCTATATAATGAGGAGCTAGGGGAGGGGGCCGGCCACTTCAAGCCACAACCTTGGCCGCCCCCTTTGTGGCCGGCGCCCAAGCCCCCCTCTCCCCAAACCCTAGCTACCTCTCCTCCACATACAAATCCCGCAGCGCATAGGCGAAGCCCTGCCGGAGTTCTCCACCACCACCGTCACCACGCCGTCTGATGACCCACAAGTATAGGGGGTGTATCGTAGTACTTTCAATAAATAAGAGTGTCGAACCCAACGAGGAGCAGAAGGTGTTGACAAGCAGTTTCGATGAAGGATTCACTGTAAATGCTCACAGACAAGTTTTCAGGGGGTTTTGATATAGCAGATAAATAAAGTACAAGTAAGTATAATGCGAGAGTAATAATTGTAGCGAGTGGCCCAATCCTTTTTAGCACAAAGGACAAGCCGGTTTGTTTACTTATAATGACCAAACGTTCTTGAGGACACACGGGGATTTAGTCTAGTGCTTTCGCTTCATATAGTTGATTAATCTTCATTGTTTTGATAAGTGTTGTGTGGGTGAACCTATGCTAATGCACCGCCCTTCCTAGGACTAATACATACTTGTGATTATACCCCTTGCAAGCATCCGCAAATACAAGAAAGTAATTAAGATAAATCTAACCACAGCCTTAAACTCGAGATCCCGCTATCCCTCCCGCATCGATATACCAACGGGGTTCAGAGTTGTCGTCACTCCGGCAACCCCACAATTAGCAAATGAATACAAGATGTACTCCCCTAGGCCCATAAAGGTGAAGTATCATGTAGTCGACGTTCACATGACACCACTAGAAGAATAACACCACAACTTAAATATCAAACCATTAAATATTACTCAACATAGTTCACTACTAACATTTAGACTTCACCCATGTCCTCAAGAACTAAACAAAGTACTCACGAGACATCATATGGAACATAATCAGAGGTGATATGATGATGGATAACAATCTGAACATAAACCTTGATCCAATGGTTTCACTCAATAGCATCAATAACAAGTAGTAATCAATACCGGGAGAGTTTCCCCTATGAAATAATCAAGATTCAACCCTAGATGTTACAGCGGAGACGAGGTGCAGCGGTGGAGATGGCGGTGTCGATGGTGGAGATGATGATGATGATCCCAATGAAGTCCAGCTCGATGACGGGGACGATGGCGTCGATTTCCCCCTCCGGGAGGGAATTTCCCCGGCGGATTCCTGCCCGCCGGAGAGCTCTTTTTTCTCTGGTGTTTCTCCGCCCCGCAGAGGCGGCTGTGTCTATTCTCGCTTATCCCCCGTGCCTTAGGTTTTTGGGGTGATGAAGTACGCGAAAGAGAGGAGGCCGAGGGGGGTCGTGGGCCCCCTCCCCACATGGCGGCGCGGCCAGGGCTAGGCCCGCGCCGGCCTATGGGGGGGCCCATGGCGGCCCTCCTCGGCTCCTCCTTTTGGCTGGCTCATTCTTCTGGAAAAATAAAATCTTCGGTGTAATTTCCGTCAATTGTTGATCTTCAGAAATATGGTATCCTGACGGTGCTTTTTTCCAGCAGAATCCTGACTACGGTGAATAATTCTCCAATAATCATGAAACATGCAAAATAGGTGAAATAACATAAGTATCATCTCTAAATATGAAATATATCAATGAATAACAGTAAATTATGGTATAAAATAGTGATGCAAAATGGACGTATCAACTCCCCCCAAGCTTAGACTTCGCTTGTCCCCAAGCGAAACTGAACTCGATAAACAAGACCACATGTTTATGGAGTGAAGAGTCGATAAATAAAATACGGACAAGAAGCATCATATTAATTCACACAAGACATTCTAGTAAACATCCTCCACATATAACTCAACTTGAAATAAGTAAAGAGAAATCAAAAATAAAGGTGCATAGGAAATCATAAACGGTTATGGCAAACTTTGTTCTTGGTCAGAGAACTATTAATAGATTGTACTTATCTTCCGATCAAAGCCTTTATATCAGAACTTTATAGCCAAGCTTACATCCTTAATCATAACAATCTCCTCATAATCATTGATAACCTTCAAAATCATATTCATTCAGATAAAATTTGTACTAACCAAGGAAGAGTAAAATGCACGATTAAATAGATCATAATATAAATGGTTGGATCACAACAACTCAATTGCTTGCATGAGATGGAGGGAAATAGGTTTACTGACTCAACATAAAAGTAAAAGATAGGCCCTTCGCAGAGGGAAGCAGGGATTAAATCATGTGTGATACGTCTCAAACGTATCTATTATTTTGTTATGTTCCATGCTACTTTTATTACAATACTTGAATGTTTTATACATACTTTATAGCATTATTATACATTTTCCGGCACTAACCTATTAACAAGATGCCGAAGTGCCAGTTGCTGTTTTCTGCTGTTTTTGGTTTCAGAAATCCTAGTAAGGAAATATTCTCGGAATTGGACGAAATCAACGCCCAGGGTCCTATTTTTGCACGAAGCTTCCAGAAGACCGAAAGGGAGACGAAGTGGGGCCACGAGGTGGCCAGACACTAGGGCGACGCGGCCTGGCCCTTGGCCGCGCGGCCCTGTTGTGTGGGCCCCTCGTGACGCCCTTTGACCTACCCTTCCGCCTACAAATAGCCTTCGTCGCGAAACCCCCTGTACCGAGAGCCACGATACGGAAAACCTTCCGGAGACGCCGCCGTCGCGAATCCCATCTCGGGGATTCGAGAGATCGCTCTCCGCACCCTGCCGGAGAGGGGAATCATCACCGGAGGGGCTCTACATCATCATGCCCGCCTCCGGATTGATGCGTGAGTAGTTCATCCTTGGACTATGGGTCCATAGCAGTAGCTAGATGGTTGTCTTCTCCGCTTGTGCTATCATTGTTTAGATCTTGTGAGCTGCCTAACATGATCAAGATCATCTATTTGTAATGCTACATGTTGTGTTTGGCGGGATCCGATGAATATAGAATATTATGTTAAGTTGATTATCAATCTATCATATATGTGTTGTTTATGTTCTTGCATGCTCTCCGTTGCTAGTAGAGGCTCGGCCAAGTTGATACTTGTAACTCCAAGAGGGAGTAATTATGCTCGATAGTGGGTTCATGCCTCCATTGAATCTGGGACGAAGTGATGAAAGTTCTAAGGTTGTGGATGTGCTTGTTGCTACTAGGGATAAAACATCGATGCTTTGTCTAAGGATATTTGTGTTGATTACATTACGCACCATACTTAATGCAATTATCTCGTTGTTTACAACTTAACACCGGAAGGGGTTCGGATGATAACCTGAAGGTGGATTATTTAGGCATAGATGCATGTTGGATAGCGGTCTATGTACTTTGTCGTAATGCCCTGATTAAATCACATAGTAATCATCATTGATATGTATTGAATCTTTATTTATCAATTGCCCTCCTGTAATTTGTTCACCCAGCATGTTAGTTATCTTATTGGAGAAACACCTCTAGTGAACTGTGGACCCCGGTCCATTCTTTTACATCTGAATACATTCTACTGTTTTTACTGTTCTTTGCAAACAAACACCATCTTCCACTCGATACGTTTAATCCTTTGTTTTCGGCAAGCCGGTGAGATTGACAACCTCACTGTTACGTTGGGGCAAAGTATTTTGATTGTGTTGTGCAGGTTCCACGTTGGCGCCGGTTTCACTGGTGTTGCGCCGCACTACACTCCTCCACCAACAACCTTCACGTGCTTCTTGGCTCCTACCGGTTCGATAACCTTGGTTTCTTTCTGAGGGAAAACTTGCCGCTGTGCGCATCATACCTTCCTCTTGGGGTTCCCAACGGACGTGTACATCTACGCGCATCAAGCACTTTTTCTGGCGCCGTTGCCGGGGACCTGAAGAAAAGTTACACCACAGAGAATTGCCTCCCACGGCAACATCACTTTTTCTGGCGCCGTTGCCGGGGAGATCAAGACACGCTGCAAGGGGAGTCTCCACTGCCAATCTCTTTACTTTGTTTTTGTCTTACTTTACTTTACTTTATTTACTGTCTTGTTTACTAGCTCTATATCAAAAACACAAAAAATTAGTTACTTGCATTTAGTTTACTTTTGTTATCATGTCTAGCTCTGTACCTGTTACTTCTTCACCTGAGGAATTAGTCTTTACTTTTAAACAAGGGGATGAGGAAAGTTTTAAAGATGCTTGGTCTAGAATTTTTGATGCTTATCGTAAAGCTGAACCTCAAATGACTCTAAGTTTGCTCCTTAGTAATTTTTATTTTGGGCTTATGATTCGCTATAGATATGCCTTAGATGCTTTAGTGGGAGGAGATTTCCTTCATTGCAACGGTGATCAAGCTTTTAATGCCATAAAAAAATTGGTTGCATCACATAGTTCGGCTAACAACTTTGATTCAGCCCTTATTAGCATTTACAATAGATTAAACACTCTTGAGACAATTATGGTTATGTTCGAAACCGTCTTGATGAAGTTTTAGTGAACTCTGAACCATCAATGTGGAAACCTACTATTAAAGTTATTATTGGTGGTGAAACTTTTCATGCCCGTTGTGATATTATGTCTGAATTTTGTCTTATGCCTAAGAGTATTTATGAATCTTTGACACTTTGGGGGCTTGTTGAAGGGGGAGAAGGAATAACTCTTATTGATAACTCCGTTATAATTCCTAAGGGAATAGCCGAGGGTGTGCACACAACCATTCTTGGAAGAACAGTATCCACTGATTATCTTGTTATTGAATGTGTAGGAACAGGACAAATCACACTTGGAAGATCCCTGCTGAAACTATTGGGAGCAATCATAAATACGGGAGAAGGCACCCTAAAAATCACACTAGGAGGCCGACATGTATTCCCTAAACCAAAGAGTAAGAAAAAGAACAAGAAGGGTAAGCGTAAGTCACGTTGGGCGTTCGGGTTTACCCGAAAATTCGGGTCGGGTAATTCGGGTAATAGAAAATTTGGGTTTCAAGAAATGGCACCCGAAATTTGCGTCAAAATTTTGATACTCGACGTTTCAGGTACCCGACAAATCGGGTCCGGGTTCGGGTAATCCCGAAATGCCCGAAATACAACACACTGAACAAAAATCAAATAGCTGCATCATCAGATTTTCATTGTTTTTTAGCTCGATGTAGAAGAATAACGAGGACAGAAGCTGGGAGGCGTCGCATCCTCGTCGGAGATGCGAACGACGACCAATTGTCGTCCTTATCGGCATCATGCCCTGGGTTGCAATCTTGTAGGCGCTGCTTGCGGTGAGTGGCTGCTAGTCTAGGGCTGCGAGCGGAGCGGCGACGCGGAGGCGATGCTTGTTGCTTTGCGGGTGGCGGCCGTGGATACCGGCGACCAGGTACTCTAGATTCTGGAGTCTGAACGAGAGGAGCTGTGAAGATTCGGAAGTAAAGAAACGTGTGGATGTGGAGATCGGGTTCTGGAGAAGTGGAGATAAGGTCAACCGTCTAAGTCATCTTGGGCTGTTGCCTATGGGCCTGTACGCGGGATTCTTTTGGTTGGGCTGGTACTTTTCCCACTGAAGCTAGTAGGCCTTACGTATTTGTCGGGTAGTTCGGGCTATTCGGGGCCCCGAGCACAGTACCCGATTTACCTGAACTAATTTCGGGTTTTTAAATCTGTCACCCGAAATTGGGTCTGATATTCCGGGTTTCGGGTTTTTCGGGTTCGGGTCCGGGTTATTCGGGTTCGGGGCTCGGGTTTCGGGTTTTATGCCCACCGTGAAGCGTAAGGCCCGAGGTAATGTTGATGCTCCATCTCTTGAAAATACCTGATTTGCACTTTCTGCGCCTAGCTGAAAGGCGTTAAAGAAAAGCACTTCTTGGGAGATAACCCATGTTTTATTTTATTTACTGTATTGTTGAGCCTTGGAAGTTGTTTACTACTGTAGCAACCTCTCCTTATCATGTTTTTGTGCCAACTAAAGTTTCCATGTTAAAGTTGATGATAGATTTGGATCGCTGCGCAGAAACAGCATTGCTGTCTGTCACGAATTCTCGCAGAAGTCTCTGTAAAAATATCGAAAAAATCTGAAAATTTACGTGCGTGATCCTCATATATGTACGCAACTTTCATTAGTTTTAAGTTTTTCCATTTGAGCAAGTTAAGTGCCCCTGCCAGATTCATCTTTACGGGCTGTTCTGTTTTTTGACAGATTCTGTCTTTTATTTCGCGTTGCCGCTTTTGCTATGTTGAATGAGTTTCTTTGTTCCATTAACTTTCAGAAGCTTTGTGCAATGTCCAGAAGTCTTAAGAATGATTGTGTCACCTCTGAATATGTGAATTAGGTTATACACTAACCCTCTAATGAGTTTGCTTAAAGTTTGTGTGAAGAAAGTTTTCAAGGGTCAAGAGAAGAGGATGATATACTATGATCAAGAAGAGTGAAAGGTCTAAGCTTGGGGATGCCCCGGTGGTTCATCCCTGCATGTTTTAAGAAGACTCAAGCATCTAAGCTTGGGGATGCCCAAGGCATCCCCTTCTTCATCGACAACATTATCAGGTCACTTCTAGTGAAACTATATTTTTATTCCCTCACATCCTATGTTCTTTACTTGGAGCGTCGGTTTGCTTTTATTTTTGTTTTGGTTTTGAATAAAGTTGGATCCCACCATTCTTATATTGGAGATATTACGCTCCGCTTTTTCATATGGAACACTTGTGTTCATAATTGTGCTTTAATGTTCATGGCGAAGGCTGAAATTGCTTCGTTAAATTGCTATTTGGTTGGAATCGGAAAATGCTGCATATGGTTTGGTAAATTTGGCAATTGTTTGAGCTCTCATAGATCATGTTTAAGCTCTTGCATCATGTAGTTTAATCTATTAATGAAGAACTACCGTAGAGCTTGTTTAATTTGGTTTGCATGATTGGTCTCTCTAAGTCTAGATATTTTCGGGTAAAGTGTTTGAACAACAAGGAAGACAGTATAGAGCCTTATAATGCTTGCAATATGTTCTTGTGTGAGTTTTGCTGTACCTGTTCATACTTGTGTTTGCTTCAAACAACCTTGCTAGCCCAAACCTTTTACTGAGAGGAAATGCTTCTCGTGCATCCAAACACCTTGAGCCAAAACCCATGCCATTTGTGTCCACCATATCTACCTACTATGTGGTATTTTTCTGCCATTCCAAAGTAAATTACTTGAGTGCTACCTTTAAAATTTCATTCCTTTACCTTTACAATATATAGCTCATGGGACAAATAGCTTAAAAACTATTGTGGTGATGAATATATAGTTATGTGTCTTAATTCTTATAAGTTGCTTGTTGAGCGGTAACCATGTTTCTGGGGACGCCATCAACCTTTTATCTTTGTTGGATATCATGTGAGATGCTATGCATGTTCGTCTTGTCTGAAGTAAGTGCGATTTCATGATCAAATGGTTTGAGTATGCATATGTTAGAGAAGAACATTGGGCCGCTAACTAAAGCCATGTATCATGGTGGAAGTTTCAGCTTTGGACATACAACCTCAATCTCTTATGAGAATATTAAATGTTGTTGAATGCTTAAGCATTAAAAGAGGAGTCCATTATCTCGTTGTCTATGTTGTCCCGGTATGGATGTCTAAGTTGAGAATAATCAAAAGCGAGAAATCCAATGCGTGCTTTCTCCTTAGACACTTGTACGAAGCGGCATAGAGGTACCCCTTTGTGACACTTGGTTGAAACATATGTTATGCAATGATAATCCGTGTCTTCCGAGCTAAGTAGGACAAGGTGCGAGCACTATTAGTACTCTATGCATGAGACATGCAACTTTTAGGAAGTATTATGCATAGCACATATGAATTATTACTACCGTTGACAAAATTGTTTCTATGTTTTCAAAACAAAAGCTCTAGCACAAAAATAGTAATCAATGCTTCCCTCTGCGAAGGGCCATTCTTTTACTTTATATTGAGTCAATTTACCCACTCCCTTCTATCTCAGAAGCAAACACTTGTGTTAACTGTGTGCATTGATTCTTACATGTTTACTTATTGCACCTGTTATATTACTCTATGTTGACAAATATCCATGAGATATACATGTTACAAGTTGAAAGCATTCGCTGAAACTTAATTATCCTTTGTGTTGCTTCAATTCATTCTACTTTGAATTTATTGCTTATGAGTTAGCTCTTATGCAAGTCTTATTGATACTTGTTTGAAAGTATTATTCATGAAAAGTTTTGCTATATGATTCATTTGTTTAGTGATTATCTTTGTTAGCAATCTTTTGTTCAGATCACTCCATTCATCTCATATGCTTTACAATAATGTTGATCAAGATTATGTTGGTAGCATGTCACTTCGTAAATTATTTGTGTTATCGTTTACCTACTCGAGGACGAGTAGGAACTAAGCTTAGGGATGCTTGATACGTCTCAAACGTATCTATAATTTCTTATGTTCCATGCTACTTTTATTACAATACTTGAATGTTTTATACATACTTTACAGACATTATTATACATTTTCCGGCACTAACCTATTAACAAGATGCCGAAGTGCCGCTGTCGTTGTTCTCGCTGTTTTTGGTTTCAGAAATCCTAGTAAGGAAATATTCTCGGAATTGGACGAAATCAACGCCCAGGGTCCTATTTTTGCACGAAGCTTCCAGAAGACCGAGAGGGAGACGAAGTGGGGCCACGAGGTGGCCAGACACCAGGGCGGCGCGGCCTGGCCCTTGGCCGCGCGGCCCTGTTGTGTGGGCCCCTCGTGACGCCCCCTGACCTACCCTTCCGCCTACAAATAGCCTTCGTCGCGAAACCCCCTGTACCGAGAGCCACGATACGGAAAACCTTCCGCAGACGCCGCCGTCGCGAATCCCATCTCGGGGATTCGAGAGATCGCCTCCGGCACCCCGCCGGAGAGGGAATCATCACCGGAGGGGCTCTACATCATCATGCCCGCCTCCGGATTGATGCGTGAGTAGTTCATCCTTGGACTATGGGTCCATAGCAGTAGCTAGATGGTTGTCTTCTCCGCTTGTGCTATCATTGTTTAGATCTTGTGAGCTGCCTAACATGGTCAAGATCATCTATTTGTAATGCTACATGTTGTGTTTGGCGGGATCCGATGAATATAGAATATTATGTTAAGTTGATTATCAATCTATCATATATGTGTTGTTTATGTTCTTGCATGCTCTCCGTTGCTAGTAGAGGCTCGGCCAAGTTGATACTTGTAACTCCAAGAGGGAGTAATTAGTGCTCGATAGTGGGTTCATGCCTCCATTGAATCTGGGACGATGACGATGTAAAGTTCTAAGGTTGTGGATGTGTTGTTGCTACTAGGGATAAAACATCGATGCTTTGTCTAAGGATATTTGTGTTGATTACATTACGCACCATACTTAATGCAATTATCTCGTTGTTTACAACTTAATACCGGAAGGGGTTCGGATGATAACCTGAAGGTGGATTATTTAGGCATAGATGCATGTTGGATAGCGGTCTATGTACTTTGTCGTAATGCCCTGATTAAATCACATAGTAATCATCATTGATATGTATTGAATCTTTATTTGTCAATTGCCTCGCTCGTAATTTGTTCACCCAGCATGTTAGTTATCTTATTGGAGAGACACCTCTAGTGAACTGTGGACCCCGGTCCGTTCTTTTACATCTGAATACATTCTATTGTTTTTACTGTTCTTTGCAAACAAACACCATCTTCCACTCGATACGTTTTATCCTTTGTTTTCAGCAAGCCGGTGAGATTGACAACCTCACTGTTACGTTGGGGCAAAGTACTTTGATTGTGTTGTGCAGGTTCCACGTTGGCGCCGGTTTCACTGGTGTTGCGCCGCACTACACTCCTCCACCAACAACCTTCACGTGCTTCTTGGCTCCTACCGGTTCGATAACCTTGGTTTCTTTCTGAGGGAAAACTTGCCGCTGTGCGCATCATACCTTCCTCTTGGGGTTCCCAACGGACGTGTACATCTACGCGCATCAATGTGCTAGAGCTTTTAAGTTTTGAAATCATATAAAGAGCAT